>NW_006408554.1:2734328-2825759 GCF_000296735.1 Chrysochloris asiatica | reverse complement strand
CAAGCCCCCGGGACCTTCATTTGCTGATGGGGCACAACTCAAAATGAAGAGAAACAGCTGTAAACATCCATTGAAAATCGGAACTTGTAATGTACAAAGTATGAATCTGGTAAAATTGGAAGTTGTCAAAAATGAAATGGAACACATAAACATTGATATGTAATGTTCAGACATTAGCGAACTGAAATGGACTGGTATTGGCCATTTTGAATCTGACGACCACACGGTTTATTATGCCGGAAATGACAAATTGAAGAGGAATGATGTTGCATTCATTGTCAAAAAGAACATCTCTTGAATGTAGAGCAGCTAAAGTAAGTAGAAGAAATGATGAAGTAAAAGAGCTGAACAGAAAATCTCAAAAGGCAGTTCAAGAAGACAAAGTACAGTATTATAATGAAATGTGCAAAGGCCTGGTGCTAGAAAAGCTGAAAAAAAATGAAAAAAATTCAAGTCTGGGTTTGCAATATTGATGCATTCTATGGGCAATGTATTGAATAATGCAGGAAGCATCAAAAGAAGATGGAAAAATATATATACAGAATCTCTGTACCAAAAACAATTAGTCAATGTTTAACCATTTTAGGAGGTAACAGATGATTAAGAACCAGTGGTAATTAAGGAAGAAGTCCAGCTTACACTAAAGGCATTGGCAAAAAAAAACAAGGCTCCAGGAATTTATGGAATACAGATCGAAATGTTTCAACAAACTGATGCAGCCCTGGAAACACTCACTTGTCCATGCCAAGAAATTTGGAAAACAGCTACCTGGCCAACTGAATGTGCCCATTCCAAAGAAAGACGAACCTCCAGAATGCAGAAATGATCAAAGCATATCATTACTATCACACACAAATAAAATTTGCTGGAAATAATTTAAAATTTTGATTGCAGAAGCAAATAAACAGGGAGCTGCCAGAAATGCAAGCTGGATTCAGAAGAGGACATGGAAAAGGATTATCATTGCTGGCATCAGATGGCTCTTGGCTGAAAGCAGAGAATTCCAGTTTGTGCTTTATTGAGGAACTGGACTATAACAAAGTATGGATAACATTGTGAAGAATGGGAATTCCAGAACATGTATTGTGCTCATGTGGAACCTGTACATAGAAGCACTTGTTAAAGGAGAACAAGGGGATACCGAATAGTTTAAAATCAGGTAAAGTGTATGTCAGGGTTGTATCCTTTCACCATATCTATTTTATCTGTATGTTGAACAAATAATGTAAGTGGCAAAACTGTATGAATAATGTGGCATCAGGATTGGAAGAAGGCTTATTAACAACCTGCAATATGCAGGTGGCACAACCTTGTTTCCTAAAAACTAAGAAGACTTGAAATACTTGCTGGTGAGGATCAAAGACTATAAAGCCTTCAGTAAAGATTACAACTCAGTATAAAGAAAACAAAGATCTTCACAAGTTTATCAATAAAAAAAAAACATCATGATAAATGGAGAAAAGATTGAAATTGTCAAGGATTTTCCTTTACTTTGAATTACAATAAATGCTCATGGAAGCAGCAATCAATAATTCAAACAATACATTGCATTGAGCTCCTGGTGTGGCACTGTAGGATAAGCACTGAACTGCAACCCACAAGGTCGACAGTTCAAACCCACCAGCCACTCCTCAGAAATCCTATACAGAGTCGTTGTGGAATCGACTTGACGAATATCGAAAATACTAAGAATTGTCATAAGAACTAACAAACCTATTTTGGAAGGAATACAGCCAGAATGCTCCTTGGTAGCGAGAATGGCAAGACTTAGCCTCATGTGCTTTGGACATGTTGTTGTTGTTGTTGTTGTTAAGTACTGTGGAGTCGGTTCTGACTCATAGTGACCCTGCACAGGGTTTCTGAGGCTGTAAATCTTTACATGAGCAGAATGCCTCATCTTTCTCCCACAGAACCGCTGGTAGTTTCAAACTGCTGACCTTGAGGTTGGCAGCCCGACTCATAACCACTATGCTACCAGAGCTCCTTGTTATCTATTAGAAGGGACCAATCCCTGGAGAAAGAAAGCACGTTTTGTAAAGTAGAGTGTCAGCCAAAAGCGGAAACCCTCCAATAAGATGGACTGACACAGTGGCTGCAACAATGGGCTCAAACACAATTGTGAGGTGGTACAGGATAGGGCAGTGTTTTGTCCTGTTGTACATGAATCAGAGCCAACTCAAAGGCACCTAAGAACAGCAAAAGCTGAAAGAGACAAGGATCTCCCTCTAGAGCTGATGCCCTGAATTCAGACCTTAGTCTTTTCAGCTGAGAGGAAACAATTTTTTTAATTTTTAAAACTACATACTTGAGGTATTTATATTATGACAGCATTAGGAAACCTACCCATTGTGAGCATGAATAGCTCCCACCAACCTCCTTGGATGCACCATTTCTGGTGGCAGAACCGATGGCACTATGCGAGGTGGTCCTGCCTGCCCTCCTTATGGAAAATCATTAAACACAAGCTTCCTTTCCCTGGCAAGGATATTTCCCACAATTTGTAACTATTTTTGCTCACTCAAGCTTAGAAAACAGATGTAAACAAACAAACAAAACAAAAACATAGTTCAAGTAGAAGCTCAAAGTGACTTTCTTCTTATCCACCCCCGAAAGAACTTTCATTCCTAAGGCCTGAAACCTGTGGGAAAGATTCAAGGACTATGAAGGAACTGTGGATGTAGTTGTTGTTGTTAAGCGCTTTCAAGTTGATTCCGATTCATAGCGACCCTGTATAGGTTTTCCGAGGAGCGGCTGATGGTTTTGAATTACCAACCTTGGGGTGAGCAGTCTAGTGCTTATCCTATAGCGCCACATGGATGTAGTAGGGGAAGGTTGTTGTCTTGATCTTTTTAAATTTAAATTTTTTCTAGGGAAGGTTCAACGTAGGTTTCTTTAGAACTTCCAGAGTGTTGGGTTATGTTGGGAGTTTCTGAGTTTCACAAACAGTGTACTTGGCTACTAACCAAAAGGTGGAAGGTTTGAGTCTACACCCAGGTTCTGTGAAAGAAAGTCCTTGTGATCTACTCCTGAAAACTCAGCCATTGAAAGTCTGTGGATCACAGCTCTATTCTGACACACATGGTGCATCATAAATCAGAGTCTATTGGACAACAATTGATTGTGGGGAATTAGTCTGGCCAAGTCTCATGCTGACATTACTAAGGATCCATTATTGGCCATTGTGTGGGATGCTGAGAAGGGTATAGGGAGGAATGGTCCAGATAGATAAGCAGGCTTCCTTCTGCCTCACACAGCCCAGGTAGCTGAGGTCTGGGGGATAAACTCATCTTTCAAATTCCCTTCTTCCATCTGTGTTCCTGTCCCCATGTTTGATAATCATAGTCAACTAAAGGTTTCAAAGTCTTGCTTGGACACAAGATAAGCTATTTAATGAGACCTTCAGAGACTCCTGCTCTGAAGACTAATACAGATTAATAACAAATGAGAGTTTTTATGGAGCTCAAATGAAAATGGTCCATAAAGAACGCAGAGGAGGCTGGTGAGCAGAACAGAACAAACAAGAACTTGACAGCCCACATCCAGATGAAATGGAACTACAAAACTTGAAGGGGAAAAGCAGCAACCCTTTACTGAGTGTTGGCTTTTATGTATTACCTCACCTAAACTTCACAACAACCCTATGTAGCAGTAACTATTATAAGTCCAGTTACAGACAAGAAACTGAGGCATAGACACATTAATTCACACTATTAGATGAGGCCACAGGATTTGGACACCAATGTAACACTGTAGGGTAAGCAATGAACTCCTAACCACAAGGTCGGTAGTTCAAACCCACCAATTGCTTCTCAGAAACCCTATGCAGGGTTACTCTAATTTGGAACTGACTGGACGGCACTTAACAACAACAATTTGGTTTCAAGGGGGTCCTGGTTGCACCACGGGTTAAGCATTGGTCTGCTAACTGATAGTTCAGTGGTATGAACCCTCCAGCACATCTGAGGGGGAAAGATGAGACAGTTTGTTTCCATGAAGATTTATCACTTCGGAAACCCAATGGAGCAGTTCTACTCTGTCTTGCAGGGTTATGATGAAGCAGAATTGATTTGACAGTAAAGGGTTTTTAAGCTGGTATTGGAGTTTCCACTCCTAACTCCTTCTCTATCTCATTTGTCCTCATTCTGCTGTCCCTGTTTAACAGTGGAGGATGGTCTACAATTCCCGAGACAACAAAACCAAAAAACCCAAGTGCTGTGAAACTGATTCTCACTCATGGCAACTCAGTGTGTTGCAAATTAGACCTGCTCCATGGGGTTTCTTGGCTATAATATTTATGGAAGCAGATTGTCAGGTTTTTCGTCTATGGCACCGTTGGAGGGAGGGCAGGTTTGACCTCCAGCCTTTAGTTTAGCAGTCTAGCACAAACTGCCTGCACCACGCAGGAACACATGAAGGTAAAACACAACCCACAGAGTCAACCCCAAGCCCCAGTGATGAAGAAGAATCAAGAGACAGGCAGATTCTCCAAATGCTTTTCCTTGTATACAATACAATCCCTGACACGGCAATCAAACTAAGTCCTGCGTTGTGTTCAAAAGCATTACATTCATGAAAAGATGATCAACATGGTTAACCATTGCTACAGTGTCAGGTGCTAGCAAGTCAGTCCTAACTCACAGCAACCGTATGCACAACAGAACAAAGCAATGCTCAGTCCTGCACCTTCCTTACAAGAGTTGTTATATTTGAACCCATTGTTACAGTTACTGTGTCCATCCACCTGACCCTCTGTTTTACCAAGCATGATGTCCTTCTCCAGGGACTGGGTCCTTCTGATTCCATGTTCAAAGGATGTGAGGTGAAGACTCACCATCTTTCCTTCTAAGGAGCACCTGGTCTTACTTCTTCCAGGACAGATTTGATTGTTTTTCTGGCAGTTCACAGTATATTCTATATTCTCCAACACTATAATTCAAAGCCATCAGTTCTTCTTCGGTCTTCCTTATTCATTGTCCAACTTACACATACATTGAAAATACTATAGCTTGGGTCTGGCTCATCTTAGGTCCTCAAACTGACATCTTTGCTCTAACACTTTAAAGAGGTCTTTGGCAGATTTGCCCCATATAATATATCATTTGATTTCTTGACTGCTGCTTCCATGGGTGTTGATTATAGATCTAAGTAAAATGAAATTCTAAACAGCTTCAATCTTTTCTTTGTCTATCATGATATTGCTTAGTGGTCCACTTGTGAGTCTTTTGTTGCTGTTGTTTTATATTGCGGTTTAGTCCATACTGACAGCTGTCTTTGATCTTCACAGGAAAGTGCTTTAAGTCTTCTTTGCTTTCAGTGACCAAGTCTGTGTCATCTGCAGATTTCAGGTTGTTTATGCTGGCTGTTAATGAAGAAATCTTTCCCTAATCCTAATGCTGTTTTCTTCTTCACATAATGCAATTTATGGAATTGTTTGCTCTACATACAGATTGAATAATTATGGCAAAAGTTTACAACCCTGACACACACCTTTCCTGATTTTAAACCACCTTTGTTCTCTTCTTAAGGACTACCTCTTAGTCTATGTACATAATTAGCAAATGAAGTGTTTTGGATCTTCCATTCTTTACAATGTTATCCATAGTTTGTTATGATCCACACAATACAATATCAATAGTTAGGGTGGTCCTGTCCCAAACACAGTGACTGTTTTAATCATACCTGTTTGCTGTTTTTACCTTTGTTCCCAGGAGAAGAACTACTCCCCCTCATTTGGGTCACAAATTTTGCTTTGGAGATTGAAAAGGAATGGAGCATGGAGCTAGGGAGAGAGTTGAAGTTTAACTATGGTTGTTACTCTAAGGTGGCTGATCAGGTTTTATTTTACTTTAGACAGTGTTAGAAATTTTTAGTGCCCCCATTTCATGAGTGTGAAGGCTTGCTCTTGGTTGCCTGAGGACATGTTTCTCTTGGTTCTGCCCTCCGTCCTGGCTGGCTCTGTGGCTAGTCCCTTTCTGGGCCTCTTATTGCCTTCAGGATTCTCACCCTTGACCAGTCTTCCAGCTCTTTTAGAAGGTGCTTTACCTCCTCTCTCTCTGCTCTTTCTTTCCACTTTCTTCCTTCTGCTTCTTCATACTGCTTTTCTTTTTTGCTTCCTCATGTCTGAAAAAGTTCTGTGGGATGCTGCATATATATATACACAAACTCCATGTCAATACACAAACTCTCACCAGGCCCATGAACTGACCAATCCCCACAGACACTTCATTTGGAATTTAGGCACTGGCTAGGCTGCGACTCACCTCGTTTGCTATAGGCCAATCCTTGCAAGATACATACCAATTACAAGGACCATACAAGGCAAGGTGCAACCCAGGATCAGACAAAATGGATCAAAACCAAGTTGGGAAATGTCAATCAACCTGGATAAAAGTAACAAATGCTCTGAGATCGAAAACTAGGGCACAGGCAGCTCCTCAGGATGTAGGGCAACATTCCCTCAAGCTATTTTCCCAAAGAATCAAGGTCAAGTGCCACATAAAGAAACTAATAGTACCCCAAGGCAGATTGCCAGGTTTTTTCTCCAACTAACAGGTTGATAGGTTTGAACCAACAACCATTCAGTTAGCAGCCAAGCTCTTAACCAGGGATCCTTATCTAAAATACAGAGAAAATAAAATAAGTCTGGAAATATTCCTATATACAGTGGTTATTTATGTATGTTGTTGTTGCTATGTGCCGGGGAGTTGGTTCCGACTCATAGCAACCCTGTTGGGAGTTTCAGAGGCTGTAAATCTTTATGGGAGCAGAACGCCTATCTTTCTCTCGCACGGAACACCTGATAGTTTTGAACTGCTGACTCTGAGGTTAGCAGCCTGATTCATAACCACTACATTACCAGAGCTCCTTTATTTATGCATACTTACTAATTTTTCTGCAATAAGACAAAATGATGTACAAGAGGATTTCAAAAAATTGATGGAAAAATGGCGAATTTTGGAGTCCCCTCATATGTATTTCTGGTGTGGCGCTGTGGGTTAATGTGCCAAACTGCAAAGTCATTTGAACTGCAAGGTCAGTGGTTCAAGCTCACCATCTGCTCCTTGGAAACCCTATACAGGGTGGCTACGGGTTTGAATCGACTCAACGGCACTTAACAACACATGAGGGGTGAAAGTGACCTGGCCATTGAAGAACCAGGAGTTGCCTCCTCCAGTAATGTATAGCTGGCCACTAGTTCATCTTGAGGTTCATGGGTGAGTGATCATGGCTGTTACATGGCCTCCATCAGTACTGAGTCTAAAGCCACCAGCAGAAAAATTCCTCCCAGACCAGAACAAGTCAGAGTCTGTGGTCTTTGTTCCCCCTTGCCTGTGGGATAAGAAAAGGGAGACTCCCTGCTCCTCAGATGGATAGATTGTGGGGGTTGATTTGGGCAACTCTGTTCTAGAATTAAGATTATACACACAAATGAGTGGTAGGAACAGACCAAAGTCCTCCTCCCCAAAGCAGGGGTGGGCCAAGGGAGAGAAGGAATGTAAGATACCCCTTCACCCTCCACTCCCACCCCTGGGCGTGTCACCAAGTCTAGACCTAAGTGTCATGGTCTGTCATTATAACGTCAATTTCCCTCAAATTCAGATAAGACAAATCTGCTATCAGCTTTGGCATTTAGTGCCAGCTGGGAACTTCTCCCTACCCAATGCAAATCCCTGAGCAAATGGATCCCAAGGAGGCTGGCCCCAGGCATGAGCCAAAATTTTGAAACAAACCTTTGGGCCTGAACTTGCCCCAGGCTGCAGGAAAACAGAAACATGTCTGGATGAACAGAGAAGCCTACAGGATAGTGTTTAGAGGTGAATGAGAAAAAATGCCTTTTTGAAATCCTAAATCCTCTAGGAAGTCCTACTTGCTCTAAAAATCCTTGAGGACATTTTCCTCTCCTATTTTTAAGTTGGAGTCCTGGTGTGGCGCTGTGGTTAATGCGCCAGACTACAAACCCATTTAAACTGCAAGGTCCGTGGTTCAAGCTCAGCAGCTGTTCCTCAGAAACCCTATACAGGGTCGCTATGGGTTGGAATCATCTCAATGGCACTTAACAACAACAACAACAACAACATTTTTAAGTCAGTTACGAATCGGGCTGCGAACCACAAGGTCAGCAGTTCGAAACTACCAGCTCTTCCACCAAAGAAAGATGAGGCTTTCTGCTCCCATAAAGATTTACAGCCTCGGAAACCCTGTACAGGGTCACTATGAGTCAGAATTGACTCCATGGCACATGACCACCACCATTTTTAAGTGCCATTGAGTCAATTCCGAGGTCATAGCTTCCCTGTATAGGGTTTGTTAAGCAGTAAATCTTTGCAATGGCAGAAAGCCTCATCTTTCCCCTGAGGAGCAATTGGTGGGCTCAAACCACTGGTCTTGTGGTTCAAAGTCCAGTGCTTATCCAACTACTGCACTCCCCAAGTATGTATGCTGTTGTTAGGTGCCGTTGAGTCGGTTCTGACTATAGCAACCCTGTATAGGCTTTTCAAGGAGGAGCTGGTGGTTTTGAACTGCCAACCTTGTGGTTAGCAGTCCAGTGCTTATCCTATAGCACCACACCAGCACTGTAGGTATGGGTATATATATTGGATAGTATGCAGTGAATAAGACAGACATTAAATATACATTCTAACTCATTTAATACACATTCTAATCGGTGAACACCAGAAAGCATACAAATACATAAACAAGATAATATCACACTAAATACCCATTTAATTTACTTAATTTCAACTACATTTGTTCAGCAATGTAAGAGAAAAATATCTAAAGAAGGCAACTTCCCTTATCTTTCCACTCAATATGACCACATTCCAAAATCATGTGGGATGAAAGAAGTGCATCTGCTCTGCCCTCCTGCAGTTTCCACCATGCTGATTGAAACTCTCTTGTTCATGCATTTTTATCATGAAGTAGTATCCTTATTTAAAAGCCAATGGCCTCATCTGGTGTTCAACCAAAGGAAACTGAGCTGTTCCAATCTGGAGGAAAAATGTTTCTGTCAAACTGAGGGATGGTATGTGGTTTTTCAACATGGCACCTCTCTGGGGAGGTTTCAAGTGTTATATTGATTACATGTGATATCCACATTAGGTATGGATTTAAAAACCTATTCCATGCCTAAAGTCTTGATTTTTCTGCATTACGTTGATTTGTGCATGTTATCCACAAATTAAATACTGTTTTTCATGAGGTTCCTACTGTATGTTATAATTCTTATGTGCATTAATCTCAAACAGATAAATTTTAAAAACAAACAGATGATCCCCCATCAGCCAATTGAAATACAACCATGAAGTCAGCACCCAGAAAAAAAGATGGCAGCTCCCATTCAATAGCTCTGCATTACAAAATACATTGTAAATGTGAAACACACTATTGTTTTCTCTGCCTAACATAACTTCTCTTCTGAGCATTGCCTCGTGCACCCATATTTTTAGGAAATGTTTTTCCCCACACTACAACCCTCTGTTTTGAATGGGAGCTGCCATCTTTTTTTCTGGGTGCTGACTTTGTGGTCATATTTTAATTGGTTGATGGTGGGGTTCCAGACTCAAATTGAGCCGAATCAGGTCTTGATAATTCATAAGTTAATGGAAAAGCATCGGCTTCCAACCTGATCAATCAGGGGTTTTGCAGGAGTTTTCATGTTGGAAAAAAACAAAAAAGCTCCAGAGTCTTCTGATGGTGAAGCTGTGAGATCTGCCAACTGGGGGTGGCTGAGGGTCCTGTCCCCCTGCCATGTGGAAGAAGACCATCACAAGGAATGTGTTCAGAAGGGGGCAGAGATAGGCTATAAAAGGCAACTCCCTGAAGACCACCACATCCCAGCCTTATCCCAAGCAAAGTAAACTTCACACAAATCTTTCCTTTTGTCTAAGCTAGTCCAAGATGGGAGTCCCTTGGTGGAATAAACAGCTTGATTACTACTTGAATGGTTGGCAGTTTGAATCCACCTAGAGGAACCTCAGAAGAAAGGCCTGGTGATCTACTTTTCAAAGGTCACAGCCATTGAAAACCCTATGGCATGCAATTCTACTTTGAAATACATAGGGTCTCCATGAGTCCCAGGGGATTCCAACAGCTGGTTGGTTGCTCACAATGATTTCCTGTCATTTGCAGCCACCAAAAATAAAAATTAAAAAACCCAAACCTATTGCCTTTGAAGGATTCAGATTTATAGAAACCCTATAGAAGGCTGTTGTGGCACTGCAGGATAATGGACAGGACTGCAAGGCTGGCGGTTCAAACCTACCAGTCGCTGCTCTGAAACCCTGTATAGCATCACTGTGAGTTGGAACCAATTTGACAGCACTTAACAACAACAATAAAATAGTCTGTAAATGTTACAAAGCAGACTTCACTTTTTTCTCCCTCAGAGAAGCTGGTGGGTTCAAAACATTGAACTTTGGGTTATAAGCCTAACAGTTACCACTCTGCCACCAGTAACCCTAATTGATCATTGTTCCTTTCCATGAGGAGGGAAACTAAGTCCAGAGAGGCTTCTGATGTGGCACTGCAGGATAAACACTGGACTGCAAACCACAAGATCGGTGGTTTAAACCCACCAGCTGCTCCTTGGAAACCGTATACTGGTTTCTGTTAGAATCGACTAGAAGGCGTTTAACAACAACTTAACAAGCCCCCCACTCCTTCTGCTGTTGCGTCTTCCACACAACTCCCTGGCTGAGTCATGATCTGTCCTTTGTGAGCATGCTGCTCCCTCTGCCAGGGGTATCCTTCTGCCTACCTTAAGGACAGGCTTGCTTGCTCCAACTGTGTGGCTGCCCAGGCCACCAACTGACTGTCCCGCAGGACCTCCTCCTTCCTATGCACCTTCCTTGAAATTAAAGAACCAGGTGTTTGTCTAATTTTATCTAATTCCAGCCTCTGCCTTCCACACGGGCAGGAACTAAAACTTTGTGTGCCACTAGCTCCTGGCACAATGCCTAGTAGGTACTCAATACATGCTTGTTGGGAAGGGCAAATGAGTGCATCAGAGTGTGAAGGCTGATACAAATATGGAATCTTCATGGGTTTTTACTCATCAGCATCCGTCTGGGGTCAACTGCTGTGATGCGTTGTAGTAGTAAGAGCTTCACGGGCAAATCTGGAATACCTTTCCTGAGATTCATCTTCACTCTGCGTACCCAATTAATGCTAAGCCATTCATCCTCTTCAAGCTGCCAGGATCTGTTAAGCCATTTAACTTCTCTGCAGACACTTTAGGAGCAGTTCCAAGGGCATTTTTTTTCAGGCCTGGGCAGCCAAAGCTTAAATGACTTAAGTGCTGAGCTCTCTATCACTCTCCCTGAGAGCCCACCTCACCAAAGCAAAGCGTTAATGGACATACAGCACAGTGTGGTTGAAGACTTCTAAAGCCTAACTAGAATCAGCCTTAACTGTGAAGGAAATAGCCCTTCTTCATGGCTGACCTTCCAAAAACTGGAAGAGGAAACCACCCACTGTGGTGGATCGGAATGGACCCAAGAAAGTCCCCAGTCTAAAGCATATCCTTTCACAAGTCATTACAATACCTGAAATTCTTTCCATTGAACACTTAAGTATTTATTGAGCACCTACTAGCTGCCAGGCACATGGGATTCTGACAGGAGTCACTACAGGTTTACTATTTTTAGCTAAGTTAGGCCTTTATTCTGAGCACAAAAGCAAATGGTCCTGTGAGGGTAACCCATTGAGCACTATCTGTCATTGTTATCATCTTTCTAAGCACACTGCTCATGAAGAGGAGACTTCCATGATTAAGCCTGGGAAAAGATAGCAAGACAAGTTGCTGAGTAAAATAAGGCCGTTGTTAACTGCCGTCAAGTTGGTTCCAACTCATAGAGACCCTGTATAGGGTTTCCGACTAGCAACTGGTGGGTTTGAACCACCAACCTTGCAGTTAGCAGTTCAGTGCTTATCCTAGAGCACACATTGTTGTTGTTAAGTGCCGTCGAGTCAGTTCTGACCCATAGTGACCCTGAACAGGGTTTCCGAGGCTGTAAATCTTCACAGGAGCAGAAAGCCTCATCTTTCTCCTGCGACGCAGCTGGTAGTTTCGAACTGCTGAAACTGAGGTTCGCAGCCCGATTTGTAACCACTATGTGCACACATTAGGACTCCAAAATAAGACTAACTCTGTAGAATACTGAATATACCATGGACTGCCAGAATAACAAACAAATCAGTCTTAGAAGGATTGCAACCAGGATGTTCCTTAAATGTGAAGATGATGCAAACTCCCAAGACTATGACTCTTAGTCATCATTCAGATCTGGAAATGATTTTACCTGCATGGTTCAATTTTTAGTCAAACAATAGGCAGATCTATAAGGGGAATCATTCTCATCTGTCAGTTTTCCATACTGTGGTGGCTTGTGTGTTGCTATGATTCTGGAAGCTCTGCCATGGGTATTTTAAATACCAGCAGGGTCACCCATGGTGGACAGGTTTCAGATGAGCTTCCAGACAAAGACAGAGCAGGAAGAAGGAGAGATGAACTACTTTTGAATATTTGGTGGCGGTTGTGGTTATGTGCCGTGGAGTCGGTTCCCACTCATAGCGACCCTGTATAGGGTTTCCAAGTCTGTAAATCTTTACAGAAGCAGAAAGCCTCATCTTTCTCCTGTTGCAGACCGTGAAGGCCTGGTCAGAGGTTCGAGGCCCTATAGGCCCGAGTGTAACAGATCTAGCCACCGTGCAGTAATAATAAATTATTTATAATCTTAATATTCAGTTATGTTTTATTAATTGTAGACATGAAGCCCTTGATATACACAGATAAATGTAATATTTTCCTAAAAGCCAAGACTGTAAAATTCCAAACAGGCAAAGTTCTTCCCTCAGAGAATTCATTCAAGGTAAATTGGGTGGCTCCCTGGTCTGTTCCAAGGACAATAGGAATGCCCTCCCTAAAGTGTTTCCAGGTGCTGCCTATTCACCCAGGCGCCTCTTTTCCTGAAGAACCTGGGCTGGGCACAATGGGAATCCTCCCAATCCTCCCTTTCCTCCCTCCATTTGAGGCTAGGTGTTAAAAGGTATGTTAATTAAGCTTGAGAAACCAAGTTGCGGTTGTGAGATTTGAACCTGCAAAGTATGATGTAAAGTTGCCTAAATGTCTGGAAAAATAAGATTGACAGCTGTACCTTGTCTTGGTCCCTCCTAGCTTTGTGTAAAGTACCTCCCCTAAATAAAAGGAAGGCGCAGAACGTATCCAGGTGCATTACGACTGGCAAGGCGTGCGTTACAGCATGCAGGGGGCACAGTCCAGCCTTGCAACCATACTGCCTGTTTAGCTAAGATGTTTACCATGCAGGATATTACGGCCTTCGTGGCTGAGATGTTTGCAATGCAGGATCTGCCTGATGCCAGTCCAGCATTCACTCTGGTTTCGGAGTGTCTCTTTGTCTCTCTCTTTGTGTCTCTGTGTCTCGTTTGCTATCTCTATTGCCGCTGGATCTCCCCTCCTCGTGAACCAAACACTCATGAACAACACAACTATGTCGAGGCCAGACCCCGGCATTCTCCCATGGAACCACTGGTAGTTTCGAACTAGCTGACCTTGAAGTTAGCAGCCTGACTTGTAACTGCTTTGCTACCAGAGCTCCTTTCCGAATGTTTAGTCACTGAAAACCTTATGAATAGCAGTGGAACTCTGTTAGTACCAGGATATTGCATACTGAAACATGATGAAGAGCAGCAGAATGTTGCCAGATATAGTGCCAGAAGATGAGCCCCTCAGGTTGAAAGGCACTCAAAATGCGAATGGGGAAGAACTTCCTCCTCAAAGTAGAACTGACTGTGATGACATGAATGCAGTAAAGTCCTTGAGATATTAATTTGCTGATGGGGCACAAATCAAAATGAAGAGAAACAAAATAAAGAGAAATAGCTGTAAACATCCATTAATAACTGGAACATGGAATGTACGAAGCATGAATCTAGAAAAACTGGAAGTTGTAGAAAATGAAATGAAACACATAAACCTCGATATCCTAGGCATTAATGAGCTGAAATGGATTAGTATTGGCCATTTTGAATCTGACAATCACATGGTTTACTATGCTGGGAATGACAAATTGAGGAGGAATAGTGTCGCATTCATTATCAGAAAGAACATATCAAGATCAGTCATGAAGTACAATGCTCTCTGTGATAGGATAATATTCATTCACCTACAAGGAAAACCAGTTAATACCACTCTTATTCAAATTTACATACCAACCACTAAATGATGATGATGAAATAGAAGAATTCTACCATCTTCTTCAGTCTGAAATTAATCAGACATTCAATCAAAATGTATTGATAATAACTGGTGATTGGAACACAAAGGTTGGAAACAAAGATGAAGGATCAGTGATTGGAAAATGTGGCATTGGTGATAGAAATGATGCTGGAGATACCATAATAGAATTTTGCAAGACCAGTGACTTCTCCAAAAATACCTTTTTTAAACAACATAAAAGACGGCTATAACTTTTCCTAGGCCAGTGCTTGACAAGAAAAAGACCATGCTCAGTTCAAGCGTGAAGATTATATAGCAATGGTGAAAAGTCGGATGAATTTCAGTCTGGTATTTCTCAGGTTTTTCTTGAGCTGGAGATGAACTTGGACCTAAAATCTCAGTTAAGAGAGCTAAACATAACCTCAGCTAACGAAATTGAAGTTGGTGGTGGTTAGAAAACTATTATAATCTTTGTTCCCGTTCCTCAACTGAAGTCTTTTCAGAAAATCCAAGTCTGAAATTGAGAAAAAGTTTAGTGGCAAGCATGTGGTCGTTACTGTGCAGAGGAGAATTCTGTCTAAACCAACTCAAAAAAGCCATACAAAAAATAAACAAAAGTGTCTGACAGATATGCATGGTACAATCCTTGAAGCCTTGGTCTTCCCACATGAAATTGTGGACAAGAGAAGCCGAGCAAAGCTGGATGGGAGTCATTTGGACAAAGCACAGGATAACAATGTAGAACTCAAGGTTGAAGTCTGTTCTGGTGCATATAAGAAGCTCATGGGTTAATTCTGAATTCCCAGAGTTTTGATCGTAAACAAAAATGATTAATTGAGATACCATTCACACACCAAAAAAGACGACTATACACATGCATGTACCTCACCAAATGGAATACACAGAAATCAACTTGACTACATTTGTGGAGAGATGGTGGAACAGCTCCATATTATCAGCCAAAACAAGGCCAGGGGCAGATTATGGAATAGACCATCAATAGCTCATATGCAAATTCAGACTGAAGTTGAAGAAAATTAAAACAAGTCCACAAGAGCCAAAATACGACCTTGAACATATCCTACCTGAATCTAGAGATCATCTCAAGACAGATTTGATGCATTGGACAGTAAAGACCGAAGACCGAAGAGTAGTGGGATGACATCAAGAACATCATACAGGAAGAAAGAAAAAGGTCATTAAGAAGACAAGAAAGAGACCAAAATGGAGGTCAGAAGAGACTCTGAAACTTGCTCTCCAGCATGTTGTTGTTGTTAAGTGCCGTCGAGTCGGTTCTGACCCATAGCGACCCTGTACAGGGTTTCCGAGGGTGTAAATCTTTACGGGAGTAGAAAGCCTCATCTTTCTCCCGCGGAGCAGCTGGTAGTTTCGAACTGCTGACCTTAAGGTTCGCAGCCCGATTCGTAACCACTACGCTACCAGAGCTCCTTTGCTCTCCAGCATAGAGGGGCAAAAAGCAAATGGAAGAAGTAAAGAGGTACAAGAGCTAAACAGAAAATTTCAAAGGTCAGCTCGAGAAGACAAAGTCAAATATTACAATAGAATGTCCAAAGACCTGTCATTAGAGAACAAAAAGGGAAGAAAATGCTCAGATTTCTCAAGCTGAAAGAACTGAAGAAAAAATTCAAATCTCGACTTGTGGTATGGAAGGACTCTATGGGTAACATATTGAATGATGCAGAAAGTATCAAAAGAAAATGGAAGGAATATACAGTCACTGTACCAAAAAGAAATGGTCGATATTCAACCATTTCAAGAGGAAGCATATGATCAAGAGCCAATGATCCTGAGGGAAGAAGTCCAAAGTGCATTGAAGGCATTTGTAAAGAACAAGGCATGGGGAATTTATGGAATACAAATTGAAATCTTTCAACAAAACTGATGTGGCACTGGAGGTACTCATATTTATTAATGCCAAGAAATTTGGAAGACAATTACCTGGACAACTGCCTGGAAGGAAGCTGTATTTGGGTCCATTCCAAAGAGAAGTGACCCAATGGAGTCGGAAATCATCAGACAATATCATTGATACCCCCCGTGATTAAAATTTTACTAAAGGTAATACAAAAACAGCTGCAACCATACATTGACAGAGAATTTCCAGAGGTTCAAGCCAGATTCAGAAGAGGATGTAAAATGAGGGATGCCATTGCTGACGTAAGCTGGATCTTGGCTAAAGCAGAGAATACCAGAAAGATGCTGATCTGTGCTTTATTGACTATGGAAATGCTTTCAATTGCATGGATCATGACAAGCTATGGATAACATTGCAGAGAATGAGTGCTCATGAGGGACCTGTACATAGACTAAGAGGCAGTTGTTCAAACAGAACAAGGGAACAAAAAATGGTTTAAAATTAGGAAAAGTGTGCACCAGGGTCATATTATTTCACCATATTTATTCAATCTGTATTCAGAGCAAATAATCAGAGAAGCTGGATTATATGAAGAAAAATATGGCATTAGGATTGGAGGAAGACTCATTAACAACCTGCAATATAGAGGAGATAAATACAACCTTGCTTGCTGAAAGTGAAGAGGACTTTAAATACTTATTGATGAAGATCAGAGACTACAGCCTTTGGTATGGGTTGCATCTCAATGTAAAGAAAACAAAACTCCTTACCACTGAACCAATAAACAACATCTATATAAATAAAGAAAAGATTGAAGTTGTCAAAGACTTCATGTTGCTTGGATCAACAATCAATAATCATGGAAGCAGCAGTCAAGAAATTAAATGACGTATTTCATTGAGCAAGTCTTCTGTACAAGACTTCTTTAAAGTGTTGAAGAGCAAAGATGTCACTTTGAAGAATAAGGTATGCCTAATGCAAGCCATGATATTCTCAATAGCCTCATATGCATATGAAAGTTGGATAGTGAATAAGGAAGACCGCAGAATTGATGCATTTGAGTTATGATGTTGGAGGAAAATACTGAAAGCACCATGGACTGCCAAAAGAACAAATAGATCTGTGTTGGAAAAAGTACAGTCAGAGTACTCCATGGAAGTCAAGATGGCTAGACTTCGTCTCTCATACTATGGACACATTATTAGAAGGAACCAGTCCCTGGAGAAGAATTTCATATTTGGTAAAGTGGAGGGTTAGAGAAAAAGAGGAAGACCCACAACTGGATGAACTGGCACAGTGGCAGCAGTAATGGGCTCCGGCACACCAATGATTGTGAGGTTGTCCCAGAACTGGGCAGTGTTTCATTCTGTTGTGAAAAGGTTCGCTATGAGTCGGTACAGATTCGATGATACCTAACAACAACAACATAAGGGGAACAAGAACACCTCATGAGGTATACATACCTTAGAATAACCAACCATTTGACATCAAAGGGACAGCATTTGCCTAAAGACAAAATTCAGGTGGGTTAGGAAAGGAGGAATGGAAACAGGAAACAGAGGGAGGAAGTAATATAAGTGATGTTATATTGTGGGGATTGCAGCACAACACAAAATGTGTATGAATTATTGCATGAAAAATGATCTGTTCTAGGACTTCTGGTCAGATGTCAGACAAGGCAGACGTACTACAAAGACCCTCTGTAACAAAGATGAAAGAGACCAAAAAACAGACACATGAAAATTCAGGGATACTAAACTTCAGAAGAAATGTTAGAGAAGTGGATTGAATACTTTCTTAGAGGATAAGCTGAGCAGGGATGGCAAGAGAGGAAGGCTGAAGGGTGAATGATCAGCCAGATGGCTCAACCATCTTGTGAGCAACTTTGGCAACAGAAGGGGGCCTGGCAGAGCAGATTCACACAGGCAGTGGGAAAGGTGTGATGCCTCCTTTCCCCCCACACTCTCCTGATGACCAGAGGTGTGATCAGCTCCCATCCTCATCTATCCCCAGCACAGACCCTATTCTCTGGGAGTTTGAAGCCAGTGTAAGGCAGGGGTCAGTTGTACTGCTGGCCTGGATTCAGGCATTCTCAGTTCCATACCTACAGGACTAGCAGAGCTACCAGACCAGCATTTAACCAGTCACCCTACCCACAGCTGCCTTGTTATCCCAACAAACACTGAAACCAGCTCCGTCAAGAACCTCCACCAACTTCTCCCAGATTGTGTGCCCTGAACACAGATAACACCTAGGTCTATAGGAACTCTATCTAGAGCCAGCAACTCGGCTGTCACGTTCTTTCAACACCCACCTCGTGAACCTCGCCTCCCCCCACTGAGTTTTCTCCTCTCCAGGTCTAGCAGTTGCACTATTTTCTTGTTTCTGTTTTTATCCTTTTGTTATTTCATTGTTCTTATTTGTTTCTTCTTTCTCCTCCATCTACTTCTCTTTCCATTACCTTGAATTTTATCCTATCACCTCTTTTGTTTTTCCTTCTTTTCTTCTAGTTCTTATTTTCCCTTTCAATTTTTTCCCCTTTTGATCTTTCATTATTACTCTCTGTTTCTCTTTTCATCTTCCCTCTCCCTGGTTTTATGCAAATATATTTTTTTATTCTTCCTTTTATTCCCTTTCTTATTTTTCCCTTCTATAGTTCCATGTTGCTATTCCTCTTTTTTTTTTTTTTGTACTTATCATATATATTCTTTTTTTTTTTTTAATTGCTGCCTGTTTTTTCCCCCCACTTTACTATTTTCTCTTTTCATTGTTTATTCCTTGTTTGTTTATTCCATTTTGTTTTATCTCTCTGTGTGTGGGAAGGGTTTTCTCTTACCCATCTGACAGGAATCAACAACTGTGCCCATATAGTCTAGCCACAATTGTACCCTCTGCACTTCACAAACTGGGTCAGAACTAATACCAGCTCCTATATTGTTGTTGTTGTTAAGTGCCATCCCTCAAGTGGTTCTGACTCATAGGGATGCTGTATAGGGTTTGTGAGGAGCAGCTGGTGAGTTTGAAATGCTGACCTTGTGGTTTAATGCTTATCCTATAGTGTCTCATCCCAATACTACCTGTAACACGTGTTACTATACCACCTAATAAATGATAGACAATAGCCAACACCAGCCAAACTATCCTAAACTGAGGTGCACAAATGGTGAACAAGAATATTGTGGACACTTTCATTCTTTAACTACACCACTGGAGACAGTTCATGAGAGCCTAAGAAGACATCAACATACAATCATTGTTTAAAAACAAATAAAGCAACCTCACAATGCTGTGGAGAAAACAGAAAATTTTAGCTCACACAAAGAAAAAGAAAGAATGACTGAAACAAATGACCAAGATGCAGAACCAGAAAACACTGCAAAGGAAGAAAAAGTAATGCAACTAACTGAAAACGAATCTAAAAGAATGATATTTATGTAGCTTCAAAAGGTTGACAGAAACATTGGTGGACACACAAAGAACACAGAAAAAACTAGAACAATTTAGGAAAACACTACAAGAACAAACAAAATCATTAATTGTACATTTTGAAATAATATAAAACATGCAATTAGTAATCCAGGAGATTAACACTAAGAATTTAGAAATGGACAAAACATTGAAAGGGTAAAAGATAAGATTTGTAGCAATGGAAGTCTGAATTAGTGAGCTTGAAAATAATCTGTCAATACTAGAATACTAGAAGAACAGTCAGAAAAAAGAATGAACAAATCCAAAGAAAGCCTAAAAGTTATGTGAGACACCAGGAGGAGGAGTAATTTATGGGTTATCGGAATTCCAGAACAGGAAGAGACAATAAAAATCACAGAAAAAATTATCGAAGAGTTGTTGGAAGAAAACTTCCCTAACATCATGAAAGATGAGAAGATAAATATGTAAAAAGCAGATTAAAGCCCAAACAGGATAGATTCTAAAAGAAAGTCACCAAGATATGTCATAACTAAACTTTCCAAAACCAAAGACAATGAAAGAATTCTGAGAGCATCTTGGGAAAATCGAAAAGTTACCTAACAAAGGAGAACCAGTAAGACTAAGCTCTGATTTATCAGCAGAAACCATGCAAGCAAGAAGGTACTAGGATGACACATACAAAATTCTGGAAGAAAAAATTGCCAATCAAGAATTATATACCCAACAAAGCTGTCCCTCAAATATGATTAGAACATTTCCTGATAAATAAAAATTAAAGGAATTTGTACTGACCAGATTCACTTTACCAAAATTTCTAAAGGATAATCTTTGGATTGAGAATCAACAACAACAGACATGTATATATGAGACATGAGATTAACATACATGACAACCCCACCCAGAACTCAATCCAGATATAGAAATATTTAAAGTAAAACAAATCTACATGCCTGAAAATAAGAAATCAGAGATATCAGTTTAAAACGAAGTCAACTACAAAACAAAAAGAGGGAATGGTGTAGATACAGAATTTCCAAATGCTGAGAAAGTCAAGCAGATGTCAAGATAAAATACACTGTTTTATATGGGAAAAAAGAATAAATTACAAGGTAAACTGTAATTTATCCTGAAAATTAATACATATACACATAAAAATAAAAAAAGTGGAAAATCCACAAGATTTAGTAAGCATCAACACAACAGAAATTAAAGTGAAAAGAAAATCCACAGTAAAATGAACTCAGTGCAGAAAATTTTGTGGAACCAAGAAACTAGCAGCACCACACACACACACACACACACACACACACACACAGCAAAATGACAGCAATCAATTCATATCTATCCATAATTAAACTGAATACAAATGGATTAAATGTATCAATTAAGAGATAGTAGCAGCATGGATAAAAAACAGGATCCTTCAATATGAGGTTTACAAGCAACATATCAAAAAGATGGAGACAGCCTAAATGTCCATCAACAGAAGAATGGTTAAACAAACTTTAGTACATATACACAATGGAATATGTTGTGAGTAACATTGAATCTGTGAAACACCACACAACATGGATGAACCTAAAGGACATTATGTTGAATGAAATTAGCCAGTCACCAAAGGGCAAATATTGTTGAGACAAGTGTTGTATAAAGTTAAGAAGAGGTTTTCTTAATAAAAGAGCAATGTATGGTTAAGGAGGGGGGAGAATGGTGGGAAAATTATTCACAGGCTAGAGAGCAGGCACAGGTTAATGTGGGTGATAGGGCAGGCAATATATAACAAGAGGGAGGTTAGCAAAGGAAAGAGGAAGGTAGTGAAGACACAGGAGAGAATGCAATAATTATAGTGAATAGAGATAAATACTGTTAACTGTTGGTACATGGAGGAGAATGTATTCATTGTAATGAAGCCAAGTATATGAATTGCTGAATGTAAAACTGATAGTCTGCTCTGTAAAGTTTCACTCAATTCACAATAAAAAGTGAAAAGAAAAAAAAAAAGAGGTGCGTATGATGAGACCACTCACTACTTTGGACATGTCATCAGGAAAGACCAATCACTAGGAAATAATATCCTTTTGGTAAAGAAAAGGGTCAGAAAAAAATTCATTTATTCTCGTTTTGCAAAGAAGACATACGTGGTCTGTCAGAACGCACAACTCCATTGACAGAAATTTACTGGGTAGTTTCTAAAATGTAAAAAAGAAAACTCACCAAAGACTCAACAAATGAGACCACAAAATTTTCATTGTTCATTGTAACACGGTTGGTAAAGAAATAGTAAATGTTTGTGCATTTTTATGTGAAGATCCTTCTCATGTTTCATTTGGAAAGATGAGCAAGGTCTGCTTCCTTCATTTTACTTCATCTTTCAGTTTTTGAAAGGCAATTTCACCAAGCTTAACGCAGACTATCTTACTGTGTTGATGAAAGATACTGCCACAATCTCTGGACAGTTTCCAGGGCTGTGCTATTACTGACTTTCATCTTCCAGAATGAGCAAAACACCAGTCTTCATTACGATGTTGTAATGTGTACATAAAAAAAAATTTTTTTTGGACATTCCATGAAAAGGTATGTATGTGTGAATGTGTATATATTATATATATGACATCTATTTTGGAAAATGCTTGACCTGCTGTACCTTAATTTAGAGGGTCTGCATGGATGCAATATATGAAAAGTGGG
The DNA here is from genome assembly GCF_000296735.1 of Chrysochloris asiatica. Classification (NCBI taxonomy): domain Eukaryota; kingdom Metazoa; phylum Chordata; class Mammalia; order Afrosoricida; family Chrysochloridae; genus Chrysochloris; species Chrysochloris asiatica. Next base: position 2,803,527 of record NW_006408554.1, on the reverse strand, counting down.
GCATTCTAGAACTGCTAGTTAGGGGAATTTGTCATCCTGTGTACTAAAAGGATAGAGTTTCAAGAGCCAAGGACATCCATACCCAAGTATTGAATTTAAAGAAGTGTACTGAGACATCCCACTCCGGCTGTTTGGATAGCAGTGATTTATGTTGTTGTTATTGAGTGCCACTGAGTTGGTTCTGTCTCATAGGAACCCCTGTGAAGGATTTCCGAGGCTTTAAATCTCTGAGGGAGCACAAAGCCTCATCTTTTTCCTGCAGAATGGCTGATGGGCTTGAACTGTTGGCCTTGTGTTTCACAGTCCAGTGCTTATCCTATGAAGCCACTGCTCTCCCAACAGTATTTCATAGAAAGAGATACAAAAAAGGCCGATCTTGTGTTTTCTGACCACATAAAGGTTTCATCTCTTTGTAATGAAATAAACAAACAAACAACCAAGGGGAACCCTCAATGAAAGGGGCTGACACAATAGCCACAACAGTGAACCCAAACATCCCAATTATCATAAAGAAGGTGCCAAACTGGGTGTTATAAGGCTGCCATGAATTGAAGCTGACTTGACTGCAACTAACAACAACTCTGTATGGAGTATCAAGTTGTTGTTGTTGTTAAGTAACATCGAGTTGGTTCCGACTCATAGCGACCCTGTATAGGGTTTCTGAGGAGTAGCTGGTGAGTTTGAACCACCGACCTTCCGCTTCAAACCGAAGCTTATTCTACAGCACCACACCAGTACTCTTAGTACCAAGGTAGCCATTTCTATTTCTCCACTACTGCAGCTTTATTGCCAGAGGACAGGAACACACAGAATGGGATAGTCAGATGTTGGGAGCAACTAAACCAAAGTTCTCAAACTTGGGGGCAGTTTAACCGAAGGATTGCAACTAAACAGTTGTGGTCCAGAAAATCGGGTTGCTCCCAGGTCAGGCTTTCCCCTGAGGAACTTGCAAAGCCTGCCTTAGGGAACAAGGAAATTTCAGTCCTTCCTTGTATGCAGCCATGGCCTTCGGTTTAGTCTGCAAAAACATCTCACTGCCCTATCTCTGTTTCCCTAGCAACTACATTCTTCTGATATAGTCCCACTTACTGCTTGCATCTATACACAAAAAGTTTTTTGCAGTCTTTTCCCTGCCCCCAACTCTCTCCTTTGATTTGTGTATATAATAAATGTCTGAATGTAGGTCAGAGCCGCAGTATCTCTGTCAGAGTGCTGCATCCCACCTGGTCGTAACTTTACTTATTTCAATTGTGCCTTGTGTCTTTCTTTTATTTCTAATCTCCTGTTGCCCCTATTTGGGTTTAACCTCTACATGAGGGTCACGGAGTATAGCCATTGTCGGACTCGACAGTCAGATATACTTTGTTTATGAGGTTAGCCTGTTTTCCCTAGCCTGACTAATTTCTAACTCTATTTGCAAATTCTAGTTGATACATAAGGAGCTCTGGTAGCTAGTGGTTACAAGTAGGGCTGCTAACCTCAAGGTCAGCAGTTCAAAACTCTTAGCGGTTCCACAGAAGAAAGAGGCTTTCTGCTCCCATAAAGATTTGCAGCCTCGGAAACCCTATGCTGGGTCGCTATCAGTTGGAACTGACTCCATGGCACACCACTACAACTGCAACCAGTTGATACATGATTTCACCCAAAACTATGAGGGGGCTTCAAAAAGTTCCTGGAAACATTCCATTATCCTTCAATTCCATTTCCCCACAACTTTTTGAAGCTCCCTTGTACTTTAATATATCTCTCCACTAGATAAATAAATTTTTTAAAACTGCTGCTTGCTAGGTGCTGCTGAGTCAGTTTGGACTCACAGCTGCCATATGCACAGCAGAAGGAAACACTGACTATCTTGCACCATCTTAACAATTGTTGGTACACTTGAGCCCAGGGCTGCTGCCACTGTGCCAATCCATCTGTTTGGGGGTCTTCCTATTTGTTGCTGATGCTCCACTTTACCAAGCATAATGTCCTTCTCAAAGGACTGGTCCCTCCTGATAACATGTCCAAATGATGAGAGACAAAGTCTCATCATCTTGGCTTCTAAGGAGCATTCTGGCTGTACTTCTTCCACAACAGATTTGTTTGTTCTTCTGGTAGAACAAGGTACTTTCAATATTCTTCTCCAACACAATAACTCACATGCAATTCTTCTACGGTCTTACTTATTCATTGTCCAATTTCCACGTGCATATGAGGCTGTTGAAAAGCTATTGTGTCAAGTGCACCTCAGTCCTCAAATTTGACATCTTTGCTCTTGAACACTTTAAAGAGGTTTTGTGCAGCAAGTTTGTCTAGTGCAATACGTCATTTGATTTCTTGACTGCTGAATCCGTGAGTGTTGATAGTGGATCCAAGCAAAATGAAGTCTTTGGGCACTTCAATCTTTTCTCCATTTGTCATGATGTCATTTATTGGTCCATCTGTGAGGATTTTAGTTACATTGAAGTGTAAACTATACTGGAGGCTGTGGTCTTTTATCTTCATCAATAAGTATTTTAAGACCACTGCTCTTTAAGTGCACAAGGTTGTATCATCTGCATATTGCAGAATGTTAATGAGTCTTCCTCCCAATCTTAATATTACTTTCTTCTTCATACAATTCAGCTTCTCGGATTATTTGCTCAGCATACAGATTGAATAAGTATAGTGAAAGTACAATCTTGACACACACCTCTTCTGATTTTAAATCATTCAATATCCTCTTGCTCTGTTCAAACAACTGCCTCTTGGTCTATGTACAGGTTACTCATGAGCACGAGTAAGTGTTTGAGAATACTCATTCTTCATAATGTTATCCATAGCTTTCAATAATCTACACAGTCGAAAACCTTTGTGTAGTTAATAAAGCACAGGGAAACATCTTTCTGGAATTCTCTGCTTTCAGCCAAGAGCCATCTGACATCCCCAATAATACCCTTTCTTCTGCATCTTTGTCTAAATCCAGTTTGAATCTCTGCAGTTTCCTATCAGTGTACTTTTGTAGCCACTTTTTAATTAACTTCAGCAAAATTTTACTTGCATCCTATTGGGTCCCCTCTCTTTGGAATGGGAACAAATATGGATCTCTTCCAATCAGTTGGCCTGGTTGATGTGTTTCAAATCTCTTGGCATAGGTACATGAGCGCCTCCACTGCTGCATCAGTTTGTTGAAGGATTTCAATTTGTATTCCATCAATTTCCAGAGACTTGCTCTTTGCCAATGTTTTCAGTACAGTTTCAAAACAATGATCTTTTAATGTTATCATTCCCTCTGCCTTTCTTAGGAAGAATTTTTGTACAAAGATGAAGGAGCAATTGGTACTTAACATTCCTTCTATTAATTTCCAGAGAAATGTGTACTCTTTCATGGTGAGCGATAAGAATTCTGTTTTATCATTATGAACTCATGAATTTCTACATGTGATATATTTCAATAGATACCAAATCTTTTTGAAGCTAAAAATTTCCCATCTTTGGCCAGTGGGACTCTCCAGTTTGCTTATGAGCCAGTTTTTGATAGCTTTGCTGCTTTTTTGGCACAATCACACGCTTTTGACTCACTTGGACATTACTTGTCCTGATCAGAGAACAGCTATTTCTCCATTAAGTCCTAGTTCTTTTAATGCTCCAAGCATCTTTAAAGGATTCCCCTGGGGATGATATCATAACCCAGAAAAATGTATAAAGATGCCTGGAAGCACCAAGATGAGTCCATAGGAAAGAGGTTTTCTTTTCTCTCTGGATGGAAAAGGATAGGATGAGAGGAGGAAAGAAGATTTTTGGGTGCTCACATGGCTCTACCTGGGTGGGCACCAACTCTACCTTATTCATCCCTTTCTCCAAATCCTCTACCCTGAGGACTAGAACTTCTAGTGCCTTAAGGGCAGATGAAAGTTCAGCTGACTCAGACCCAGGAGACCCACCTTATTACAAGGTCATTTAGTAGATGCCTGGGGTCTTTGTAAAAAGCCAGAGCCTTTGTACAAAGTTGCATCACTTCCCACCCAGCCCTTCCTGAGCCAACTCCCCGGTGTCTCCAGGAGAACACAGTTGGCTTCATCTCAACGACATCAGGGAAACTCCTATTTCCAGCAGTTTCTCCTTCAGCTGCAAAAATGTGCAGCAGTAGGCAGGGCGTGGGCTTCCCAAGTCTCTGCAGGAAGCAGAGTTGTTTTCTGAGCACCACCTCTGAGTGCATCTTCTAAGCTGGCTGTCTCTGTGAGAATGAGAGGCAGGGGTTCAGCTGGTGTGGAGCCCTCCCTTTCCCTGACCTGTCCACCACCACACCCAGACCAGAGCCTGGGAGGGCCAGACCCCACACCACGTAGTGGGTGGAGAGCAGGATGAGGGAATGGCAGGGAAGAGCAAAAATAATGAAGGTTAATGACACCCCCCCCCCACCATTTGTTCTTCTGAGTGTTTTTTGTTTCTCCATCTTCAGTTCAAAAGGGTAACAAATATCATTGCACTCAAGCTTAGATAAGCGTGAGCGAGTCCTCAAATGTCTGCCACACCCAGTATTTTATACTATTGCTATAATCTCCTGGTGCTGCCAGCCAAAAAATGTGGTTTATAGACACAACTATCTCATGGTACCCTCTACTCCATCCCAGAAGAGAAGAAGACATCCCATTTAATAGCACCAAGCAAGACACCTGCTAATCCTAGCACAGTTCAGAGGCCAGTCACATAGATTGTAGACATAGTGTATGTCTAAGGTGCTTTCCTGTGTGTTTTAATTCTTTTCTACAGCCTTGTGGATAGTTATCTCCCCAATGTACAGTAGAAAAAACTGAGGAACTCAAATCACATGATTGACAAGGGGCAAAGCCAAGTTCTAAGCTCAGGTCAGGTAAGAATGTCTTTAAGGCCAGATCTGCTTCTCCTCCCAAGAGAGTCCTGGTGTGGTGCTGTGGGTTAATGCACTGGACTGAAAAGTCGGTTTGAACCACAAGATCGGCCATTCTAGCTCACCAGCTGTTCTTTGGACACCCTAGACAGTGTTGCTATGAGTTGGAACCAATTCAACAGCACTTAAGAACAACAACCAACTAGTAGCACTGCAAAAGAAAAGCATGCCAATCTCTCCCAGAGATTGCACTCGAGGAAAACCCCATGGCTTTTGGTTTAACAGTGGCTTGTATTTTAGACCTAGAGAATAACTAGTCCTGTGATATGGCTAATTTCAATTGGGCTAAATTGAATGTGGCATCAGGATTGAAGAATGGCTCACTAACGACCTAATATGCAGACAACACAATCTTACTTGTTGGAAGTCAGAAGGACTTAATTCATCCATCAGGATGAATTACATGTCAATGTAAAGAAAACAAAATCCTCACAACTGAACCAATAAAACAATCATGAAAAATGGAGAGAAGATCACAATTGTCAAAGATTTAATTTTCCTTGGACCTACAATCAATGCTCATAGAAGCAGCAATCAAGAAATCAAATGATATATTACATTGGGATGATCTACTGCAAACAGTCTCTTAAGAACGTTAGAGGGCAAAGATGTCACTTTGAGGACTACGGTGTGCCACCAAGCCATGGAATTTTCAATTGCCTCATATGCATGTGAATGTTGGACAATAAATAAGGAAGACCAGAGAAAAACTGATGCATTTGAATTACGATGTTGGTGAAGAATATTTACTATACTGTGGATTGCCCAAAGAATGAACAAATCTGCCTTGGAAAAAGTGTATCTGGAATGCTCCTTAGAAATGAGAATGGTGAGACTTCATGTTGCACATTATCAAGAGGAACCATTCCCTGGAGAAGGACATCATATTTGGTAAAGTAGAGAATCCCTTAAAAAGAAGACACTTAACAAGATGGATTGGCACAGTGACTGCAACAGTGGGCTCAAAAATAACACTTTTGTGGGTATCACAGGACGATGCAGTGTTTGCTTTGTTGTGCTAACTCTACAACCCTATGAGGCACCTAAAAACAACATATTGAATAAGTCAGAATCTGTCACTCTCTGCTCAAAGACACTTAATTGTGTTCTCATATCACAGTAACAGGTAAAGTCCTTACAATGGTTTTTGAGGTCCTGCATTATGTTCTGCCCAGTCCAGGGGGCATTATCCCATTGTGGTCTATGGGACTGCACCATGAAAGATGGCGCAACTCCCCCACCTGCTCAGTCAACTTTAGTCACATTGGCCTCTCTGCTGCTCCTGATACTCCAGCCACAGCACCACCTCTAGGCCTTTATGCTAGGATAAGGATGTGACGAAGCAGGATTCAGACCTAGGTCCAGGCCCACACCGTCACCAAAACACTCTATTGCATTTTCATGGTCAAAGAAGGTTCTGAAATTAAACCTCACTTTCCACGTTTTCAGGAGGGTTGCCCAATATTTTTTCTTATTTTCCAATCCTTAAATCATCTGTTGGTTCTAAGGTGAGGTTCTAGAGCTCTTGACAACAGAGAGAGTTGCTCCTTCTGCTTCTCCAAGCAAGATGTCTCCCAAAACCTGAAACTTGTCACTGTCGAGTTGATTAGGAGCCATGACGATCCCATACGTTGCAGAGCAGAACTGCAATCTATAGGGTTTTCAGGTGCAGATTGCTAGACCTTTCTTCCTAAGGACCTAGGGGTAGAACTGAATTGCCAACATTTCAGTTTATAGTCAAATACTTGACTATTTGTGCCACCCAGGAACTTAAGATGCCTTCCAAGGAAATCCTAATGGGTTCAGAATTGTTTCACTTTCTTATCTTAGACCTTAAGAAGCTGGATCCTCTCATGGCTTGACACCTCTTTGAAAGAATGTTGTTGATTTTTTTGTTTTACCTGAGAAGGCTCTGATGGAACAGGAGGGTTTATCTGCTATTTGCTAGGATCTGGCTGCAGGTGATTGTCACCTCAGAACTTGCACTGAAATCCAGGCTAGTTGCCATCAGGTATAGACACCTTCCCTCAGCCAGGTGTTTGGCATCTGTTGTCTCTCATTTAAGCTTTGTACTAGTTTATAAAGTAGCTCTTATTATGCTTGCTTTACAAATGAGCAACCTTGTCTAATGTCATGAAGATTTATGTCTAGGCCTGATTCCAAAGTCCATGCATTTTCCATTTAGCTTCTTTGCTTTTCAAAAAGTAGACCATATCCATCAATTTCTGGATGTGTGAGAAGGTTAACATAAAAATATAAGGACACATGGCATAGTCTCCATGCCATTGAATAGTAATTGGTGTCTGTTGGCCTCAAAAGATACTTCAACAGGAGGCTGTTGAACACAGTGTAAAATGCAGTGTTTTATACTGATTATGACTCATAGTGCTCTTATAGGACAGAGCCGAACTACTCCCTATGGCTTTTTACCAGAGCAGAGAGCTTCATCTTTCTCCCGTGGAGCACATCATAGTCCAATATTTACCAAGACGTGCCATTGTGCAGGATTCTAGAGCATGTCAGGTGATAGGTTTCTTCTTTAATTTTAATATGCTTTATAAAAAAAAAATACTACTGGTGTACTAGAGTCATTATTTAAGCTATTAATTATAATGAAGCTATTTTAGTTTTTTAAAAAATAATAAGGAAGTGTACAACACACATTATGAACCCTAACATAAAGCATGGACTTGAGTTAATTGGTTTATCCGTTATAACTAATGTCCACAATGGAATGTACAAGCAAGGAATGAGAAGACATATGCAAACTCACTGTACTTTTTCTGTACATTTAAAAATAATTTTTTTCGTAAAACCTAGAGCTGCCTTAAAAGTAAAGTCTGCTAAACAACAATAATATTAATGTGTGGTGATGGATGAAAGGCACTGGACTGTTAACTGATAGGTTGGTGGTTCAAATCCACCAGTCACTCCTTAGAAACAACATAGAGTCACTACAAGTTGGAACTGACTTGATGGGCTTAATACCTACAAGAGTACTAAGAAAGTTCCCACATGGGAAAAATCAACACTGTCAGTGGTAAGTATGTGAAATTGGTCTACTCCAATGTATGTATCAGTATAAGGACTTTGTGGAGGGTTAAAGATCATGATTACAAAATAGCATTGGGCTACTCTAGGTAGCATTGTCTATTGCTTGATTTTTGTTAGGTGCTATTGAATTGGTTCCAGCAGAACAAAACCAAACCATGCACCATTCTCAAAATTGTTACTACGTTTGAACCCAGTGTTGCAGCCACTGTATCAGTCCATCTGGTTGAGGGTCTTCTTTTTCGCTGACCCTCTACTTTAGCAAAAATGATGTCCTTTTCCAAGGACTGTTCCCCTTCTATTAACACGTCCAAAATACATGAGTCAAAGTCTCACCATCCTTGCTTCTAAGGGGCATTCTGGCAGTCTGTGGTATATTCAGTATCATTCACCAACAATAGCTTGATTTTACCTCTATTTAAATATGGGACTTCGATTTCCTTTTCTCTGGCATATTAGACTTCAACATGACATCTTTTCCCCTTCATGTAGAAATCTACTGAGAAATCTACCTTTGATGCTACAAGAACTTATGGGAAGCAAATAATCCTCTCCAAGAACAAACAGTAAATGAGACCATGCTTTTCTAGGAAGTGCTGTGTGTAGCCGTGGCGGCAGTAGCAACAATGAGCTCCGAGAGGCATTTTGGCAGCTGTGGAAGAATTTTGCAGCGTGATTAAGCAAGTGCTTGTGCGTTTATCTATGTGGGAGTCGGGGAGTGCCCTCTGTGAGGCAGGATGGTGTTTGCTTTATCCGGGGATTTCCTTTGGCGTTACAGAAAATGATGCAGGGATACCTCCTTTCACCGGAACAAGAAGTGAGAGGTCAGTCTGGGAGGCACCCCAGTGAGATCCGGAATCTTGCTCATGGTCATTCTCGTTGACATTGGCTCACAAATACAGGGGAGGCAATTCATACACAGCCGTGGCAAAGCTTGGTGGGCAGGTTGAAGTCAGGATTCTAAAGGCAAGTTACTATCCCCAGGAGAAACACAACTTGTGTGTTTTCTCTTCTTAAATAAAGGCTATGGTAATAAAGCATGGGAGCTCTTTAAAGAACAAGGCTCCTCCAAGATGCTTGTTATCAATGCTTATTTAGCACTGTTTGCAACAGCAAAAAATTGAAGACAATTGCATCATTGTTCACCACTGGGGGACTCACTTAGTACTTTACAGTATGTCCTATATGTCCCTATGATGAAAGACAAGTCCTTGGTGTATTCAGAGCATAAGCAAGTGAATAGTCTTGATGGGGTGGAAATCTTCGGCACAACTTTCCTGCTCTTTTTCTCACCAATGCAGTTTTCAGTATCTTAATACTTCTTAATAAGCTCTTATGATTGTTCTGTATTCTTCTAGAACATCTACCGAGTTTACACCTTGGGAATCCCAAAATACAATCACCATAAGCTTCTGAGCTGACCACTCTTCCTTGAATTTAACTGGTCCAGTAGATCCCCTGGAAAAGCCTCAGTTTTAATTGGCCCTTTTTTTAAGGTACCTCAACATGACTAGATGTCAGTGTATTACTGAAAGAACTTGTCTGCAGCCATCCATGGATTGTGTAAACATCTTTAAACACATGTTGTTTGGAATAAACATGGAAATGTATGAACTGGAAGCCTAGTAGCACTACTTTGTGACTGACCATTGTCTATTTTATAACCAGTTGCTGTGGCGTCACCTCAGACTCACGGTGACCCCATGTGTGTCAATGGAGAACTGTGCTCCATAGCATTTTCAATGGTTAATTTTTTAGAACTACATTGCCAGACCTTTCTTCTGAGGTGACTGTGGTTGGACCCAAACCACAAACCTTTCAGTTAGCAGCTGAGCACATTAACCATTTATTTGCATCACCAAGGAACTTCAAACACATATGTGTGTGTGTGTGTGTGTGTGTAGACCTGGTGGCACCATGGTTAAAGCACTCAGCTGCTAATCAAAAGGTCAGCAGTTAGAACCCACCAACCATTCCAAAGGAGGAAGATGAGGCAGTTGGCTTCTGTAAAGATTTACAGCCTCAGAAATCCTATGGAGTGGTTCTGTTCCATCCTGCAGGGCTGCTTGAGTCAGAATCGACTCAGAGGCATTGCGTGTGTGTGTGTGTGTGTGTGTAAATGCATAGAAAAGGATCTGGGAGAGAATGTAGCTGACTGTAGACAAGGGCACCTCTAGGAAGGGGAGCAGGACTTGTGGGGAGGGAACAAACTTGGTTTTATTCTGTATACTTTGGTTCTGTTTGAATTAGTCACTTGTGCGATTTTTAACATTTCTCTCCACTGCCTAGGAGTCCTTCCCAAGGCTCCAAAGCATCAGGTAACCATAGTGAGGCCAGAGGGGCCACTGGAGAATCTCCTTTATGGACTCCCCACTGCAGGGTAAGATAAAGGGGCAAAAGCAGCCTTGAATCTTTTCCTTACCTTTCTGGGTGTCACCTGTATGCCCACCTACACTCAGGGGAAACCTTGGAGATGGGTCTGAAGTGAGTCTGGGGCACTGATGTGTCCTCCCTTTCAGACATAGGTCAGCTCAGCCCATGTTTATGGAATTTCCGCTTGTCAGACTCATGGAGGGGTATCAAGATGAACATGAAAACATTGTATCTCACCTTCACAATTTTTTATAAAAGGTGAAGAGACCCTTGAACTAATAGGAGAGTTGTTGTTGGTAGGTCCCATCAAGTCAGTTCTGACTCATAGAAACCCTGTATAGGGTTTCTGAGAGCAGCGGGTGGGTCTGAACTGCCAATATTGAAATTACCAGTCTAGTGCTTATCCTACAGCACCACACCAGGACGCCTTTAGCCATATTTGTTTTTGTTGTTGTATGCCATTGAGTTATAAGTTGGTGGGTTTGAACTGCTGACCTTGAAGTTAGCAGTCCAGTGTTTATCCTACAGTGCCACATCTGGACTCCTAACTACATATCAGTTGTTGTTGTTGTTGTTATGAAGTGCCGTCAATTCATAGAAACCTTGTATAGGATTTTCAAGGCTGTAAATCTTTGCTGGAACAGAAAGTCTCATGTATCTCCCACAGGATGACTAGTGGATTTGAACATTACGATTAGCAGTACAGTGTTTATCCTACAGTGCCACACCAGGACTCCGCTGGAAGCACTGTTGATGTAATTTTTGTGTGCCATTGAACTGGTTGACTCATAGCACCCATGTATAGGGTTTCTGAGGAGTGTCTGGTGGGTTTGAACTGCAGACCTTACGGTTAGCAGTCCAGTGTTTGTCCTATAATACTACACCAGGATTCCTAAACACCTAATTGTTGCTGTTGTTAAATGCTGTTGAGTCACTTCTGATCCATAGTGACCCTGTATAGGGATAGTTCTGACTCATAATGACCCTGTATAGTGTTGCCAAGGAGTAGTTGGTGGGTTTGAACTGCCAACCTTGTTGTTAGCAGTCCAATGCTGGTCCTACAACAGCACACCAGGGATAGTTGTGGGTCAAAAAGCTCCTTCCCAGGGTTCTCTTGGGGAGACTTCTTCTTTCTGTCCTTCTCTAGGACGTTGTGGGAATCTGGCCTTTAGACTCAGCCAGTGGGCCTCACACATGCTCTGTGGAGGTGGCCAGTCTCCTATGCCCTGGAGCTAGCCTCCATTCCGTTCCCCTGTATTTCCTTGGGACACTTCCTCTTCCTTCTTCCATAGTGCTCTGTGCCCCCAGGGTCTTGCCTCACCTCTCCAGGGTGCTATCTTCCCTGGGCATGTCCCTAAACTCTGGGGTTTCCCCTCTCTTTGTCCTTCAGTCCTACTAAGTCTGGTTCCCTTAAAGCCCTGCTCTCTGGATGGGAACCAGTAAACAAATTCCAGGCTTCTCTGCCAGACAACACATTTGCATTTTAACTGGAATTTTCTGGGAAAAACTCTTTACCCGGAACAAGTCCATTCATTTTCTCAACATGTCATATGTGAGCAGCACCTATTTAAGGCCAGGTGCTGCACAAAGATGGTCTTAGCAGAGGGGCACTGGACCACAAGGTTTCAACTGCCAAGTTGGCGGTTCAAACACACCAGCCCTTCCTTGGAAACCATACATAGGGTCACTATGAGTCAGAACTGACTCTATAGCACTTAACAAGTGGAGGGGGAGAGGGATTAAGTCTCTGCGAGGTATAAATGGTTAATGTACTCAGCTTCTAACTGAAAGGTTGAAGGTTCAAGACTCCCCCGAGTAGTCTTGGCAGAAAGGCTTGATGATCTACGTATTAGAGCTTAAACTTTAAGCATTTGATTTGTGGAAGGCCAAGGAGCTCTGGCAGTGTAGTGGTTATGAATCGAGCTGCTAACCTCAGGGTCAGCAGTTCAAAACTACCAGTTGTTCTGCGGGAGAAAGATGAGGCTTTCTGCTCCCATGAAGATTTACAGCCTTGGAAAACCTGTACAGGGTTGCTATGAGTCAGAACCAACTCTACGGCACATAACCACCACCACCACTATACAGGGCCACTATGGGTCGGAACTGACTCAACAGCACTCAACAACAACAACAACATTTTTAGTCTTGGTATAAATTTATTCTCTATTTAAATTCTTTCTGACTCTCAACTGGTGGTGGTGGTAGTGTTGGTTCTGATTCATAGTGACCCTGTATAGGGTTTCCAGTAAATCTATTAACTGGCTGTGCAAAAAGTTTTGCCCTTAGGCAGAGTGTGTTTGAAAGTAGATTACAACTCTCCTAGGAATCCTGGTGTGGCATTGTAGGATAAGCCCTGGACTGAAAGGTCAATTTAAACCATAAGGTCTGCAGTTCAAACCCGCCAGCCACTCAGGGAAACCCTATATGGGGTGCTATGAGTCAGAACCAACTCCATGGTACTTAAAAACAATAACAACATCCAGTCCAAAGAGTGGCAGTCTTGGCCTTACAGACTTGCCTGGGGGTGCCCTTAATGGAAACTGGGATGTCAGGGCTGCATAGTTATGAATTATGCCCCAACCAAAATGGTTGGAGGATCTCAGAACCAATTGTGTATACTTTCCTAATCTGCATTTATGTACATATTCCAATCATGGTCCTTCTCCCACCCTACCCCCCAACAGTCCCCTGTAGTCCCACCTGTAAGAGGGATGAGTTGATCTACTGCCAATCATAATTTTTTGATGTTTTTTTTTTTATTTATTTATTTAGCCATGTGCATATAAACCCTTTGGATTCCATTATGGTCTCATGCTAATGGTGTCCCTCATCTGAATGGTTTGTCTTTGCCCATATGCAACTTAATCAAGAGGTCTCAGTAAAATATATTTAGATTTGGAGTCTTTTCTCCATTTTTACTTCCAAAAGAGCAGCCATTGAAAACTCTAGGGAGCATAGCCCTACTCCGACCCACATGGGGTTGCCCTGAGTGAGAGTTGACTCAAAGATATCTGGTTGCTAGTTTTATGGAGGGGGGTTTCAGGCAAGAGGAAAGTGGGTACAAATGATGTTTGGGGAACAGGGAAGTTCTTCAATATGATCAAATCAAGCGTAGTGGATTCTACCATGCATTTGTGGGTAGGATCGCTCTTGGGAGGTAGCAGGGTGTGGTAGAGAGCACAGACTTAGAAATAGGAGTTGTTGTTGTTGTTGTTAAGTGCTGTCAGGTCAGTACCGAATCATAGCGACCCTGTATAGAATTTCCAAGGAGTGGCTGGTGACCTTGAACTGCTGACCTTGCAGTCCAGTGCATTAGCCTGTAACGCCACACCAGGAGCGCTGTGTTTAAATCTTGTCTCTTCCACTGACCCACTTGGTCAAGTGAAGTCACTCAAACTGTCTTTCCTCTGAGTAAAGCAGGGATAAATAGTGTCTGTCACCCAAGTTTGGGATTCTTGTCACACTCAATAACACAATGTTGTTATTGAGTGTTGCTATGGTGTACATCACCACTTCCCAGAAGCAGCAGTGTGGCATCTCCTGCCTTAGGGGGCTGGGCTCTGTACAGAAGCAGATTTGCATAGAGGTTGAAAACAAAGACCCTGAGACCAGGGACCTGGACCGGTTCCATGATCTTAGGTAGCTTATTTAACCTCTCAGGATCCCCATTTCTTCCTTTTCAAAGAGATCATATTGAAGCAATAGCACATACACGGTACCTGACTCAGGGAGGTACTATGTGAGTTATTAGCAGGGATGACTGAAGGGTGAGGAAGCTCTTCTCTGCCATTGAGTATGGGAAGTCATGCACTGATGATGACTAAGGTGGGCTGGGTGTGAGCACTCTGGCTGAGAGAGACTCCTGTCTCATTTCCTAGCAGAACAGAGTGATGTAGGAACAGTGTGTGACTGGGACTGCCTTTATCACACTGATTTCTCTGATTATATCATTAGTCACAGATAAAAGTGTGACAAATCCTATGATGTGATGTTTGAGGTTTTTTTTTTTTTTTTTTCTGAAATAAGAATGGGGTCTAATAAGAACAGAAAATGAATAATAGACAATTTTAAGAGAGTAGAGCTAGGGATGTCCACAGTCCATTTTCAGGATAAACAGAAATCACTGGAAGATTGAATTGTTCTACAATGAATGCATTTTATAAAATAAACTGTTGAATTCTGAGAAACTGGTGTCTTTCTGATGACCAGAGGGTTCCAGGAATACTATGGGTTTCCAGAGCCATTCCAATAATGTGAGCTTCACAGCTGCTAAGACACTGAGGAGGGCTATGTGGAGGCAGAAGTGACTGGCATTCCAGCAGTGTCAATAAGGGGTATGCTCAGGCTGGTGAGGGGTACAGTAATAAATCCTGTCATATGTCAGAGGAGGGCTTGATTTATGAGGCCTAGGGTGAGTGGGGACATGTCCAAGGGAGGGATTGTTAGACTCCTATTATCATGAATCAGACAGGTTGATGAAAAAGGAACCTTCCTTCAAGGAAAGATCTTTTAAAAGGATCCATTTTAATCCACTTCAAATTTGGCATAAGATGGCCACTCTTATTTACTCTATTAGTAAGTGAGGAGGTATCCCCTGCTCTACATAGTATGATGTAGCAACACATAGAAGACCCAACACTGAATAGATAAGACTGAAAGCAGTTATTAATCACATATACTCACAACCTGAGAGGAGGAGGATGAAACTGGACCACATGGAAGTTGCATTTGGGAACAGAATGAATCAGCAGGAGCTGTGGGAGACAGGCCTCCTGGTTTCCATAGAAGGATGTGATTGGCTTGTTTGAAAAATTCCACAGACTGAAAGGGAAATGAAGTCTGTTAGGTTGAGGAACAGGTGAAGTTAAAGTTGGTCATGTTGCTAGGCAAACTAGACAGGTGGGCAGCCTTGCCTGTTGTGTAAAGGGCTTAACAGAAGAGAGTAGGGGATTCATGATTCATGGTGAAGACTCTGGGGCCCCGTGAGGTTCAAAGATATCTCAAAGCAGTAGTTAAAATTTTAGACTTTATAATGCAGGATGAAAAGATAAACAATAATTTTAGCATAGAAAGGGATGAAGATAGTAAATTATTAGTAGTAAAGTGTTTCTTGGGTGATGTGGAACCAGAATCTATCTATTGAAATCACTATAGTTCCTGGGAACCTGGGTAACTCAGACCTCAGACCACTGTATCCACAGCTCTAGACGTAGATTCAAATAGATGGTTACAGGCTTAAATGTACATTCTGGACTAGGACTAGTTTATTTTCAAAAAATAATTTATCAGATGGTCCAACCCCATAATATGTCCTGTAAATTTGGGGACAGTTCAAAACATTCAGCGAAACGCCTTTGTGAATGTTTGTGTGATCAACAGAAGAAGAGCATTATCTTTACAGACCTCGTGGAGTTGGAGTGTTGCTGTTCTTTTATCTAGTTGGAAAATAAAAAAGGGGGCATATTTCTAGCCTCTCAGAAAAAATATATCCCAATAGCAAAACACAGGGACCTAACTTGTAGGTGTGGAGCCCTGGTGGCACAGTAGCTAAGTGCTCAGCTGTTAACTGAAAAGTTTGTGGTTTGGATACACCAGCTGCTCCACAAAAGAAAGATGTGGCTATCTGCTCCCGAAAAGATTATTGTTGTTTTTGGTGTTAAATGCTGTCCAGTTGATTCCAACTCATAGCGACCCTATGTGCAACAGAAAAAACACTGCCCAGTCTTGTTCCTTCCTCATAACTGTTGTTACATTTGAACCCATTGCTGCTGCCATGGTGTCAGTCCATCTCGATGGGAGTCTCCCAGTTTTGGCTGACCCTCCATTTTACTAAGCATGATGTCCTATTACAGGGATTAGTCCCTCCTGATAATGTGTCTAAAATAAGAGATAAAGTCTCACCGTCCTGGCTTCTAAGGAGCATTGTGGATATACTTCTTCCAACATAGCTTTGTTTGTTCTTCTGGGGGTCCATGGTACTTTTAATATTGTTCCCCAACACCAAAATTCAAATGAGTCAATTCTTCTACGATCTTCCTTATTTATTATCCAACTTTCACATGCAAATGAGATGACTGAAAATACCATGACTTGCGTCAGGCACACATTAGTCCTCAAATTGCTATCTTTGCTCTTGAGCATTTTAAAGGGGTCTTGTGTAGCAGACTTGCCTAATGCAATACATCATTTAATTTCTTGATTGCTACTTCCATGAGTATTGAAAAGCCTAGGAAAGCCTATGGGGTAGGTTTTGTTCTCTCCCATAGGGTGGCTATGTCCTATAGGGTTGTTATGGGTTGACATGGACTCAATGCAAATATGATTTTTGTTTTTTTAAACCTGTAGATTTTTAAACCTGTAGGCATGTCATTGATTTGGGCATGCCTCTGGGAGACGGTACCCAACTTCCATGAAGTTTGTTCAGAATAGGCCTAAAGTTTAATCAGCAGGTGACTTTTCTGTCCACTGGCATTAATGACTCAAAAACACCAACTTGGGTCCAGAGTTATCATTCTCTATGAAGACGAATAAATTCAAAGGGTGCCCCCCCCCAATCAAAATACTTGTATGCTTACCTGGAATCTGTGAATGTGACCTTATTGGCATAAGTCAGATGTAACTAAACTAAGGATCTCAAGATGAGATCATCCTGGATTAGGATGGGTCTTAAATCCAATGACAAGTGTCCTCATAAAAGAGGAGACAGTAATGTAAAGATGGAGGTAAAGATGCAGGTACAAGCCAAGGAATGTCAAAGGTTGTTGGCATCTATCAGAAGGTAAGGGAGGCAAGGAAAGATTCTCTCTTAGAATCTTCAGCAGAAATGTGGGTTTACCAACACCTTGATTTTGACTTCTGCCTTCTGAAACAGTGATGCAATTAATTTCTGTTGGTTAAAGGTGTTCAGTTTGTGGTCATTCTGACAATTTCAGGAAATTAATATAAAGCCTCTGATTCTTCCTTGACATCAATAGGAGATGATTCTCCTTTTAAAGGAAGCCCACACCACAATCAATTTAAATTGACCATGGACCACCATCAGTATCAGAGAGCCCTGGGCCAATAACAGGAACAGAGCAGAAAGAGGCTGAAGCTGGAAACAGAGCACCAGGACTGACTCAGCAGCTGTGTGTCTTGAGGAAGGCTCTGGGGGGAAAAACACCACTAAATCAAATATAGTTTATAGATACCCCTTTATTAAGTCTGCCACAAGACAAAAACAAGCCAAAAATCACTCAGATGAAGGAGACCAACAGCATGTGTCCAAAGGATTCACAGCCATGTGGCTAATTACGCAGCACAGAAAACAAAAGAAGTCATTACAAGATTATGATTGGATGAAGCCCTAAATATATGGTCCCAGTGTTATGAAGTGTCCTCTTGTTTTTCCCTTCAAGTCATCCATCACAACTTGCTTGTTTGGAATGTAGTTGTGGTAACCATGATGAGATTAAAGCAACAATCCCATTAACAACCATTAGGAATCAGGAGGAAGGGAGGCAAGAGGCAATGCAAGTGTACAGACTTCACCATCCCTTGTTTCAGGGTTTCAACTGCTTCAGCTCAAGTAGAGGAGCACAGAAAATCATAAGGTGTCTAACATCTCCACTGTTTTCATCGTTACTTTTTTTCTTTTAATGAAATTTAATTGTAGCAAAATATATGCAGCATGAAATTTGCCATTTTTAGTACACAGTCCACTGGCTGTTTAATTTACCTAGAACTATAACAAAAATACCACAAATAGGTGACTTTAATGAACAGGAATTTATTGTCTCACAGTTTTGGAGACCAGAAGTCCAAATCAGAACATTGGCTCTGGGAGCATGTTCCTCCTTGTCAGTATCCCTAGCAGTTCCTTAGCATTCCTTGGCTTATAGAGTGTTCCTCGTGTGATCTATTCCCTTTGTGTATGTCTGTATCTCAGTGTTTGTCTGTACTCCCTTTTATGAGACACCACTCAGAAGTGACTGGAGTCTTGAACTGCTAACTGTAAGAGTAGTGGTTCAAATCCACCAGCCACTCCTTGGAGACCTATACAGGGCTGCTATGAGTCAGAACTGACTTGACAGCACTTACGAGCAACAACTTAGAAGTCATTAGGTTTAGGATCCATCCTACTCCGATATGTACTGATTTACTTAACAAAACCCTTATCCAAACTGATCATATGTTGTTGTTAGAAGCCTTGAGTCTGATCTGATTTTAGCGACCCTATGTTTAATAGTAGGAAACACTGCTTGGTCCTCTGCCATCCTCACAACTATTATGTTTGAGTCCATGTTGCTGCCAACGTGCCTACCCATTTCACGGGAGATCTTCTTCCTCACCAACCCTCATCTTTACCAACCATGATGTTGTTCACCAGGGACTAGTTCCTCCTGGTAACATGTCCAAAGTAACAGAGGTGAAATCTCGCTATCCTCACTTCTAAGGAACATGCTGACTGTACTTTGTCTAACACAGATTTGTTTTTTCTTGCACTCTAAGGTATATTCAATATTTTTTTGCCAACAGCATAATTTGAATGCCTCAATTCTTCTTTGGTCATCCTTATTCATTATCCAGTTTTCCCATGCATATGAGGAGATTGAAAAGACCTTGGCTTAGGTCAGACACATTTTAGCCCTCAGAGATTTCAATGTATGTTTTGGGGGAACAGAATTCAATCCATTATAGTGGCATTAATTACATTCATAATGTTTTCATCTTTTTTTTTTTTTAATATATAGGATTTTTTTTCAGAATGATTTAACCCAAGAAAAAACCGAATGTGGGATTTTCAGAATCTCAGGCAGGGCCCAGGGAAGAAAAACATGCTCCCTGAGTTTGAATGGAAGAAGAGTGTCCTGTGGCCCTCGCAAGTGAAGCAGGTGGCTCACTTCCTTTTCTCTTGTCAAGTCAGACAAGAACCTTGGGATTACTCTTGAAGCCCTTCTTTTTTGTCTGTCCACTCGGCTAAGTGTCTCCATGTTTGGTCCAGGGACCCAATAATGAATTCCAAGTTTATGTCTGTGTCTCTGACCTGGGGCCTGTCACCTTCCAAGGAGTCACAATCTTACACTCCTTGCTCCCTCTCTAAGGAGAACAGACGGGTCAGCAAATCGTGGACTGGGGACAGAAACTCAGGTCCTACCTTCAGTTTTTCAAACCTAAATCCCCAAGATTTTCTGTTGTCCATCGCTGCCATGGCAACTGGTGGGGAAAACACCTGGCCTAGAAGGAGCCAGGCCAAAGCCCACTGTAGCAACAGCAAGAGATGAAGAGGGTATTTCCGGGACAGTGAGCAATTAGAGACGGAGGGGCCAAATCCCAGCCAGTCAGTCCTAAGCCTCTGGAAGTGTTTGACCCAGAGTTTAAACCACAGAGGCTGAAAATATAATTTTAAAAAATCAATATAATTGCTTTTGTAAGCGCTAAATACCTACGGACTCTTTGCAAGTTCCTTTCTGATTCTTTATTCTGGGGCACGATAATGAGTAAGAACGCTGGCCTCCGTTCCTGGCTCTTGATGGGGTTTATAATTACAGCAGATCCTCAGAGAGCTCCCAAACACCCTGGCGCGGTCAGGCGGAGACCAGCTGTGTGCGCACAGGCCTGGAGGAGAGCAAGCCTGCAGACAGTGAAACATGTTCTCATATTAGCGTCTTGCTCATGAGCGCTGCCCCACCATGCTGTTAAGATAGTCCCAGGCGTCAACGTGCTTACCCTGTGTTTCTCCCCTTCGCTCCCTTTCTCTTTACTTTTTTCCCTCTCTCTCTCTCTTCTTAAACATGGAGTTTTAAATTTCACGTTCTGTGATCTAACTTCTCATTTCCCACTCACAAACAAATGACATCTGGCCACTCTCAACAATAAACTTGGGAAGATGAGACATTTCCTGTTAGTTCTCCATGTAACCCCTGCTTAAACTTTCAAATTCCTAAAAGAATTGCCTGAAAAATAAATGGGTCATTAAAAAGTGAGGAAAAGGAGGAGAGGGGGCTGGAGATGGGAGAGGGGTTCTGCTACAAGCCCCCTTTGACAGTTAATGATAATAATATTTTGCCAGTGTTTCAGCTTTTTAATTTTTAACCATTTTTTTAAAAAACACGTTTTAATACTGAAAGATCAAAATAGATTTACAACCACCTCATGCTCAAACCCAGCAGCCACTCCTAGGGAGATAAATGAGGTGTTCTCCTTCCATAAAGATAGACAGGTTTGAAATTCCTGTGGGGCAGTTCTCCTCTGTCCTACAGGATCTCTATGAGGTGGAGTTGACTGAACAACCATGGGTTTTGTTTTGTGTTTTCATTTTAGTTCACATAAATTGCAATTAGAAAAACTTCCGCTAGGATGTTGGAGCCAATATCTCAGCTACTTACCTAAGACCTTCAAGGGACGGTAAGAAACATTAAAGTATCCCTCTGTTTTTTAGTCCCCTGTTTATCTATCCAATTAATTCCTTAGATTCCACATATGGCCACACAACCTCAATAGTTCATCTACATGAGTATTTTTCAAATTGGCATTTCTAAACCTGAATTTTCTACTTCATCTTCCATTCTTTTTCATCATAGTCCATTCTGCTTGAAGACCCTGTCCTCATCTTGCACTCAGCATGGCTAAGACTGGCTACTCTTTGCCAGCTTCACAAAGGTGGCTCACTTGTCCACACTTCCTGTGTCTCTCTATGATGCCAACTTTGTCCAAGCTCAAACTACACCAATATCATTGAGGCTTTCCTCCCATTCAGTACAGTCAATGAGCCATCCCCTCATTCCCTTCTTCCCATTTCTACAACCACCATCTCTCTCTGTGCATTTTTTACTGCATACTTTGACTATTCCAATGATTTCCTAATAGGTGTCCTGGGCTTCACTTCCTGTTCCCAATATCCAGATGGTACCCAACAGCTAACCTTTCTAAAACACCACTCTAAGCAGCAATTTCCTGCCCCGAATCTTTCCATGCATCCTCAAAAGTTACATGCAGAGTGGGCTTCACAGGTGTTCAAACTGTGCAATCACACAGGACTCTGAGAAGGGCTCTGAACGTATCTCACTTTCTCCCTGTGTTACCTGTTTCTATTACTTTTTCTTACCTCACCTTTCTGAATTTTGTCCTTTGGCAAATACTGCCCTTTTGATCTCAAATAGTTGTGGGTACCTCCCTAGTGTTATTGTTTCCCTATAGACCAGTGTATTACTTGCTGAAAATGAAACCATTAGGATGAATTCAGTTCCAAGCCTAAAAGGTGAATGAAGGGCATGGTCTTGGAGACTCAACCAATCTCTATCTAACCAGTAAGCCTGATCTTTTTTTTTAAAAAAAAAAATGATTTTGACCTTTCTTCTACATGTTTCTCACACTCTATCCAAGATCTTCTAATGAGATCCCTTTCAGAGTGGTCAGTAGTGACAGTTCAGCACCATCTTGGTTTTTTGGTCACAGGGTCATGGATGCTGAGGTGCATGTGGTCCATTAGTCCACTGGGCTAATTATTTCCATGTGCCTTAATTTTCTTTACTTGAGACAGGGAGAGACTGATAGCTGCACCCTAGATGGCCATTCACAAGTTTTTAAGACCCTAGTCTCTACTCACAAAAATAGATTGTAGAACATTATCTTTGTGGACTCTGTTATGCCAATGGACCTTGGAGTCCCTCAGGCCCAGTGACTCATTCCATCCATACGTTTGGTTAGGGCTAAGACGTTTTCATAACTTTGCTCCCTGTATGTTCTACAATAAGGAGTCCTGGTAGTATAGTGGGTTATGTGGTGGACTGCTCACTGCAAGGTCAACAGTTCGAATCCACCAGCCACTCTGTGGGAGAAAGATAAGAATTTCTGATCTTGTAAATATTTACAGCCTTGGAAACTTTATGAGTTGAAACAGACTTGATAGCACACAATAACATGTTTTACTATAGTAGAATATATACATATGTAGAAATATCCTCTGTCAAACCTTTTTGTATTTGTGGGTGTAGTCCCATTTTCTTCCCATACTTATTCAGCTTGCTTGTCTGGGTATGCATCCACTTCTGTTGTTGTTGCTGTTGTGTGCCGTGGAGTCGGTTCGGACTCACAGTGACCCGATACAGGGTTTCTAAGGCTGTAAATCTTTATGGGAGCAGAAAGCCTCATCTTTCTCCCGTGACACAGCTGGTAGTTTCGAACTGCTGACCTGGAGGTTAGCAACCCGATTCATAACCACTACACTACCAGAGCTAGATTATGATTCATATTGTAATTGCAGGGTTGTTTACATAGTAGTATTCATTCCTGTTGCCTTTACCTTTTGTATTCCTCTGAGTGTCTTCCTTTGCCTTGATCTTTTTTTGCTGACCTCACTCTGGTTGTGTACTGCCATCTCCTTCACCCAAGTTTATGTGTCGGCTCTCCAGTTAGTGATTCACCCTCCCTTCTCCTGGTAACTATCCAAGAATATTTCTTTTTGTGTGGAAACCTTTTCTTGGAATTTTATAATAGCAGTCTCATACAGTATCTTGCTGAAGAATCACCTCTGCTTCTGGTACTCGCACCTATATTCCTGGTCCTGAAGCTGCATCACCCAGCAGGAAAAAAGCAATTTCAGGTGATGTAGGGAAGAACTGAATGGTTAGACAAGATTTGGACTTGCACCAGCATTTTCTCCCACTATGATCTCCACAAGAAACATAGGAATCTATCCAGTAGGTGAGCCTCCCTTGGCCTGTGAGCCAGCCCTTCATGCATTTATTTCCCCCCATTTAAATAACAATGTTTCAACTGTCCATTCCAATGCTCTATCAAATCATTACTTTGACCGTGGTTTGATACATGGTAAGTCCATTTATATGATGTCACTTGGCCCACTGCTGCACCCTGTAGGCTGTTTCTCAGTCTAAGGAAATATAACTTGGTAGTCCAAATTGGTACAGTATCTTTTGTTCTAATCCTTTAATGGTGTTTTTGGCATCTGTGTCCATTACAAGATATGCAAACTCCCGTCCAGAGTAAGTACACCCATTTGTAGCCACCTGGCTCTTCTGGTACCACTGGTCCTATATAATCCACTCGCCACCTGTGTGCAGGACATTCCTCCACCCTTCCCCACCCCCCCACCCCGAGAATCTACCCCATAGCCACCTGTAACTTCTGTCTTTCTTGCTGGCAAGCAGAGCAGTCCTTATTGGCATTTTGTTCTTCAGAGGGTGCAAGAGAGATGTGTCTAGATTTAACCCATCTCTACATTGCTACAGCACCCCCATGTCCACTCATTTCCTGGATCCAACTGACCACATCAAGGGAGTGTATTGACATGTCCACTTGCTGATTCCCATCACTTTCTGATCCAGGAAGAGGGTTCTTCTGATGGTATGGACATGTCCTTTTCTGATGAGCATTTAAATTTTCCAGAGTATTTTCCATTGGTCTTCGCCCCACATGGATATCCCTTCAACAGTCCAGTTTTCACTTGCCCATTTGCCTGATCAACTACTCAGGTAGTTGTCCACTGCCCACAAATTAGTAAAAATCTAAACACATGGACTTTCCCTGTTGTCTAATTCTTCCATCTCAGCTAGAAAGACAGCATGCAGTTCAGCCTATGGCCTGTTATTATCTTCTTCAATAAGGGTCTTCCCATCTGCTGGTCTTAATGCAGCCGTTTTCATTATCAAGTGCTGTTCATGTGCCTTGGCACTGCCATCTGTGAAGGCAGCAGCCATCTGATGGTCAGTAGAAAGTTGTTCAGAGGGCATTGTCCATGTGGCAGTGGACTCGAGCAGCTTTTCAGGTGGTTCTAGGATAGACTCTATGGGACAAGAGGCTAACTGCTCTTGGATATGGTGGGTGTTTCCCTGCATTCCTCCCATAGCTTGTTCCTGTATGAATCATTTCCATTTTACTTTGTAACTATTTTGGGTACCACTTTTCTTATTCAAGTGTTTCTCCAACATCACCTAAGACATTATGGGTATCTCAAGTCTCATGATAGTTTTATGTCCTTTTGTCACTGAGACAGTCTTAATCAAAATCTGATAGCAGGTAAGTAGTTACCTTTCAAATGGTGTCTATCATGTTGTGGCATATGGAAATCTTCTAGTCAGAGTCACAGTGGTCATCATAGGGCAGTGTTCTCAGGTTTTTGCCATAAATTCCAGTTTGCATAAGCATGTGTGGCAGACACCTCCAAAATCATATCTGAATTTGGATCTTTTGGTTCTAAAGGCAAGGAGAGTGAGATCACTTTCTGTAACTCCAACATAGCCTGCTGATACTCAGGCCCCCATTCAAGCACAATTTTCTTCCTATTGGTTCTGTGGATTGGAGCCAGCAGTATTTCCAGATGTGGAATATTCATCCTCCAGAATCCAGAAAAACCAACCAAATGTTGGGTCTCCTGCTTAATTTTGGGGGTAGGTAGTGACAGCAACTTATTCTTAGTTGTCTGTGTAATGTCATTGGTGGCTCCAGCCCAATTTATTCCCAAGAATTTCACTGTTTGGGCAGGGCCCTAGATTTTTGCTGGATTTATTAAGCAGCCTCTGTTGATCATGTAGATCACTACGATTTTCAAATATGTCCCAGCCTGTTCTTTCATATTTGATACTGACATAATATCATCAATTACACAATCAATATATCATTGCACTTGAGATCTGCACCAAGTCCAAATCTCTTCTAACCATACTATGACAGTAATCTGGCAAGTTTAAATAATTCTGAGGCAACACACTAAAAATGTATTTGGATTCTTCCCACATGAAAGCAAACTGTGGCTGACTCTTTTCTGAGATTGGGATTGACAAAGGGCATTTGCAAGATCAACCACTGAGTACCAGTCTCCTTTAGCCTGCTGTATTTTCTGCACTTCTGATACCATGTCTGGAAAAGCTGAAGTTACAGGTTGTTAAGTTCTGTCAAGTGGGTTCTGATTCACAGTGACTGTATAGGGTTTCCAACTAGCAGCTAGTGAGTTTGAACTGCTGACCTTGTGGTTAGTAGTCCAGTGCTTATCCTACCCACTACTCTGCGAATCAGCCTGCGAACCTCAAGGTCAGCAGTTGAAAACTACCAGCTGTTCTGTGGGAGAAATATGAGGCTTTCTGCTTACATAAAGATTTACAGCCTCAGAAACCCAGTACAGGGTTGCTATAAGTCGGAACGGACTGAGCGGCACATAACCACCAACAACCACTTTATTTAGTCCTCAATAGTCTACTGTCAATCTCCATGAGCCAGCTGCCTTTTCTGCAGGTCATAAAGGATTGGCACAATTGGAGCAGCAATAGGCTCAAGCTTAACAATGATGTAAGGATGGTTCAGGATTGTGCAGTCTTTTGTTCTGTTGTGCATAAGGTCGCTATTAGTTGGAACTATGAGGGCACTTAACAACAACAGAACTGTTAGAGAATTTGTTGGCACCAACACTCCACCCATTAGCATGTCTTTAATCAAAGCAGTAATGTCCTATGCCCACAAGGTAAGGTATCTATACTGTTTCAAATTTAACAATCTGAATGGGTTTGGCCAATTCTAATGACTCCCATTCAGTATGTCCAACCAATACTGACCTAAAGGCAAACTTGTATGCCTTCCATTTTATAATATCAGATAGAGGGAGTGTTTCCCAATTAAACATAATACCTATACCAATACATTTAAGTAAGGAAGATGCAACAAGATTTGTTTAAATCTTCCAATTCTCATTCTAACTCTTAGCTTAGTCTCATCAACCGTATCATTTCCATATCCCCTGAATCTAACTGTAGAACCCTTTAATATTTTATCAGCTTGTTTTGAGATTATAGTGCATTGAGCTTCTGTGCCCAGGAGGCCCAAAAAGTCTCTTTTCCACCCCCAGACCATTTTACACACATGTGTGTGTATGTCCTCAGGTCTCCTGTAGTTGGCGGGGGGGGGCTCGACCAGAAGACCCTGACCTTCTTGTCAATCCTGATCTTGATTAGCTAGCTGAGCCTCTGTTCCAAATGGTCTCGAGTGGGAATTCCCATCATTAAATTCTTCCTGGCTAGGTTGAATAGAATGAACTTGTTTAGGCCTCTTTAACATCCGGGGATCCTTTGTATCAACTCCATCATTGCCTGATATATTCACTCTGTTTCTCAGTAATCATCTAAAAATCTCTCTCTTACTGGGGTAAATCTGTCCCAGTTGTCTCTTCCCGAATTACCTTTATGTTTCTTGTATCTGTAAAACCCATGTGGGGAAGTTGTGCCAAAAATCTAACATGACTTCTTGGATTGTTGCTTTGTTTCATAGTAGTAAGGTTACATGGAGTGCCCATGTAGAAAGGGGTCCCTAGATTACCAGATCTGCTATGACCTGTGTATGGGGCATACTCATTGGATGAATATTGTGGTCATCATAAAGCTACTCCAGTATTGCTTCCGTAGACAGCACATTTGTTGCTTCCTCTGCAATGCTCCATTGAGTATGTAGAGAGGGAGAGGGACAGTTTCCATTCTTAGGGTAAACAGATCTTACTACAAATTTTATCCAGTCCACTTGGCTGGCTGTCCCCTCTGCCTTAACCTTCCATGTAAATGGATCTAGTATTACCATCTATGACTGTTCCACAGTGAGTTGTGAGTCTTGCATTAACCCAAACATACTCTTCCATTCTGTAGCACTGTCCATCAATTAGTTTCCATCATAGTCCATTTTATTAATAGTTCCTCAGAAAGTTGGCAATATCTATCTACAAACTGAAGCAATTCCTTTATACTAGACTCCCTGGTTTCAGTATCGTTTTTTCTCATTCCTTTCTTGGAATACCTTCTTAGTGACCAGTGGTCACAGGGGAACTTCTGGTTGTTCAAATCCAATTTTTCCTGAGGCTGGTCTGAGACAAGTGGTCATAACTCTGATCTAACTGGATCTGGTTTTGGTTCAGTACTGCTATCAGCTCCTCCATGAGTCTTTTTCCTTGCCATTTCAGCTACTACAGATAGCAAAATCCAAGGAATTGTATGTCTTTCTCTTTCCTTGTTGCTCTGTATTTCCATAAACATCCTCCTAGCTAATTCATTAGGATTATAAATCTATATATACCAATTCTATATCCCATTAATAGTTTTTGCCTGGGTAAATGATTGTAACATCACAGCTGCTTCAGTCCATGGGTGATTTTTATCCCATCTAGAAACCAAAGACTCCTCATTCTCCTATTTATTCCTTTTCTCCAAAACCACATGCTGCAGTGAGACAGGGCCATTACAGCAAGTCCCACCATTTTGACACAAATTGTATGAATACTTTCTTTTAGAAAGGTTAGCACAAGGCTGGTCCCTATGAGTTGGAGGTTAAAGATATCCCAATAAAAACAACTCTCACTGATTTTTGAACCACCGACCTGTGGTTAGCAGTCTAGTGCTTATCCTACAGCACCATTCCAATGGTTTCATACAATATTTTTCCTTTTGAGATTGTTGTAGATTTTCTGTTCATTTCCATTTCTGTTGATTTAATGTTTACTAAATCTTTTTGATTTTCTTCTTTTTCATTTTGATATATTAAGGAGTATTTTCTTTGAGTTTACACTGCAATTTATTAATTTTTTCTCCATTTTAAACAGTCTGTTTTACCTTGAAACCTAGTTGACTTCCTTGCCATTTGGAAGTTTTATACCTACATTATTCCCTCCTTTTGCTTTGTAGTTGACTTCATTGTACATTGATGTTCCCTATTCCCTGTTTTCAATCTTGTAGGTTGTTTCACTTTTAATATTTATATATGTGGATTGAGTTCTGGGTGGTGTTCTCATGTGCAGTAATTTCAGGGTGTTGTTTACTGTTGTTAGTTCACAGTCCAAAGAGCATCTTTTAATATTTTGGTAAAGTTAGTTAATTTCTGTTTATATGGAAATGTCCTAATTTCATCATCATATTTGAGGGACAGTTATGATGCATATATAGTTGTTGGTTAACTTTTTTTTTTTTTTTTCTTTCAGGGTTTTGTATATGTCATCCCACTGCCTTCTTGCCTGCATGGTTTCTGTTGAGAAATCACAGCTTGGTCCTCCTTTGTAGATAACGTTTCATTTTTCCCAAGCTGCTCTCAGGATTCTTACTTTGTCTTTGGTTTTGGAAAGTTTGATTATGATATGGCTTGGTAATTTTCTTTTGGGGTCTATCCTGTTTGGGGTTCATTCAACATCTTGTATGCGTATCCTCTCATCTTTCATGTTGTTATGAAAGTTTTCTTCCAACAGCTCTTTGACAATTTTCTCTGTGGTTTTTATTGTCTCTTCCTGTTCTAGAATTCTGATCACCCATAAGTTATTCCTTTTCATAGTATCCCACATAACTCTTAGGCTTTCTTTAATTTTTTTCTTTCTTTCTTGATCTTTCTTCTATCATACTAGCATTGAGAGATTTATCTTCAAGCTTATTAATTTGGGTTCCCATAACTTCAAATCTACTTCTTTACCCTTTCAATATATTGTCCATTTCTGACATTGTGGTGCTGTTGTATTTATATTTAATTGATGATTGCATGTTGGTGTGTCCTTAGGTTCTCACCAATTATATCCTTTGGGTGTAGTTAGAAATTGGTAGTGTATGTATCATTCTCCATTTATCTTTGGTGCACCTCAATTTAGGGTGCATTTGGCTAGTATTGGCTGCTGTCTATCATTGATCAGGTGATATGGGAGCTGATATTGGCTCTTGCCAAGTGGGTGTATCTGCAGAGGGTACACTTTTGGCTAGGCTTTATGGGCACAGCTGCTGTCTCCTCTCAGTTTGTAAAGTGGAGAAAACTTCTCCTGCCCCAACACAGTCACTCACACACAGACAAGAAAACAAAACATAATAAACAGGGAGAACAAACAAGATGGCATATCAGGTAGAAGTGCAGTGAGGAGCTCCATCAACAACACCACAGAATACCAGACCAAGCATGCTCAGAGGATAGTCCTAGGACTCTGAACCACATACAAAGGAATATTTAGAGGGTTGAAAGGCTTACAGCTAGGGGAATTTGTAACAGAAGCAAGAAATCCATTATTTTATAATTCAAGATCCACAGCTGCTCCCAGAGCCACCATCTTGGACGAGATCAAGTGGGGGAAGGATCAAAGCAGCCACGGATGCCTGACAGAACCATGGAGATAAAGGTGTGGACATTCTTTTTTTTTGGTATCTGTTCACTGGTCTATCACTGTCTGTGCACCTCCATTCTGATGACTACATGGGGTGCCTTAGAGAGTGAACACCCCATCCCCACCTATGGAGGATTCTATTACACATACACACATATCTCCTCAAAATTCAAAGTGACAGTTTTCACTTAAACCAAACGGCAATGCAAAACAGCCACAGCCAGCCCTGAACTGTTTATCACTAGGAAAAAAGATCTGAACAGGGATTTTGGATTGGGACAGGCAGACTAAAAAGGAAACAGGACAAAAATTAAATCCTGAGTTATGTCACAACAACAAACAGTGGCATCTTGAAATTTCTCAAGAAGAAGAGTAAAAAGGGAGGCCCATCTCCTGATCACATCTACCTGGAGGCAATCAGAAAGCATAAAAAATACAAAAATACATACCCATCTAAGTATTAAGTCTACAGATAACTCCTGAATATGCACAAAACACAGAAACAGATGACCATATCAGCACATGTCCAGAAATGAGATAAAGTAACTGAAACAAATGAGTTGGCAGTAGACCTACACTCTACACTCCATAATGGAAGATGGGCAGGCTTTGGAAATGCCTGAGACGGAACTCATAAAAATGATTATAAAATGTATCAAAACATTATACAATGGAGTTGAGAAAAATAAGGAAGAAGCCAGGAAAGTGCTACAGGAAGAATCAAGTAAGATAGATACAGCATTGGAAACAATTCTAAACCTACAGAAAGAGGTCCAAACAATTAATAATAGAATATCAGATATGGACAATATACTGAAAGGGAAAAGGAGCAGAATTGAAGAGATAGAAGCTAGAACTAATGAGCTAGAAGATAAATCTCTCAACACTACTAAGATAGAAGAACAAATACAAAAAAGGATAAAAAATCCTGAAGAAGGCTTAAGATTCATGCTGGACAACATGAAGAGGAATAACTTAAGAATTATTGGCATTCTGGAACAGGAAGAATCACATAAGTACACAGAGGAGATAGATGAAGAGCTACTGGAAGAAAATTTCCCTAACATCCTGAAAAGCAAAAAGATAAGCATTCAAGAAGCTCAGTGAACCCCAGGGAGGATAGACCCTAAAAGACATAATAGACCAAGATATATAATAATCAAGCTCTCCAAAATCAAAGATAAGGACAGAGTCCTGAAAGCAGCTAGGGAAAAGAGAAATATAACATACAAAGGCAAGCAAATCAGATTAAGCTCAGATCTCTCAACAGAAACCATGCAGGCAAGAAGGCAATGGGGAGAGATATATAAAACCCTGAAAGAAAAAAAACTGCCACCCAATAATCCTCTACCCAGCAAAGCTGTCAATCAAATATGATGGTATAATCAAAATATTCCAGGATAAACAGAAGCTAAGGGGTTTTGCCAAAGCCAACCCTGCTATGAAAAACATCCTAAAGGAAGTTCTGTGGACTGAGAACCAACAAGAACAGACAACACCCAGAGAATGACGTACATGGCAGCATCACCCTGACCTCAATCGACAAATGGAAGAGTCAAGAACATAATACAATTATAACAACAGAGGATCTGAAAGGTGAGTCTATGATCAAAACAATTACAATGTGAAAGAAGGTAAACACAGAGGAACAGAGACCCAGGTGGTGAGAAGGTCAGGTAGATTACAGGATAAAACAGACTGTCTTAATGGAGGGAAGAGTTAATGGAATATAAGGTAACCACAACTGTGGGGTTGGGGTAGGGGGTTCAGTTCAGGTGTTAGAGAGGGCAGTACAAGAAGGGGGAGGAGGTGGAAGAACAAGATAGATAGGGGAACACTCAGACAGGTTTGCATGGCCTAAGTGGGACAGAGGTAAATAGAGATGCATACTCAACCTTGGAAAAACAGGGCTCTGTGATATAGTGATCTAGGCATAGTGTAAAGAGGGGAAATAATACTAAAA
This sequence comes from Chrysochloris asiatica, assembly GCF_000296735.1. Classification (NCBI taxonomy): domain Eukaryota; kingdom Metazoa; phylum Chordata; class Mammalia; order Afrosoricida; family Chrysochloridae; genus Chrysochloris; species Chrysochloris asiatica. The sequence continues at coordinate 2,772,153 of NW_006408554.1, read as the reverse complement.
TGCTTGGCTGTCTTATGAATATTGGTTTCCCTTGCCTATTATGGTGAAATAGACACTTGAGTGGGCTAGAAAAGAATATTGAGAAACATGATTACAGAAATCTTGTAAGCCTGTCTTCAGCCTATAAACTGATTGGAATACTAAAAGGGGTTCTAGAACTTGCCCAGTGAAATAGGCCTCTTGCAAAGCCTTTGCAAAGTATAGGATCTTAGGTGGAATCCTAAGTCCCATCCAGAACCTTCTGAGGTGGTACATTTCCACTAGCAAGGACAAGCAAACCAGTCTGGAACAGCTAGAGCAACAGAAGATACATTTTCAAAGAAAGATCATCAGGAAAAAACCAAAACAAAAATGTCAGCATGAATGACTACTACAAGGATAAGCAAGCTGTTTGCCAAGAAGCCATCAAGGCAAGCATTCAAGTTTCTTCAGGATAAACTCCCCTGTAAGACTGAAACTCAAAGGGTACACATGAACAGACATGCAAGCTTGCTGGCGACCACATTGGTCTACTGGTGAATGGAAGAAGGGGGAAAGGCAGCAATGAAGAAATGGGCTGAGTTCAACCACAGTCCATTGACTCCCATTGACCTGGAGAAGAGAGAGAGAAGAGGAATGACTGGTTGGTCCAAAGTGTGGTGAGACCTGGGGACATGTGAGACCACGGACAAGGACATAGCCACAGAGGGCTAGAGCTGAGAGTGAAGCGTCCAGCTGATATGAAGTAAGGGGAGATGCACAAGAACACACAAACTTGCAGACAGTACCCATTTGACCTAGCCTCAATGGCTTGATTATCAAAACTCCACTAGAGGAAGATTGCAAAAAAAAATAATAAATTTTTTTTTAAATAAAGGAAACGAGGGTAAATTGCTACAATTTGATGAACCTGACCTATACCCATAGAGGTAGTAACTCTAAATATCAACAGAGAAGGAAGGAGTCTTCACATCAAGTATCAATGCTATCCCCTCTGTACACAGATAGGGATGGGAAACTTAGACATTGGCAACCTAAAATGAGGGGGTGATAAAGGCACGAAGTGACTGGCTTACAAGGTTTCAAGGGGGAGTTTAGTTTAAGAGTGTGAGGTGGAGGGAGAAAGAGTCCCCACTGAATAGTTTTCATCTTGTCTAGATGGGTCTGGTGCAAAGAGATGGGGATAAGACTCATATGATTCAATAGTGAATAATTGTTATTCATGACTAATTGTGATTGTCACAATTGTAAAGGTAGAAGTTTTGTAACAAAAACAGGGGAGTGGTTAATCTTACAGTCCAGAAACAGAGGACCCTAGGACCATCAAGGGGGAAGAGCACAAGCAGAATGCGGGACCTTATCCAAAGAAGCAGCAACACCAGAGATGGAGTTATGGAGAGGGGGAATAGCTGTTGACTCTAGATTCATGGGAAGAGAGGGAATATGAGCTGGTGGCCAGGAGGCAGACTTGCAGAATGTGCCCTTTAGAGGTGTAAAACATTATATGCCTCAGTGTTTTTGCTTGTTTGTTTGTGTGTTTATTTTTTATAAAAAGCTAAAGTGAATAAGGAGAAATACTGTTAACTGATGGTACATGGAGGGGATTATGATCATTGTAATGAAACAAAGTGTATGATTTGTTGAATATAAAACTGATGATCTGCTCTGTAAACTTTCACTCAATCAACAATAAAAAGATAAAATAATAAATGAGAAAAGACAAATAAAAACAGAAGGAAACCAGAAAAAAGGTTATAATAACTAAAAAGAGAAAAGAAGGATAGGAAACTGGAGCTATTTAAGAAAAAAAATAAGAGAAAAACAAAAGGAAGAAATTTTTGTAAAGCTTAGAAAAACCAAGGCGCAGGAAGATGAGAAGATAAAAAGAGTAGAGAGTAGTAAAGAAAGATTAAGGGGTGTGTGTGGGGGGGGGAAGGATAGTGGAAAGGAGAAGCAGGAGAAAAGAAGGAAAAATGAAGTCAGAAATAGAATAAAATTCAAGGGGATGGAAAGAGAAGGCGGAGAAGAAAAAATAAATAAGCAAAACCAAAGAAGCAATTAAAGGGAAAAGCAAAAACAAAACAAAAAGCCGTGCAACTATTGGACCCAGAGAAGAAAACGTCTAGGGCGTCTGCAGAACTCACAAGGTGGGTGCAGGAGAGATGTCACAGTGGAATTCCTAGCCCCAGATGGAGTTCCTATAGGCCTGTTGTTATTAGGTGCTGTTGAATCTACTCTGACTCGTAATGATTCTATGCACAACAGAACAAAACACTGCCTAGTCCTGAGTCATCCTCACAAATGCTGGTATGCTTGAGTTCAACAAACTGTTGCTGCCACTGTGCCAATCCATTTTGGAGAGGGGGGGGTCTCCCTCTTTTTCACTGACCCTCCACCCTACCAAGAATAATGTCCTTCTCTAGGGACTGGGTCCTCCTGAGACTATGTACAAAGTATGAAAGATGAAGTTTCAGCATCCTGGCTTCAAAGGAGCATTCTGGCTATACTCTTCCAAAATAGATTTATTTGTTCTTCTGGCAGTCCATGGTACTTTCATTGCTCTTCTCCAACACCATAATTCGAATGCATCAATTCTACAGTCTTCCTTATTCACTGTCCAACTTTCACATGTGTATGAGGCTATTGCACGCTCAACCTTGGAACAACAGAGCTCTGGGATACAGGGATCTAGGCAAAGTCTGAAAAGGGGAAATAATACTAAGATGCCTGACTGTCTTATGAATATTGGTTTCCCTTGCCTACTATTGTAAAATAGACACTTGAGTGGGACAGAAAGGGATGTCAGTAAACATGATTACAGAATGCTTGTAAGCCCGTCTGCAGCCTATAACTGACTGGAATACATAAAAGGGGTTCTATAATTTGCCCAATGAAATAGGCCTCTTGCGGAGCCTTTGAAGTATATACGACCTTAGGTAGAATCCTGAGCCCCATCCAGAACCTTCTGAGATGGGACATTCCCACTATAAAGGACAAGCAGACCCGCCTGGAACAGCTAGAGTGATACATCATCAAAGAAAGATCATCAGGAAAAACCCAAAACAAAAATGGCAGTATGACTGGCTACTAAAAGAATAAGCAAGTTATTCACCAGGAAGTCATCAAGTTAAGTAATCAAGTCCATTAAGGACAAACCCCCCTCTAAGGGAACTCAAAGGGAACACATGAGCAGGCATGCAAGCTTACTGGTGACCACATTGGTCTACTGGTATGTGGAAGAGGGAGAAAGGAAGCAATGAAAAAATGGGCTGAGTTCAACCACAGTCCATTGACTCCCATTGGCCTGGAGATGAGAGAGAGAAGAGGAAGGGCTGGTTGGCTCAAAGTGTGTTGAGACCTTAGGACACTTGAGCCCATGGACAAGGACATAGCCACAGAGGGCTAGAGCTGAGAGTGAAGCATCCAGCTGATAGAAGTCAGGGGAGATGCACAAGAACACCCAAACTTGCAAAAAAGTACCCATTTTACCTAGCCTCCATGGCTTGATAACCAGAACTTGACAAGAGGAAGATTACCAAAAAAATAATAAATACTCACTTTATCCTTGGCATTGGAGATAAAGCAGGTAAGATCAGACTGGGTCCTCAAGGAACTTACACCCCATATGCGGAGAAAGATAAATTATTTGATTGGAAAGAAATAAGAAAAGAAAGGACTGCTTGGGGAAGGAAGAAGAGATGGTTAAATTCCTGGGATATAGCTTGACCTGGCTCAAAACTCCAATGACTCCCATTTTGCTCTGAGTAAGAGCCAAAGATCTTAGAATGACCTCTAGGGCCCTACTCTACTTGTTGAGGCCCCTTTTTCTGGCCTCATCACTTCTCCTTCCACTACTGTTTTCTTCCTTCATTCCAACCACAACTGGTCTTTAGCCCCAGGAGCTTTGTGCTTGCTATTCCGTCTACCTGGAATGCTTGTTCCCAAGATATCTTCCGGATGACTTTCTGGTACTGATTAAATTGTGTCCTCCTCACTCCCCTCAAATATATGTCAAATTCCTGGTCCTTGTGCCTGTGGATATGATACATTTTGGAAAGAGGGTTTTTCTTTTTTCATATTAATGAGGTTATTCCATGGTAGAGGGGGTCTTGAACTAATCACTTCTGAGTTATAAAAACAAACCAAAACTTAACAGACACAGATACACATACATGGGAAGGGTGATCCCTTGTGAGGATCATCTACAAGTCAAGGAACACCTGGGACTATCAACAAGGACAGAATCAACATAGTCGAAGCCTTGGTTTGAACTTCTGGTTTCCTATACTGTGACAAAATGAATTTCTGCTCTTCAAAGTCATCCACTTGTGATATATCTTGTTAGTTACATACGTAACTATCCAGATAACTAAAGCACATCCTTGCCTCCTTTACACTACGCTCAGCTACCACCTTCTCTGTGAGGCCCTCCTGACACCCTAACATACTTAATACATCTTGATTACAGGTTTGATCAATTTCAGACTGAAGAAATTGGTATAATTCTTCAATTTCATTATCACTGACTTGGTTAATGCATAAATTTGAATAATAGTGGTATTAACTGGTCTTCCTTGTGGTGTATGAATCTTATTCTATCACAGAGAGTATTGTACTTCAAGACAGATCTGTATTTCAAGATTGTTGATGAATGCTATACCATTCCTCTTGAATTTGTTGTTCCTACCATAATAAACCATATGAGTGTCTGATTCAAAATGGCCAGAACCAGTCCATTTCAGCTCACTAATGCCTAGGATATCGATCTTTATTCATTCCATTTAATATTTGACATCTTCCAATTTTTCTAGATTTGTACTTTGTACAGTCCATGTCTTAATTATCAATGGATCTTTGCAGTTGTTTCTCATCATTCTGAGTTGTGCTCCATCAGCAAATTAAGGTCCAAAACTTTGCTCAATTCATGTCATTATGGTCAACTCTACTTTGAGGGAGGCAACTCTACCTCTGTTATATTTTGAGTGCCTTCCAACATGAGGGGCTCACCTACTGGCACTGTATCTAACAATGGTTCACTATAAGTCATGTTTTAATCTTCTGGTACTGTATCTAATAATGTGCTGTTGCTATTCATAAAGTTTTACCTTGCTATTCCTTCAGAAGTGGTCCGCCTCTCCTTCTTCCTAGTCTGTCTTATTCTTGAAGTTTAGCTGAAACCTATCCACCATGGGTGATCCTGCTGGTATTCAAAATACCAGTGCCCTAGCTTGCAGTATCACAGCAATATACAAGCTATCACAGTACAACAAACTGACAGATGAGTGGGGGCAGATGTGCCTGCCATGCCATTTTTACTGTCCACCAACTGGAATCCTGCTATGCTGCTGTGGGATAATGCACTGGACCACAAGGTCAGTTTGAACCATAAGGTCAGCAGTTCAAATTCACCAGCCACTCCCCAGAAACCCTATATAGGGTTTCCTGACAAGCCACCACAGTACGACAAACTGACAGACATGTGGTGGGATTTGACTATGAGTCATGTCTGTCAGTTTGTCGTACTGTGGTGGCTTGTGAGTTGCCATGATTCCGGAAGCTATGCCACCAGTATTTTAAATACCAACAAGGTCACCCATGGTGGACAGGTTTCAGATGAGCTTCCAGACAAAGACAGACTAGGGAGAAGGAGTAATGAACTACTTCCAAATATTTAGTCCCTGAAAACCTTATGAATAGCAGAGAAACACTGTCAGATGTAGTGCCAGAAAATGAGCCCCTCAGATTGGAAGGCACTCAAAATGCAACTGGGGAAGAGCTACCTCCTCAAAGTAGAGTTGACCATGATGATGCGAATGGAGTAAAGCCTGTGGGAGTAAGCCCTCGGGACCTTTATTTGCTGATGGGGCTCAACTCAAAATGAAGAGAAACAGCTGTAAACATCCATTGAAAATCGGAACATATAACGTACGAAGTATGAATCTGGGAAAATTTGGAAGTTGACAAAAATGAAATGGAACACATAAGCATTGACATCTTAGGCATTAGTGAGCTGAAATGGACTAGTATTGGCCATTTTGAATCTGACAACCACAAGGTTTACTATGCAGTGAATGACAAATTGAAGAGGAATGGTGTTGCATTCATTGTCAAAAAGAACATATCCAGATCAGTCATGAAGTACAACATTGTCTGTGATAGGATAATATCCATGTGCTTACAGGGAATCCCAGTTAATACTACTATTATTCAAATTTATGCACCAACCACTAAAGCCAGTGAGGATGAAATAAAAGAATTCTACCAACTTCTTCAATCTGAAATCGATCAAACATGCAATCAAGATGTATTGATCATTACTGGTGATGGCAATGCAAAGATTGTGAGCAAAGAGGAAGGATCAGTAGTTGGAAAATATGGCCTTGCAGATAGAAATGATGCTGGAGAATGCATGATAGAATTCTGCAAAATCAATGACTGTTTATTTCAAATACCTTCTTTAGATAGCATAACAGATGTCTATACACATGGAACTCGCCAGACGGAATACATAAAAATCAAATTGACTATATCTGTGGAAAGAGACGATGAAAAAGCTCCACATTATCAGTCAAAACAAGGCCAGGGGCAGATTGTGGAACAAACCATCAATTGCTCATATACAAAATCAAACTAAAGCTGAATAAAGTGAATTTTATTCTCTCCACGAGAGCCAAAATATGACCTTGAATATATCCCACCTGAATTTAGAGATCATCTGAAGAACAGATTTGGTAAATTAAACACTAAAGACCAAAGACCAGAAGAGTTGTGGGATGCTATCAAGAACATCTTATAGGTAGAAAGCAAAAAGTCATTAAGAAGACAAGAAAGAAGGAAAAGGTCAAAATGGATGTCACAAGAGACACGGAAAATTGCTGTCCAGTGTAGAGATGTTAAAGCAAATGGAAGAAATGAGGAGGTCTAAAGGGAGGTCTAAACAGAAAATTTCCAAGATCAACTCGAGAAGATAAAGCCAAATATTACCAAAAAATGTGCAAAGATATGGAGTCAGAAAACCAAAAAGGAAGAACACACTCAACATTTCTCAAGCTAGGGAACTGAAGAAAAAATTCAAGCCTCGACTTTCATTATTGAAGGATTCTCTGGGCAAATTATTAAATGATGCAGAAAGTATCAAAAGAAGATGGAAGGAATACACAGAGTCACTGTACCAAAAGGAAATAGTTGATGTTCGACCATTTCAAGAAGTACCATATGATCAAGAGCCAATGATACTCAGGGTGGAAGTCCAAGGTGCATTGAAGGAATTAGCAAAGAACAAGCCTCCAGAAATTGATGGAATAAAAATTGAAATCTTTCAAGAAAGTGAGGTGGCACAAGAGGCACTCACTTGTCTCTGCCAGGAAATTTGGAAGACAACTATCTGGCCAACTGGTTGGAAGAGATCCGTATTTGTGCCTGTTCCAAAGAGACCCAATGGAATGTGGAAATCATCAGACAATTTCTTTGATATCCCATGTGAGTAAAGTTTTGCTAAAAGTAGTACAGAAACGGCTACAATCATACATTGACAGAGAACTTGCAGAAGTTCAAGCCGGATTCAGAAGAGGCCGTGGAACGAGGGATATCATTGCTGATGTCTGATGGATCTTGGCTAAAAGTAGAGAATATCAAAAAGATGTTTACCTGTGCTTTATTGACTATGCAAAGGCTTTCGATTGTGTGGATCATGACAAGCTATGGACAACGTTGTGAAGTATGAGTATTCCAGAACACTTGGTTGTGATTATGAGGAATCTGTACCTGGACCTAGAGGCAGTTGTTCAAACAGAACATGGGAACACTGAATGGTTTAAAATTAAGAAAGGTGTGCGACAGGATTGTATTCTTTCACCATACTTATTCAACTTGTATACTGAGCAAATAATCTGAGAAGCTGGGTTCTATGAAGAAAAACGTGGCATCAGGACTGAAGGAAGACTCATTAACAACCTGCAATATGCAGATGATACAACCTTGCTTGCTGAAAGTGAAGAGGACTTAAAATATTTACTGATGAAGATCAAAGAGCACAGCCTTTGGTATGCATTGCAGCTCAATGTAAAGAAAACAATAATCCTCACCACTGAACCAACAAACAACATTCTTACCAGTGGAGAAAAGATTGATGTTGTCAAGGACTTCATTCTTCTTGGATCAACTATCAACACTCATGGAAGCAGCAGTCAAGAAATCAAACGATGTATTGCATTAAGCAAATCTGTTGCACAAGACCTTTTTAAAGTGTTGAAGAACAAAGATGTCGTCTTGAAGACTAAATGCGCCTGACCCAAGCCATGGTATTTTCAATAACCGCATATGCATGCGAAATCTGGAGAGTGAATGAGGAAGACTGTAGAATTGATGCTTTTGAGTTCTGGTGTTGGAGGAGAATATTGAAAGTGACATGGACAGCCAAAAGAACCAACAGATCTGTGTTGGAAGAGGTGAAGCCAGATTGCTCCTTGGAGGCCAGGGTAGCCAAACTTCATCTCTTATACTTCAGACATATTGTCAGGATGGACCAATCACTGGAAAAAAATACCATGTTTGGTCAGGTGGAGGGTCAGGGAAAAAGAGGAAGACCCCCAATGAGATGGATTGGCAAAGTGGCAGCATCAATGGGCTTAAGTGTGGCAACAATAGTGAGGTTGGCCCAGGATTGGGTAGTGTTTCGTTCTGCTGTGCATAAGGTCACTACGACTCTATGGCACCCAACAACAACATGAGTCAGAACCAACTGGATGGCACTTAACAACTATTGTAAAATCTGTTTTGAAGTGTTAGAAGAAAATATGACCTCACCCAGATATGCAGATGCAAAAGAGAGAAATACTTTAATAGCCTTTTCAGGTAATCACATATATTCTTTTCTGATATTATAAGTATTATAGTAAAACTTAACAATTAGAAATTGTTTAAATTTCAATTGTAATGTGTACTTGAGTTCTTATCAATGAACTTTTCTTATTATTACATTAAACATCATTGATCTAGGTCATAGTTTGAATAGATCATTTATGCATCATTTGGAAGATATTGCTCCACTGAGCTACTGTAGATCTTCCAAATGTCGATGCAGTTCTATACAACACTTTAAAAAATTGTAGTGTTAATATCACCACTGATTTCATTAGAAATGTATTTAAATATTTGAAAACTGTCAAGTTCACAGTGGCAGATACAAGTTTTCCAAAATTCTTTTTTTTGTATGAAGATTAGGATCTGTTTTAGAGGAAGGAAAACCCCAAATCAAATCTCTTTTATAAAGACAAATCATCCAGATGAGGAACAACATGAGCAGGAGGCCATAATGGTCTCCAAAGGATTAAGGAACAGGGAAAACAAAGGCAATCTACACAAATCATGACTGGTGTTGGCTCAATTCATTACTGTCTCAGACAGTACAATGGAAGCAGGGAAAGGACCATGACTGGGATATGTCCTCTACTGCAGATTAGAAAACTCACAGGATTGGTTCCTGGGCACTCCAGCCATTTTGGTCAGGGTATGACTCATGGCCAAGCAGCCCTGGTACCCTAGTTCCCATTAAGAGCATGCCCAGGCAAGACCCAAGGGCAAGACGGCCCCTCCCTGGGCTAGCTAGAGGTGTTTTCATTCACTTTCATATACACCCTGCCTGAAGGTAAAGCTTTCTATTTTGCTGATTTATTGTCAGAAATAACTCAAATGAAAGCTGAATTTAGGTCACAAAACCAAGTACTAGAATTTAAGCTCTACTACAAGGTACAATTATTTCCATTTCTCAGATCAGAAAAATGTGGCTTATAGGTTCAATAGCTTGCTCAAGGTCTATAAGATTCCGGGTCCAGGTTGCTGTCTTTGTGTTGCTGTAGGTGCTGTCAAGTTGGTTCTGACTCAGCAATCTTAAGCAAAACAGAACATACTTTGTATTGTGCACAATATTGCTTTAAAGACCACTCCCAATTACAGGCCATGGAAGATTCAGTTGTCTATTTGTTTCTACTCAGAGTTTGTTTTTACCCTTTGCTTCCTGATTCTAAGTCAGTTTCTTATCCATAACAAACTTTGCACTTAATCCTAACTACAACTGTTCCTGGGAAACCCTACATAAGGTCGCTATTGTGAGAAATGTTGTCAATACTCCAGATACTACCTCAATCCCTCTTGGTTAGAGGTCACCAATGAGTTATCATGAGTGCTTACCAACAAACACTCAAGAAATCCAATCTGTACTCATTTTAGCGAGGGTGAGCCATTTTTGTTCGATTTTGCAAAATCAGGTGTCAAGCCCAGAAGACACAGGCAGATGTGTCGCAAGGCCGTTTTGCAAAGCATTTTATTCTCTTAGGTTTGAGAAAGTCCTTCCCCCCATTCCTCATTGACTGAGTACTATGGGGTTAATAATCTTTCCTAGACATTTCCTACCTTCCCTTGATGGTAGCATTCTTATTTAGAGTTGCTAAGTCATGGAAGAGGTTGTTTCTCCCTCCCCCAGTTCATCCTGATCACATATCCCAGATGCATAGGCCTCTGTTGCTTTTTAATCAGCAATCTATGCCTGGTCTAACAATTTTTCTGGACACCTTTATTCCTGAAGATGGACCATCTTGAGAATTTATTTCTCACAAATCCTCCCCTTTTCTCTTCACACTTTAATGACCTTTTGTTTTCTTCATGTAAGATGTTCTTGATGTCATCCCACAACTCTTCTGGTTTTCAGTCTTTAGTGTCTAATGCATATAATCTGTTCATGAGATGGACTCTAAATTCAGGTGAGGTAGATTCAAAGTTATATTTTGGCTCTTGTGGACTTGTTTTAGTTTTCTTCAGCTTCAGCCAGAACTTGTATATGAGCAATTGGTAATCTGTTCCACAGTCTGCCTTGGCCTTGTTTTGGCTGATGATATTGAGCTTTTCCAACATCTCATTCTACAGAATGAGCTGATTTGATGCCTGTTTATTCCACCTGGTGAGGTCCATCTATATAATTGCCTTTCGTGTTGTTTCAAAAAGGTATTTACAATGAAGTTATTTGTCTTGAATATTTTTATACTGCAATCTGCAGCATGATTTCTATTATCAAGGCTATGTTTTCCAACTACTCTCCTTCTTTGTTTCCAACCTTAACATTCCAGTTATAGAAATTATGATTACATGTTGACCAGCTCCTATACTACCTGATCAGCAATAGCTAGCAGCCAACACCACTCAGATTTACTTTAAACTGAGGTGTTGTTGTTTTTGGTAAGTGTCGTAGAGTCGGTTCCAACCCATAGCGACCCTGTATAGGGTTTCTGAGGAGCCTCTGGTGAGCTTGAACTGTCAACCTTGCGGTTCAAATGGCTTTACAGTCTGGCACATTAACCTACAGCACCATACCAGGATTCCTTAAACTGAGGTGGTGGTGGTGGTGGTGGTGGTGGTAGTGGTGGTGTGCCATGGAGTCAGTTCTGACTCATAGCGACCCTGTACATGATCCCAAATGAGAGTGGTGTACACACTCCCGTTCTCTAACTATACTCACAGAGACAGTTGGTGAGAGCCTAAGAACACACCAGCAAACATTCATCAACTGAATACAAATACAACAACTCAATGCCCCAGAGGCAACAGACAATTTTAGCTCACACTAAAGAGAATGAGAGACTGGCTCAAACAAATGACCATGATACAAAGACAGAAAATGTTTCTGAGGAAGAAAAGGTAATAGAATGAAAAGGAATTTCAAAGAATGATATTTAGGTACCTTCAAAAGATTGAAAGAAAGATTAAGGGAAGAAAGAGAACACAGAAAAAACTTTAGAAGAATTCAGGACAATACTACAAGAACAAACAGACAAAATAAATGAAAGTTTGAAACAATACAAAGTCTACAATTAGAAATCCAGAAGATTAATACTAAAATTTCAAAAGTAAGCAATACACTGAAACAACAATGGAGTAGATTCAAAGCAATGAAAACCCAAATTGATGAGTTTGAAGACAAAGTTCTCAGTAGTAGTATGCTCATAGAACAATCAGAAAAAGGAATGAAAAAATCTGAAGAAAGCCTAAGAGTTATGTTGGAAATTATGGGTGATTGGAATTCCATAAGCAGAAGAGACAATAAAGGCACAGAGAAATTTGGCCAAGAGTGTTTAGGAGAAAACTTCCCTAACATCATGGAGTCCTGGTGTGGCACTGTGGGCTAATGCACTGGACTGCATGGTCAGTTTGAACCACAAGGTCAGTGGTTCAAGTTCACCAGCCACTCTTTGCAAACCCTATACAGGGTCACCATGGGTCAGAACCAACTCGATGGCACTAAAACCAACAACATGAAAGATGATAAGGTAAGCATACAAGAAGCAGAATGAAACCCTAACATGATAGATCCCAAAAGAAAATCACCAAGACTTATCATAATCAAACTTTCCAAAACCAAAGACAAAGAAAGAAATCTGAGAATAGCTTGGGAAAACAAAACGTTACCTACATAGGAGAACCAGTAAGACCAAGCTCCGATTTCTCAGCAGGAACCATACAGGCAAAAAGGCAGTGGGATGACATATACAAAAGCATTGTTAGCAGCCCTGTATGGGGTTTCCGAGGTTGTAAATCTGCAGGCGCAGAAAGCCTCATCTTTCTCCCACAGAGAAGCTCATGGGCTCAAACCATCAAGCTTATGATTCACAGTCTAGTGCTTACCCTACAGAGCCCACTGTGCTTCTGTATATTGTCTCTTATGGTGGTGGTGGTTGTTATGTGCCTTGGAGTCAGCTCTGACTCATAGTGACCTTGTATAGGGTTCCTAGGCTGTAAATCTTTATGGGAGCAGAAAGCTTCATCTATCTCCTGTGAAATGGCTGGTAATTTCACACTGCTGACCTTGATACATACACACACACACACAAATATATATGTATGTATTTATGTATAATACTTTGTTGGTTTTTTTTCCTCTGGAGAACCCTGATGAAACATGAAAACACATGTATGTAGGCTACTACTCTGGACAGGCTGGGTCTCATCACTCTCTAATATGACTCAGGAAACAAAAATAAAACAAATTAAAAAAAAAAAAAAAGACTCAGTAATGGCTGACTCAAGCTTATATATGATTTAGAGTCAATGGGTGAGAGGAAGGGTCATTGCTGTTGGTGGCTAATACAGACAGTCCCAGCATTATGAATGAGTTCTGTTCATAATCTGTCATTAATTTTTATAGTCACATCTAAAGTCAATGAATCAAATGTTTGTCTTGGTAAATAGTATATAGTGTTATCTTTCTATGCATAAAAAAACACTTGAAGAAACACTTCCAGATATACTTAAGCATCTTTGACATACTAATACATTAAAAAATAATGTTTTCACGCCATTTACAAAATAGCACTTATTATTATTATTATGCATAATTGTATGTTGCCAGTGGCGAGGACTTTGCAGCCCTGTGCCAGGCCAGTGATGGGCCTGAACTGGGACTCACACCCTCCTCTGGCAGTGGTGGCCAGGTTATTGTCCCTCTTGTGCCTGAACTTTCCCTCCATACTGCCCCTAGGACTCTTGTGCCTAGTTTAGGGAATGAAATAGCGTTAAGGCTGGGTAGGGTCCAGGTCCAAGTCTGGGGATTCACTGTCATGCCTGACTGTGGGCAATGTTAAGGCAGCACCCAGACGAGTCCACACCTGCAGTCTCTCACCCAGCCAGAACCCTGCCAGCCCCAGATGAGCCCAGACCAGCTCCAGGGTGCTCTGTATGTCGTCATCACTGTCCAAGCTCAGTTGAAGGTGGGCGCTGCAGGATCCAGGGTTACCTGGATGCAGGGCACTCCCACCAGCTGCTACAGAACAAGTTGCAGGAAAAGTGGGATGACACCTAGCCCCTTCTCCTAGACTGTCTCTGGGGTGGGTTCAAGGAAAAGCATCTGTGAATTGGTTTGCAACTATGTGTTATACATAACCACAAAACTGCCTGCGTTACAGTCAAATTACAGTCCTGTTGACTTGAAGGTCAGTGTGAATATATGAGGAAGGCCACAGGCAGGGCAGACAATAGTAAACTGCTGCTTCTAGGGTAATAGACTTGCTGCTGTATGCATGTTATATTGGAAATGGAAGCTGGGTCTGGAGGATACACCACAACATCCTGGGGTGCAGGATAGTGTGAGTTGGCAGCCTAAACTTGCCCCCACAATACTTCAGTTCTCACAGGCAGTCAAGCCAGAGAGATTTATTGACCCCAAGGAACGCGTGCGACCAAGGCTGCTTAAAGCACGCAATACATTGTGAGATTCTGTCAAATACCATGTTGGGATTTCTTCAGTGGTCCCAAGACTAAGAGATTACATCTTTAACACATCAATAACTTAGCCCCTGGTTTGCCAGGCTCACTGGGGCATGACTAATCAGCAGATGAAAGTGTCTTTGTGGGGATTAGCTTCAATGAAAAGAAAAGGGATCGTTATTTCGGGAGTTTGAAATCTTTCATAAATCAAAGCAAACACTGACAAAGCAGGTTCATAAGGTAAGAATGAAACCATTGTAGGGAAAATTAAGGAACAGCTACTTTTTGTATAAATCACAGGTCAGAGCTACATTGGTTGAGGATTCCATGGGAACAGAACTGTTTGACTTCTTCAGGTGTAAAGGAGGAGAGTGATTTGGAGGATGTTAAACTCTCCATGGGGAAAGTCAGATGTCTCATGTCCTTATTAACCCTTTCCCAGAATATATGTTGTTGTTGTTGTTAAGTGCCATCGAGCACAGCAGCTTGTTTATTTGAACATTTATACTAAATTCAGTTTTCAAACCCATCCCGTATATATATACTTAAAACCTGAAACTCACTGTCATTGAGTTAATGCTGACTCATAATGACCCTGTATAGGGTCTCTGAGGCTATAAATCTTTATAGGAGAGAAAGCCTCACTTTTCCACCTCAGAGCAAATGGTGGGTTTGAACTGCCCACCTTGCAGTTAGCAGTCCAGTGCTTACCATACAGTACCACCAGAGCTCCTATTCCTTATAAAAGCCTCCAGTAATTGAAGGTGATCTGGAAAATGATGGCAATAACTCTTGTGTAGCCCACAAATCATGTGAGAAAGGGACTTCTCTGTTCCATGAAGAGCTTAAGGAGTAGACTCATGATATTGAAACAAAATGAATTCCACCATCAAACAGTTGATGTTCACTTCACCAGTCATAAGGAATACGTCCCTCCTGATTTAGTGCACTAAGAATAACACAACATCACTTATGTAGAACCCTCCCCAAAATGCATAATCTGAGTCTAATGAGTAAACTACCAGATAAAGCCAGATTAAGGGAAATACTATGAAACAACTGATATGTTCTCTTAAAAATATGTCAATATCATGAAAGCAAAGAAAGTCTGAGGAACTATTTCAGATGAATGGAAACTATCCTGATATGACAACTAAATGCAATGTGTGATCCTAGAGCGGATTCCAGGCAAGGCAAAAATATTGCTAAAACCAGTATTGGGACAATTAGTAAAATATGCAGACAGCCGATGTTTTAGCTAATAATGCAGTGTCGATGTTACATTTCTAGAGTTTCATAATTGTACAATAGTTATGTAATAAAATATTCTTGTTTTTAAAGGATACACATAGAAATATATGGGGGTTAAAGTTCATGAGGTCTGAAGCTTGTTCTGAAAAGATTCAGGAAAAAAATTACAGGCATATTGCAAAAATGATTTGAGAGTGATGTCTGACCTATGACTTCACAAGTTGGAAGGAAAATCAGACTCACCAGCATCAGTCCAAGGCCACACGTCAGACATAACTCCACCTTCCAACTTCCTTTACTAATTCAGACACTAATGTCCCTCCCAAGGAAGGACCTTATGATTCTATACTGTTTTCAAAAATTCATTGCAGTGGTCACACAGAATTCATAGACAATACTTGCAATTATGAGGTTTATTAGGAAAATTAACAGGTTACATTCAGGATCCCAGTACCTGTGTCTGTCAGTTTATCATACTGTGGTCCACCACTCATCTGTTAGTTTGTCATACTTTGGTAGTGCTGTGATGCTAGAAACTATGCCCCCAGTATTTTAAATGTCATTGAGGTAACCCATGGTGGTTGAGTTTCAGCTGAGCTTCCAGACATAGACAAACTAGGAAGAAGGAGAGGTGAACCACTTCTGAATGGTTAGTCACTGAAAATCTTATGAATAACAGTGGAATATTGTCAGCTATAGTGCTGGATGATGAAAACTTTATGAATAGCAGTAGAACATTTTCAGATATGGTACTGGAAGATGAGCCTCTCAGGTTAGAAGCCACTCAAAATACAACAGGGAAGATCTCCTCAAAGTTGGGTTGACCATAATAATGTGAATGGAGCAAAGCTTTTAGGATCTTCATTTGCTGATTGGACACAATTCAAAATAAGAAGAGACAGCTGCAAACATCCACTAATATTCAGAACATGGAAGATATGAAGTATTAATCTAGGAAAATTAGAAGATGCCAAAAATAAAATTGAATACATAAAGATCGATATTTGAGACATCAGTGAGCTGAAACGGATAGGTACTGGCCATTTTGAATCATATAGTTTACTATTCAATTAACATCAAGTTGAAGAGCAATGGGGTCACATTCGTCATCAAAAATAACTTTTCAAGATCTGTCTTCAAGAACAATGCTGTCTGTGATATGACAATATCCATATCACAGGAAGGAGAACCAGCTAATGCCACTATTATTCAAATTTACACACCAACCACTAAAGCCAGTGCTGATGAAATTGAAGAATTCTACTAACTTTTTCAGTCTGAAATTGATCAAGCATAGAATCAAGTTACATGGATAATTGCTAGTGATTGGAATGCAAAAGTTGGAAGCAAAAAGTAAGGATCAGTTGTTGGAAACATGGCCTTGTTGGTAGAAATAATGCTGGAAACCGCATGGTAGAATTTTGAAAGACCAACAACTTATTCATTGCAAATAGCTTTTTGTTGTTGTTGCTGTTAGAACAACTCAGCAAAAGAAAATTCTGGTTGATTGTTGAACAACATTGTTTCACACATGCATCAAACAGGCCAAAAAATAAACAAATCACCTCAACTTCATTTACAAGAAAAAAAGGAAAAAAAACAACATTATTTTTGGCCTTTTAAAACCATCTCATACAAACCAACTACTTACGTACAGCTAAGAATATACACACAAAAAGTTACTGGAATGCTTGAAATAAGATTGTAATTTTTGTTGTTGTTTTTACTTTAAAAAAAAATTTTTTTTTACAAAGTTTGTTTTTCTCCTTTGAGATTATAATGAACATAGTGACACCGAAAGTAAAGTCAGAAGTAGAACAAAGAACCCTCCAAAGACTGGTCTGGTCATCCAAGATGATTAAAAATAACTGATCCAGAAGCGTAGTGGTTACCAATCGGGCTGTGAGCCGCAAGGTCGGCAGTTTGAAACCACCAGCTGTTCCGCTGGAGAAAGATGATGCGTTCTGCTCCCATAAAGATTTACAGCCTCGGAAACCCTGTACAGGGTTGCTATGAGTTGGAACCGACTCCACAGCACACAACAACAACAACAAACAATATGTACAAAAATATAAAATATAAATAAAAAATACAAACAAATTTCTTTCTGAAAGTACTTTTAAGAAAAAAAGCAGGGCTTTGGAAGTTTTGGCTCTTTTTTCTCCCCTGTTGCAAATTCACATTGTGGTTTTGGGTGGGTGGTGATGAGTGCATGCCATGCGTGGGTGGCGCTGCCCGAGGTGGGCGGTGGGACTGTCTCTACTTGAAGGTGACCACGTTTATATTCTGAGATGGGAAGTGGAGTGTGAGTAGGTCACGGAGGCCTTTTTTTAAGTTAACTTCTCCTTTTTTGCTATCTTCTCCTCGTTATCCTCATTGGTCTTCTGCTTCTTGGTGTCAACATAATCATCCTCATCATCTTGAGCTGCCCATAGCTACGTGGCCTTCTCATCGTCTTCCTCACCGTTACCTTCTACCTCTTCCTCCTCCCCACCTCATCTACATTATTGTCAGCCTCCTGTTCCCCATTTTCCTGTTCTCAAAATTCCCATTTGCAGGTGCATCTCTTCCATTCTATGTTTTCTCCTTAAGTCTTTCGTGGGGATCCCAGACCTGGTGTCCACAGGTGCATCTGACATGTGGCACACTGGTGATCCCATCCATATGTTGTTAAGTGTGTGGAGTTGGTCCTGACCCATAGCGACCCAGTTTAGGGTTTCCAAGGAGTGGCTGGTGAGCTTGAACCACCAGCCTTGAGGCTCAAAACACATTAATCCAGCACATTGACCCACAGCACCACACCACCATGACAAAAAGATTGCATGCATTCAGGGGCTCTGTGAGAAAGTTGCTGGGATCCTTGGCAAAGGAGGAGGAGCACAGAGGAGATGGCTGCTGTGGGCAGAGAGCCAAACCCGGTAAAAATGCAAAGATGGCTTTTCAGGGCAGCCAGTGGGCTCAAATACCTTTCAAAAACATCATCAAAGGTGACTATACACATGGACCTCACCAGATGAAATACACAGGAACCAAATTGACTACATCTGTGAGAAGAGACAGTGGAGAAGCACAATATAATCAGCCAAAACAAGGCCAACGGCTGACTGTGGAGCAGACCATCAACTGCTCACATGCAAGTTCAGGCTGAAGCTGAAGAAAATTAAAACAAGTCAATGAGTGCCAAAATATGACCTTCAGTATATCCCACCTGAATTTAGAGACTATTTCAAGAAAAGAGTGATTGCATTAGACCCTAAGAACCGAAGACCTGAGAGTTGTGGGATAACCTGAAGAACATCATACAGGATTAAAGCAAATGGTCGTTAAAAAGACAGGGGGAAAAAGAGAAAAGATGAAAATGAATGTCAAAAGACACTCCGAAACTTGTTCGTGAGTGTAGAGAACTTAAAGTGAGTGGAAGAAATGAGGAAGTTAAAGTACTGAACAGAAAATTTCAAAGGGGAGCTCAAGAAGACAAGGTATTTTAATGAAATGTGCAAAGACCTGGAGTTAGAAAAGCTGAAGGGAAAAGAACACTCAACATTTTTCAAGATGAAAGAAATAAAGAAAAATTTCAAGCCTCAAGTTGTAATAATAAAGTCTTCTGTGGTATGGTAAGGGATTAGAAAAAGGACTGGACTGTCAATGTTGGGGTTCAAACCCACCAGCCATTCCTCAAAAACCCTATATAGGGTTGATATGGGTTGGAATAGACTTGACAGCACTTAACAACAACATCAGCAAAATACTCAATGATGCAGAAATCATCAAAAGAAGATGGATGGAATACACAGAGTCACTGTACCAAAAAGAAATGATTAGTGTTCAACCATTTAAAAAGTTAGCATATGGTCAAGATCCAATGGTAATAAAGGAAGAAGTCCAAGCTGCATTGAGGTCATTGGTTAAAGAATTGATGGACCACAAATTGAAATCTTGCAATAAATTGATGCTAAACGGGAAGTCTCAGTCATCTATGCCAAAAAATTTGGAAGAGAGCTACCTGGCCAACCATTCAATTTGTGCTCATTCCAAAGAAAGGTGACCCAGTGGAATATGGAAATAATTGAACAATACCATTAATATAACATACAAGTAAAATTTTGCTTAAGAGAGTTAAAAAATGGTTGCAACGTACATCAACAAAGAACTACCAGAAATTCAAACCAGATTAAGAAGAGGACATGGAACCAGGGATATCATTGCTGACATCAAATGAATGTTGGCTGAAAACAGAGAATAACAGAAGGATGTTGATTTGTGCTTTATTGACTATGCAAAGGCTTTTGACTATATGTATCATTAAAAAAATTATGGATGACATTGTGAAGAATGGAAATTCCAGAACACTTGTGCTCATGTACACAGAACAAGTGGCAGTCATTTAAACAGAACAAGGAGATACTGTATGGTTTTAATTTGGGAAAAGTGTGTGCCAGAGTTGTATCCTTTCTTATTCAGTCTGTATGTTGAGCAAATAATTCAAGAAGCTGGATTATATAACAAAGAATTTAGCATAAGGATTGCAGATTGCTTGCTGGAAGCGAAGAGGACCTAAAATACCAATGAAGATCAAACACCTCAGCCTTCAATATGGGTTACACTTCAATGTAAAAAAACCCAAAAATTCTCACAACTAGACCAATAAATAACATCATGATGAATGGAGAAAAGATTTAAGCTGTCAAAGACTTCATTTTACTTGAATCCACAGTCAACACGCATGGAAGCAACTATCAAGAAATCAAACAATGTATTGCATTGCTCAAATTTGCTGCACAAGACCCCTTTAAAATGTTCAAGAGCAAAGACATCAGTTTGAGGACTAAGGTGTGCCTTTCCAAAGTTATGGTATTTTCAATTGTCTTATATGCATGTGAAAGTTGGGCAATGAGTAAGGAATACCACAGAAGAATTGATGCATTTGCATTATGATGTTGGAGAATATTAAAAGTACCATGGTACTGTCAGAAGAATAAATCTATCTTAGAAGAAATGCAGCCAAATGCTCCTTAGAGATCAGATGGCAAGACCTCGTCTCTCATACTTTGAACATGTTATTAGAAAGGACCATTCCTAGAGGAGGATATCATGCTTGGTGAATGAAAAAGAGGAAGATCCTCAATGAGATGGATTGACACAGTGACAGCAAAAATGAACTCAAATGTAACAACAAATGTAAGAATGGCGCAGAACCGGAAAATGTTTTATTCTGTTGTGTATAAGGTTGCTATGAGTTGGAACCAACTCGGTTGCACCTAACAACAACAACAACAACAACTATCAGAAATGCTCACTCTATAGTTCTTCTTCAGTCAGAACAGCATCTTCTCAGCTGTACTCATAGGCATGCATCTCTTTCTCTTTGGTCTTTAGCCCGTCAGCCACGTGAGCCCTTGACCTCTGTCTTTCTTCTGCAAGTGTGACAGAGCTCCTTTAAAGCTGCCAGTCAATGCCTAAAGGACACCACTTCACCATAAGCTTCAACCTGAAGGTGCTCAGTTCTTGCTCCGTGGGTCAGCAAACCTAGCTTCTCTGTTTAAGTGCTTGGGTGAGCCTCCTGCTCAAAGTCACTCAGCTTTACTTGTTCTGTGCACTGGGAAACTCACCACTAGGACTTTTGCTTTTGGCTGCTAAGATGCCACTCCTTTGGCACTTCTCTGGTGTCACAGCTTTTTGTCCATGGATCTAGGAAGTTCAATGTGCAAGGATCTTGGAGTCCAAAAGACACAGCCCACTCCTGGCTTTTATTTCTTTCTTTTTCTGTTTTTCAACTTTCTATTGTGAATTGTGTGAAGGTTTACAGAGCAGATCATCAACTTTACATTCAACAAACCATTTACTTTGCTTATTACATGGTTGCAATCCCCTTCATGTATCAATGGTTAAAAGTATATATCTCTATTTACTTTAATTATCGCATTCCTTCCTGCATCTCTCACTACCTTCATCTTTCCTTTGCAAGGCTCCTTCTTATTGTATGTTGCCTATCTTGTCACTCATGTTAACATGTGTCTACCCTCTAACTCGTGAATAAATTTCCCTCTGCCCCCTGGAATCCTGTGGTGCTATGGGATAAAGCACTGGACCACGAGGATGTTTTCAAACATAACACCGGCAGTTCAAACTCACCAGCCACTCCCTGGAAACCCTGTGCAGAGTCACTGTGAGTCAGAGCTGACTCAGTGGCACTTAACAACAACAACAATATATATGCACACAAGCACACACATATCAATGTTATTTAATGTAACTGCATAATATAACTGCAGCATTGGTGTTTCAGATTCTTTTCATCTTTCTGTTTTACCATCCACTAGACTGGCTTCATCTTCATACTATTATTGATGCAACTATTCCAGATAGTATGCTCAGATAAGACATACATAGGAAGGAGAAACAACATCGTGCTTTATGGTTCTCTCATTGGGTAGAGGTACTGTCTCAGAAGTTCATAGCATCAGCCAAATCAACATTGAAACACTCTTTCCTTCTGACCTCCAATAAGCCTTACACATGGGTGTTTGTGTTCCGGCTCATTCCATCTCACATTTATGGTGCCGAAACCCAGGAGGGACTTTGCCGGAACCAGCGGCGATCCCCAGCTCTCGGGTTGACCCAATTCCTGGCTGTCCCTCCTGAACCTGCCAACCAAACACCCACCCAGGGGCCCTCATCCATTGCCATTGCTGACTTTTACAGCCACACACTGGTCAACAATCTCAGGGAACACATGAAGGCCTTCACAAACCAGACAGTGGGCAAATTCCTCATGGCTGGATACCAACCACTGCCAAGCAAGAAGACCAGCCAGAAGAACACACCAGATACATAGTTCCCTCCTCTTTGCTGCCTTCCAGCAGGAAGCAGCTCCAGAAGAAATGACCTCCACCCCTGCACCCATAACAACAAAAGGCTGGAATGATAGAATCCCTCACCCACATGCATAATAAAATGACTACTTACCGTGCTTTCTCTCTCCCTACCGGAACTTTCGCTCTCCCTACCAGAACTTCCTCTCTCCCTACCAGCAAGTCATCACTAGTCAACCTATCACCCATCTCCACTAAAATCTCAACCCCACCCTCCTCCTCGACCAGTATAAAAATCCTTCCCCCAGCAATACCTTTCTCTTTCCTTCCAACCTCCAATAAAGCCTTACATGTGGGGAAAAACAACAACAACAACAACAACAACACTGAAACAGAAGAAAAGGGTATGGGGTAAGGTGGTGGAGTAAGCAAATTTACTGTGTCAACCCTCCACAACAAAGACATGGGAGACCAAGTGAAACATACAGCTAGTGATCCAGGGACTTTGAGCTTCAGAGGATAGAACAGAGAGGTAGTTTGAGTGCCAAGTGGAGGTCAAAACTGAACTGGAGTACTGAGAGAGAAGAAGACTGTAGGCTGGTGTGAAGCAGCACATTCATCTTGAGTTTTTACGAGTGGCTGTTGATACAGTGGTCTGAAGGCACAAGATGCAGCTGAAGGTCAAGGTCAGCTGCAATTCTCCCTTATTCCTGAGCCCTCCTGGCAACCAGGGGTGTGGCTAGTCTATGCCCTTGCCAACCCAGAAGCTAGTAGCACCCCCTCCTGCACAACCTCTGTTCTGCCGGGGATCAGGTGCTTGCTGTAATGCCCTGCTTCTCCCTGAACTATGCTACACAAACAATGAACAGAAAAATAATTGTGTTCACATTTCCAGTCTCTACCACACTCACCAGGAGATAGGTGGTAAGTACCTGAGAAATCAACAGTATACAATCATCAACTAAATATAAATATGATACCAGAGTGTCACAGAGAAAACATCCAATTTCAGCTTACACAATAAAACAAAACAGAGTGCCTGAAACAAGTGACCAAAATGTAGAGTCAGAAAATGTAACACCTGAAATGGTATCAGAATTACCTGATAAGGAGTTTTAAAGAATGCTAATTAGGCAACTTCTACAGCTTGTGAGAAAGATCTAGAAAACTACGGATGAAATCAAGGGAAACATAGTCAAAACTATGGAAAAACATGAAACAAAAGTGGAAAAAAAAAAAAAAAAAAGCCTGTTGACCTGGAGATGAGAGAGAGAAGAGGAAAGGCTGGTTGGCCTGAAGTGTGGTGAGACCTGGGGACACCTGGTCTAAGACATAGCCACAGAGGACTAGAGCTGAAAGTGAAGCATCCAGCTGATATGAACATCTAGCTGATATGAAGTGACGAGAGATGCTCAAGAACACCCAAACTTGCAGATAGTACCCATTTGACCTAGCCTCAATGGCTTGATGACCCAAACTCAACTCTGTTGTTGTTGTTGTTGTCAGGTGCCATCGAGTTGGAACCGACTCATAGCGACCCCATGCACAGCAGAACGAAACAATGTCCAATCCTGGGCCAACCCCACCACCACTGCCACATTTGATGCCATTAATGATGCCATCTGGCTGATCCATCTCATTGGGGATCAGAACTCAACTGAGGATGATAAAAAAGAAAACAATTTTTGATAAAGGAAATGAGGGTAAATTTTATGAAATTGACCTATACTCATGGAAGTAGTAACTCTAAATACCAACTATAAATACCAACAAGAGTCTTCACATCAAGTATCAATGCTATCCCCTCTGTACACAGGGTAGATAGGGACGGGCAACTTAGACATTGGCTACCTAAAATGAGGGGGCAATAAAGGCACGAAGTGACTGACTTATAAGATTTCAAGAGGGAGTTTAGTTTAAGAGTGTGTGGGGGAAGAAAGAGTCCCCACTGAATAGTTTTCATATTGTCTAGATAGGTCTGGTTAAAAGAGATAGGGATAAGATTCTTATTATTCAATAGTGAATGATAGTTAACATGACTAATTGAGATGGTCAAATTGTAAAGGCAGAAATTTTATTAAAAATGGGGGAGTATTTCATCTTACAGTTCAGAAACAAAGGACCCTAGGGCCAGCAAGGGAGAAGAGCACAAGTGGAATGTGAAAGCTTATCCAGAGAAGCAGTGACACCAGAGATGGAGGCAGAGATGGGGACATGTAGAGAGGGAGCAGCTGAGGACTCTAGATTCATGGGAAGAGAGGCACTGAGAGCTGGTGGCCAGGAGGCTGACTTGCAGAATGTGCCCTTTGGTGGTGTAAATTATTATATATACCTAAGTGTTTAAAAAAAAAAGAGCTAAAGTAAATAGAGAGAAATACTATTATAGAGGTGATTAGAATCATTGTCATGAAACAAGGTGTATGATTTGTTGAATGTAAAACTGATGATCTGCCCTATAAAATTTCACTCAATTCACAATAAAAACTTTTTTTAAAAAAATGGGGACACACAAAATCAGCAATTAGATAGCCAGATGATTGACACTAAGACTTCATAAATAGCTAATACACTGAAAGGGCAAAGAAATAGATCTGAATCAATGGGAAGTCAAATTACTGAGCCTGAAGAAAAATGTCACAGTAATCATCTGCTAAAGGAATAGTCAGAAAAATTAACAAAAATATCCAAAGCCTAAGCCCCAAAAAAAGAAAAAGAAGAAAACTGAAGGACTCCTATTTACCAATTTCAAAACTTACTGCAAAATTACAGTAACCAAAGCTTTGGTGATGATTAAAACACAGATAGACCAATGGAACAGAATTAAAAATCCAAAAATAAACCCATACACCCATAGATTTTTGACAAGGCTGGCAAGGCCGTTCAGTGGAGAATATTGGTCCCCAACAAATGGTTCTGGGACAAATGGGTCCCAAATGTAAATGAATGAAGTTAGATTCATATCTCACAACATAAGTAAAAACTAACTCATCAGAGAGAGACAACCAAACAGGCACATACAAGGGATTCCCAATAATATTAAGTGCCAATTTCCCTGCAAAAATCGAGGCCAGAAGGCAATGGAATGATATAATTAAAGTGCTGAAAGAAACACCACCACCTGTCAATTAAGAATGCTATACTCAACAAAACTATCCTTCAAGAATGATGGTGAAATTGAAACATTCCCAGGAAAACAGACACTGAAAAAGAGTTCATGTCCACCAGACTGGTCCTACAAAGCATACTTACTAATGGAAGTTCTGTATATGGAAAAGACACTAGAAAGTAACTCAGAGCAAAACATAATAATAAAGAAAGATACCAAAAAGGGGAATGCATGGAGAAGTATGCTAAGTAAGTTAAGCCTCTGTGTCAATCAGTTTCACTGGGGGTCTTCCACTTTTTCACTGACTAAGCATGATGTCCTTCTCCAGGGACCGGTCCCTCCTAATAAAATGTCCAAAGTACGAGAGACAAAGTCTTACCATCATTGCTTCTAAGGAGCAATCTAGCCATACTTTTTTTTTTTTTAAGTTTTTGTTGTGAATTGAGTGCTTTTTTTTTTTTACATGTGAGAATATCAGTTTTACAATCATTCTACCATATTTCATTTCATTGTAATGATTACAATCCCCTCCATGTATCATCATCCAACAGTATTTGCTTCTATTCCCTCTTTTTTGTTTTGTTTTGGGTTTTTTTTGAAGTACACAAAATCACTCAGGAATATATAATCATTTAAACAACCAAAGGGCACATTTTCCAAGCCTGCCTCCTGGCTGCAAGCACACAGCCTTCCTCTTTCCATGAGTCTAGAGTCCTCAGCTGCTCTCTCTCTCCATGTCATCATCATTGCCTCAATCGCTGGTGTCACTGCTTCTCTGGATAGGGTCCCACATTCTGCTCATGCTCGGCTCCCTTGATGGGTCTAGGGTACTCTGTTCTTGAACTGTAAGATTAACTACTCCCTTCTTTTTGTTACAAAACTTCTGCTTTTACAGTTGTGACCATCACAATTAGTCATGATAACAATTACTCACTATTGAATCATATGAATCTTATCTCCATCTCCTTTCACCAAAGCTGTCTAGACAAGATGAAAACTATTCAGTGGGGATTCTACCTTCCCCTGTATACTCTGAAACTAAACTCCCTCTTGAAAACTTTTAAGCCAGTCACTTTATGCTTTTATAGCCCCTCACCCCCATTTTAGGTAGCCAATGTCTAAGTTGCCCATCTCTGTCAACCCTGTGTATAGAGAGGATGGGAATGATCCTTGATATGAAGATTCCTTTCCTCTCAGTTGGTATTTTGAGCTGCTACATCCATAACTATACGTCAAGTTCATCAAATTGCAGGAACATATACTTGTTTCCTTTATGACAATTTTTTTATCTTCTTCTAATTGAGTTCTGATCATCCAGCCATTGAAACTAGGTCAAATGGGTACTATTTGCAAGTTTGGGTGTTCTTATGCATCTTCCCTCACTTTATATCAGCTGGATGCTCCACTCTCATGTCTAGAGTCCCTAGGTCTCACCATACTTCAGACCAACCAGCCCTTCCTCTTCTCTCTCTTATCTCCAGGTTGATGGGAGCCTATGAAATATGATCAAACTCAGCCCATATCTTCATTGCTGCTTTTCCCCCACTTCCACTCACCAGGAAGCTTACAAGCCTGCTTATGTATTCCCTTTGAGTTTCAGTCTTGGAAGGGGGTTTGTTCTGAAGGGACTTGATTGTTTGCCTTAATTTTGGCCATACTTCTTATATGTGTGGGCCCATTATTTCTGTGGGTGTGTTATTTGCAAAAAACACTATAGTTTCTAAAGGACCTCTGCTACCGTAGTGGTTACAAGTCAGGCTGCTAATCTCACGGTCAGCAGTTTGAAACTACCAGCAGTTCCTTGAGAGAAAGATGAGGCTTCCTGCTTCCATAAAGATTTACAGCCTCAGAAATCCTGTACAGAGTCTCTATGAGTGGGAACCGACTGTACAGCACATAACCACCACTACCACCACCACAACTGTAGTGTCTGTACTAATATAATTAGTCAAGCTAACATGAAGTCATACTTGGGTGGGTCCTAATCCAATATGACTAGTAGGTTTATCAGAAGAAAAGAGTCAGAGAGACAGATACAAAAGGAATATGGCCATCCAAAGACAGAGGCAGAAATTGAAGTTACTCTGCCACAAACTGGGCTGCCTGAAGCTGAAAGATACAAGGAAGTGTATCAGAGAGAGCCTGGTCCTGATGAAACTTGAAATTTGTATTTCTCTAGAATTGTGAGGGAATACGTTTCTGTTATTTTAGTCACTTACTTTGTTGTGATTTGTTACAGTGGCTTTAAGGAAATAATACACTAACAATCACAATTGAATTAAACGCATCAGTTAAGGAAACAGAAGTGATCAGAATGGGTTGCAAATATTTCAGTTACATACTTTTTGCAGGAGCTGGTAGTGTAGTGGTTACAAATTGGACTGTTAACCTCAAGGTCAGCAACTGAAACTACCAGTGGTTCCGTGGGACAAAGATGAGGCTTTCTGCTCCCATAAAAATTTACAGCCTCGAAAACCCCATACATTGTCACTATGAGTTGGAACTGACTCCACTGCATACCACCAGCAGCAGCACACCTAAAACAAAAGACTGAACAATTTTAAAGTAAAAGATGAAACAGATGTACTAGACAGATGTTAGGAGTCCTGGCGTGGTGCTGTAGGATAAGCACTGGACTGCTCACAGTAAGATCTGTGGTTCAAACCCACCAGTCATTCCTTGAAAGCCCTATACAAGGTTTTGAGTCAGAATTGACTCCATGACACTTAACAACAATAGGAAGTTGTTAAACAAGCTGGCATAGCTACCTTAATATCAGACATAATATACATAGAACAAAAACTATTTTAGAGGGTAGATTATGATCATTGAATTCATCAAAAAGATACAGTAATTCTAAACTTGCATAAATTTATTGTTAAGTGTCTGACTCATACCGACTCTGTATAGGGTTTCCTAGGAGCAGCAGGTTCCAACTCATAGGGACCAGCCTTGTGCTGGCCTTTCTAAAAGAAATTATTCATACAAAACTAGAAGCTCAAAATATATAATGCAAACTCTCTACAGGTTCTCTATGAGTTTGATATGGATAAAATTACATATAAAAATTATAAAGTCACCATTAGAGTGGGTGATTTCAACATACTTCATAATTATTGATAATTCAAGAGGGCAAAATATTCATATACACCATTTCAAATAACAATACTCTGAACTGGGGCTTTATGCTTCAAAGTCCAGTGTTGATCCTATGGCAGCACACGAGGACTTTCTGGGCAGCTAATTAGTTATTGTGGCGCTTCCAATCAAATGTTTTCCTTTTGTGATATACTGTAAATCCTAGCCTCTATTCTCTGGTAGCGTAGTGGTTACGAGTCGGGTTGCCAACCTCAAGGTCAGCAGTTTGAAACTACCAGCCGTTCTGCGGGAGAAAGATGAGGCGTTCTGCTCCCGTAAAGATTTACAGCCTCAGAAACCCAATACAGGGTCGCTATGAGTCAGAACCGACTCCACGGTACATAACAACAACAACAACATGGCTATGATTAAGGACCCACTTTGAGTTGCTAAGGATTAAGGTGGGGCTAAGGAGTAAAGATTACAGTGGAATTAAAAATTAAGGATGCTCCCACTTTACTAGAGGGTGTGACTCAAGTCACCACCCTTAGTTTTCCTTGAGGGCATGGTCTGACTCCAATTTTAAGACAACTTTGGACACTCTTGCTTTCTAGCCCTAGTTCTTGCATCTGGCTCTTTACATCTGACCTCCAGTTCGTGGAACTTTTGGCCCATCACCAGTTCTTAAAGCCTCATGCATCAACAATCTGTTGTCTTGCCTGCCAATTTGGGTTCCTCAGCTCTTGAGAAGGTTCTTCTAGAATGGCCTCTGAATTATGGATTTGGGACTTGCAAGCCTTCACAATTGCATGAGCCTTTTTTTGTGTGTGGCAATTGTGAGTTTTGTGAGATGTTGTGTGTTGCAGAACCTTGGAACTTGAGGGAAGGGAGGAGTGGTGATTGATATCAAGGACTATGGATTGTTGTAACATGTTGGAAAAGTCAAACAGTTGGGATATCTTTAGGTTCCAACTCACAGGGACAAGCCTAGTGCTAATATTTCTAAAAGAAATTATTCTTACAAAACCAGAAGCTCAAAATATATAATGCAAACTCTATACAGGTTCTCTATGAGTTAGATATGGATAGAATTACATATAAAAATTATAAATTCACCATTATAATTTTTATATGTAATTGGGTGATTTCAACATATTTCATAATTATTAATAACTCAAGAAGGCAAAATATTAATATAGACCAGTTCATAATGTAGACCAGTTCAAATAACAACACTCTAATGGGAGTCCTGATGTGGCACTGTAGGATAAGCACTGGACCACAAGGTCAGTTTGAACTGCAAGGCTGGTGTTTCAAACTCATCAGCCACTCCATAGAAAACCTACACAGGGTCACTCCAACTTGGAACTGACTCGAGGGTGCTTAACAACAATAGTGAACATATATAGATCTTTATGCAGATCAATTAGAGAATACAATGAAATGAAAAAATACTTAGATCTGACTACAACCACCATCCACCACCATTTTTATTAATATGTTCAGACCTAAGTATTATGACTCATAGTGACCGTGCACAGGGCTTCCATGGCTGCAAATCTTTACGGGAGCAGAAAACCTCATCTTTCTCCTGCGGAGCGGCTGATGGATTCAAACTGCTGATCTTGCAGTTAGTAGCCCAACAAATAACCCAATATGCCATCAGAGCTCCTTATCTGAATGCCAAATCTTGTGGGACAGTAACAACTTTACTTAGAAGAATATTCATGCCTTAAAATATTTATATTAGAAATTAAGAAAAGCTGTAAGTGAAGTGTCCAACTTAAGAAGCCAAAGAACAAAAAATAAACCCAAATAAAACATAATAATAAAGGTATGAGGAAAATGAACAAAGTTATGCAGTACAGAGTACCAATAAAGATACGGGAAAATGAACACAAAAAAATAGTTGTTGTTGTTGTTAAGTGCTGTTGAGTCAGTTCCAACTCATAGTGATCCTGTATAGAGTTTCCAAGGAGCGGCAGTGAGATTGAAGTATCCATCTTGACAGAATATCAATAAAGAATGAGGAAAATGAACAAAAGAATAGAGTTGTTGTTGTTGTTAGTGCTGTGAAGTCAGCTCTGACTCATAACGACTGTGTATTGGGTTTCTGAGGAGCGGATGGTGGGTTTGAATCACCAACCTGCGGTTCAAACTGACCTAGTAAACTAGTGCATTATCCTGAATTGCTACACCAGGACTATGGATATATGTGTGTGTGTGTGTGTGTGTATATACATATATGTGTGTGTGTGTGTATATATATATTTAAAGGAGCTCTGGTAGCGTAGTAGTTACGAATTGGGCTGCGTACCTCAAGGTCAGCAGTTCGAAACTACCAGCTGCTTTGTGGGAAAAAGATGAGGCTGTCTGCTCCCGTAAAGATTTACAGCCTCGGAAACCCTATACAGGGTCACTATGAGTCGGAATCGACTCCACGGCACACAACATGTATATATATGTTATATATATATATATATATATCTCCCTGGTAGCGTAGTGGTTACGAATCAGGCTGCTAATCTCACGGTCAGCAGTTAGAAACTACCAGCTGTTCCATGGGAGAAAGATGAGGCTTTGAGCTCCCGTAAAGATTTACAGCCTTGGAAACCCTATACAGGGTCACTAGGAGTCGGAACTGACTCCACAGCACATAACAACAACAAATATATATAACACCTTGTGGTTCACAATCCAGTGCTTAACCTACAGCGCCACACCAGGAGCTCATATATAGTCTTTATATAGAGATATATACAAAGAGATATTTATATTAAGGAAATGATTCACAGTCATAGAGGTGGAGAGTCCCAGGTTCAGATCCAATGGGAAAGAGAGTGAGCCTTTCCTGCATGTCTATTATATTAGGTTCAGGCCACACCCCCAAGGATCCATCATTTTAATTGATTGGCTGCTCATAGCTCCTAGCAGGACTCCTGGTATGGTGCTGTAGGATAAACATTGGACAGCAAAGTCAGTTTGAACTACAAGGTTGGTGGTTCAAACTCACCAGCTGCTCCTCATAAACTCTATAAGGGTTGCTATGAGTCGGAATCAACTTGACAGCACTTAATAACAGCAACAACAATGCAATCATCATAGAGTTAACTACGCCTGTATTTGTGGATAACTACATCTCAACTGCCAAACCGCTGACAATCCAAGTTAACCCAGTTAAGTTGACACAAAACCTAACTATCAAAATGGAAAATTTTTATAAATGATATGGTATCTGGAATATCCTTCAAAATAGTCCAATGGGGAAGAGAGAATAGGAGGATTAGTGAAAAAAGATAGAGCATGGTTTGATCATTACTAAAGGTAACAACAATTCTGGTCTAGTGGCTTTCTGGGTTCTATAGGTCTGGAGCACCAAAGTTGCCCAGCCAGTCTCCACCTCATACCGGTGTGGCTCATACTGGTGTAGTTTCAAATTTCCAGAAAGCAGGGTCTGTGCTGGGGGTGGATGAAATTGGAAGGTCACACCTCTGGTCACCAGGGGAGCATGGGAAGAAAGAAGGAATCACACCTTTCCTGTCATCTGTATGAATCTGCTCTACCAGAACACCTGCTGCTGCCAAAGCTGCTCACAAGATGGTTGAGCTGCATCGGGCCAGCCCTCTCTCCCCATCCTTGTTCAGCTTCTCATTCCAGCAAGCACTCAATCCACTTCTTTAACCTTACCTCTGAAGTCCAGGGTTCCTAGATTTTCATCTGAGTCTGTTTCATTTGGTCATTCATACCTTTGTTGTAGAGGGTCCATGTAGTGTTTCTGATTAGTCCACCATCTTGCTAAAAGTTGCCTATAATTTTAAGTGTTGTTCCACATTTTCTCCCACTCTATTCAGTACCTTCTAATGTGATCCCTTTTAGAACAATTAGTAGTGGTAACTGGTTACCATCTAGTTCTTCTGGTATCTGCCGCCATTTTTGAACTACCTTCTGCAAAATTTTATTCACATGTGATATTGATGATATTGTTCAAAACTTTCCACATTCTGGTGGATCATCTTGTTTGGAATAAACACAAAGAGCTCTTCCAGTCAATTGGTCAGGTAGCTGTCTTCCAAAATTTCTTAGCATAGACAATAGATCACCTCAAGTGCTTCAATTATTTGTTGAAATGATTCCGTTGTTTTTTTGTCAGTTCCTGGAGTCTTGTTTTCTCCAATATCTTCAGTGCACACTAGACTACTTTCTTCAACACCATTAGTTTTTGATCCCATGCTACCTCTTGAAATGATTGAACATCAACCAATTATCTTTGGTACCGTGACTCTGTGTATTCCTTTCATAGTTTTTGATGCAACCTTATACACAACAGAATAAAATACTACCAGTCCTATGCCATCCTTACAGTCATTTCTATATGAGTTCATTGCTTCAACCACTGTGTTATTCCATCTTATTGAGAGTCTTCTTTTTAGCTGACCTTCTATGTGTCTTGATGTGGCACTGTGGAATAAGCACTGGTCTACAAGGTCAATTTGAACTGCAAGGTCAGTGGTTCAAACTCACCAACCGCTCTTTGAAAAATCTATACAGGGTCACTAGGAGTCTGAACCGACTCAACGGCACTTAACAACTTACCACACATGATGTCCTTCTCCAAGGACTAATCCCTCTGGTTAACATTTTCAAAGTATGTGAGATGAAGTTTTCTCATCGTCATTTCTAAGAAGTATTCTGGGTTTGTCTATATTCTTCAATATTGCAAGTGAAGACTTGATTTTTTATTCTTTAGTTCTTTCAGCCTGAGAAATGCTGATCATGTTGTTTCCTTTTGGTTTTCTATCTCCAGATGTTTGTGCATTTCATTATAATACTTTATGTTGTCTTCTCTAGCCACTCCTTGAAATCTGTTCAGTTCTTTCATTTCATCATTTCTTCTGTCGCCTTAGCTACTCTGTGTCCAAGAGCAAGTAACAGAATCTCTTTTGAAACATCCATTTTGACCTTTTATTTCTTTCCTGGCTTTTTAATGGCATTTTGCTTTCTTCATGTATGATGCCCTTGATAACATCCCACAATTTATCAGGTCTTTAGGCATTAATGTTCAGTGCGTCAAATCTATCCTTGAGATGTTCTCTAAATTCAAGGTCATTGTTTTCCTCTGTTTGTTTTAGTTTTCTTCAACTTCAACATGAACTTGCAAATGAACAACCAATGGTCTGTTTCAGAGTCAGCCTGTGCCCTTATTCTGACTGAGGAGCTTGAGCTTCTCCATCATCCCTTTCCACAGATGTAGTCAATTTGATTCCTGGGCATTCTATCCAGTGAGGGCCATATGAATAGTCATCATTTATGTTGTTGAAGAAAGGTGTTTGTAATGAAGTCATTGGTCTTGCAAATTTTGATTATGTAATCTCCAGTGCCCTTTCTAGCACTAAGCTCATGTTTTCCAACTACCAATCCTTGGTTTCTAATTTGTGCATTTCAATTAACAGTAATTACCAGTGCATCTTGAAAACATATTTGGTTAGTTTCAGGCTGCAGAAGTTGGTAAAATTCTTCAATTTCTTCCTCCTTGGCATTTGTTATTGGTGCATAAATTTGAATAATAGTCCTATTAAATGGTCTTCTTGGTAGATCGATATTATCCTGTCAATGACAGCATCGTACTTCAGGATAGATCTTGAAATACTCTTTTTTGATAATGAATGTGACACCGTTTCTCTTCAGTTTATTTCTCCCTGAATACTCGACTACACGATTTATCACTGGCATAGTAGACTGCATGATCTGTCCTGAAGGTCAATGCTGTCTGATTCAAGATGGCTCATACCAGTCCATTTCAGTTCACTATAATGCCTAGAATGGAGTCCTGGTGTGGCACCGTAGGATAAACACTTGACCTCAAGGTCGGTTTGAACCACAAGGTTGGCAGTTCAAACTCACCAGCCACTCCTCAGAAATCCTATACAGTGTCACTGTGAGTTGGAACCTACTCAATGGCACTTAACAACAACAACAATGCCTATCATATTGATCTTCATGCATTCCACTTCCTTTTGGTCAGCTTCCAATTTTCCTAGTGTCATACTTCATGTATTTCTTGTTCTTATTATTAATAAATGTTTGCAGCTTCTTCTCATTTTGAGTTGTGCCCCATCAGCAAATGAAGGTACGGAAAGCTTTGCTCCATCCACATCATTAAGGCTGACTACATTGAGGAGGTAACTTCCACCTGTGGTATTTTAAGTACCTTCCAACCTGAGCAGCTTATCCTCTGGCACTGTATCAAACAATGTTCTTTTTCATAAGGTTTTCAATGGCCATTTTTTAAGAAACAGACTGCCCCATCCTTTTTCCTAGTCTGTCTTACTCTGTAAGCTTCATTGAAACCCATCCACCATGGGTCACACTGCTAGTATTTGAAATACAAATGGCATAGTTTCCAGCATCATAGCAACATGTAAGCCGCCACTACAACAAACTGACAAACGATTGGTGGGATGAATATATAGGGGGTGGTCCAGTATCCTATTCTATCTAATTTTAAAATAGGATTGAAATCTTTCATAACAGTTAAGACTTATATGTATGGTTATGTACTGTGGAGTCGGTTCCAACTCATAGCGACCCTGTACAGGGTTTCCAAGGCTGTGAATCTTTATGGGAGCAGAAAGCTTCATTTTTCTCCCACGGAACAGCTCGTAGTTTCGAACTGCTGACCTTAAGGTTCGCAGCCCGATTCATAACCACTATGCTACCAGAGCTCCTTTATATGTATATGGGTATATAAAAGTCAGTTGCTATCAAGTTGCCCTAAAGGCAATTCCATGTCTGTCTGAGTAGAAGTGTGTTCCACAGGGGGCCAGGGCTTTCTTCCCAGGCATCTCTAAGTATACTCACATGTCCAGCCTTTCAGTTAACAGCCAATCATGTAACCATTAACCGCCTAGTATGTACCTATTTACACCTCCCAGGGATCCTGCACAAACATATATCTAGTGTTGAAGATTATGTGAAGCAATAGGAACTTTAATATATAATTAGTCAGATTATAAATAGGTCTAAACTTAAAAAAAAAAAAAATACACAAAAACATTTGGGACCTTTTAAGATCATCTGTATGACCTATACAAGCCAGCAGTTACATGTATGCACACTGAGAAAAAAATGGATTGATGCATTGCAACATAGTCATGCATTGGAATATTATTCAGAGTGAAAATGGATGCATTAAAATTAAACCTAACAATGATAAATCTTTAAAATATTGAATGAAAAAATAAGAATCAAAAAACTATGTACAGTAGTATGATACAATTTTGTTAAAGCTCAAAAACAGTAAAAAGTAAGGAGCTCTGGTATTGCAGTTGAATCAGTCTGCTAAACTCAAGGTCAGCAGTTTGAAACTGCCTAAAGTTCCATGGGAGAAAAGATGAGACTTTTAGCTCCCATAAAGATTTACAGATTCAAAAACCTATACATACAAATATAATTATATATGTTCAAAGGCATGATAGATTCCCAAATTAAAGATATTACCTCTGGGGAGTAGTCCCGGGGGCTCAGGATGGAAAAAGAGCTTTAAGTAGGTTCACAGTGTTTTCGTTTCTTACCTGGATGATGGGTCTCCAGTTTTCAGCATATTAGTAAGCTTTTTTTTTTTTAATGTGTTCAATATCTTTAATTATGTAAAGATTTGTTCATTCACATCACCTAGAGAACATTTCATCCACTGCTGTGCTTGGCAGCCAGTCTCTTATCTCTCTCTTCAGCAATGGTAAGGCGGATACCTTTTCCTCGGGGAAGAGAAATCCATGGTTTATTGCCCTTGCCAATAATGAAAATGTTGGAAAGTAGGGTGGTAAAGCTGTTGCCATTGACATCTTTCACATGAACCACATCAAAAGAGCCAGGATGTCTCTCTCTGTTAGTGATCACACCAATTCTTCGCAGGTTGGCACCTCCAGTCACCACACAGGTTACCAGTGTCAAACTTGATGAAATCAGTAATCTTTCCAGTCTCCAAATCCATCTAAATGGTATCATTCACCTTGATGAGGGGATCAGGGTAGCGTATGGTGCAAGCATCATGGGTCACCAGATGGGGGATTCCTTTTGTGCCCACAAAGATCTTTCTTACTTTGCACAACTTGTACTTCACCTGCTCAGGTGTAATATGATGAACAGCAAATTGACCCTTGATGTCATAGACCAGATGGAAATGTTCTCCAGTTTTATCAAGGCTGATAACATCTATAAAACCAGCAGGATATGTTATATCAGTTCGGACCTTGCCATCAATCTTAATGAACCGCTGCATCCAGATCTTTTTAACTTCATCTCCTGTAAGGGCATACTTAAGTCTGTTCCTTAAGAAAATGATCAGTGGGAGGCACTCTCTCAGTTTGTGGGGGCCAGTGGATGGGCGTGGAGCAAACACATCAGTCAGTTTGTCCAGCATCCAATGCTTGGGGGCAGCCACACGCTTAAGATGTTTCTTGGGACCATGAACCATGGCGGTGCTGAGCAGGAAAGAGCTATTAAGCTTTTAATTGTAAATATATGTGCTATATGCCTACATGTGAAAATAAACTTTTCATTGTGGTAAAATATACACATGGGTTGTCATTTCAATCATCTTCAAGTGTGCAGTACAATGGCATTAATTCCATGCACAATGTTGTACAAACATTACGACTAAAATATCTTTAAAGATAAATTTTTCAGATAAAGAAAAAAAAAAATCCTATAATGCTATGAATTGCCTCTCCTTTAGGGATTGTCCTTTCCCCTGTTGAGCTGCCTATCATTTCTTAGAAATCACAGAGTTAAATATGGGAAAGATCATGATTATTACAATTCTTCTGTGGGTTTGAAACTAGAGTGTTTTACCAAACCAAGCGCCTGCTCTCTAGCACCTCTGATGGCTCTTTCTCACCATTCATCTTACTCAGCTCTTATTTCCCCATTCTGTACTTAGTGGCTTTATAATGCTCCAACATTATCCATGAAGATAATTTCCAGCAGAATAAGCCACTGGATTTGGACTACAAACTCATTGGCTCACTCACTGCTCCTGCGAGAGTAGTGGATAATGGTCTGATTAACCTGTTCCCCAGGGCCCTACCTTAGGCTTGGTTCTCTACAGGAGCAAACCCAGTGATTAAAAATATATCTATATATGTGTGTGTATATATTTGTTGTTATTGTTAAATATGGTCAAGTCAGTTCCAACCCATATATATATATATATATACATATATATGTGTGTATGTGTGGCACTGTGGGTTAATGTGTCAGACTGTAAAGCCGTTTGAACTGCAAGATCAGCAGTTCAAGCTCACCAGCTGCTCCTCGGAAACCCTATACAGGGTCGCTATGGGTCATAACC
>NW_006408554.1:2656181-2733433 GCF_000296735.1 Chrysochloris asiatica | reverse complement strand
CTGATCCACAGTGCCATACAAGAAGTCATATATATACGAGAGAGAGAGAGTTTGAGGAAATGTCCTTGGGTCAGATTGAAGGCCGAAGTCTTCTCCTGACTCACACTGTGCAGGGACTGACAAACTCAAAATCAGCAGGTCATATGGCAGGATGCTGGCTCACATCCCAATAACCAAAGGTTAGAGAATGATGAGTCAGACACAGGATCCAGAGAGTGGTCAAAGACTTCTTATTTTCTTAAACTGGAGCAATATGTATACAACAAAGCATTCGCCATTTCCACCATTTTTACATGAACAATCTGGCACATACACCTACTACACAGCTCAGGGAGCACATCCATCACCACTATCCATTTACAAATCTTTTTCTCCCCTCTAGTCTCTCCTTTGGTTCTTTTGTGGGTAAGTTTCCTATGGTTTGTCCTAATGAGAAAATAAATACACATTGTTTCCTTCCAAGTACATAAAAAAGGTAAGTGGTTCAAACTGATCTGTCACTCACTGGAGTCTTAACAGGGGATATAGCTGGACAGGTTAGAAGCCTTAGTGGACAAATCTAGTAGGTCTGGCTAGCCGCCAACTGAATCACCTCTTTGGCATACCTTAGGTGTAGTCTAGAAGCCTCATTAAAGTCACTTCAATCCCTGGAGGAATTCTAAGGTTTAAAGGCTAAATTCCAGGAACCAAAAACAAAGACCAAATCACTTTAGATAAACTAAGTGCAAAGCCCACAATGACCCTTTATACCATTCCATAGGACCAGGCCTCCATGTTTCCTCCTGTGGGTGAGCTCCCTATATCAGACATGCTGGCTGCACCAGAGAACTTGGATGGTGCTTGGAACCCAGAGCCCATTCTCTACCTTTTGAAAATCTGAGTTTGGATCCCTTTCTACCAGTTACTGGAAAATCCTGAATTTCTCTCTGCTCCCATCTGCCAGATAGAAAAGACCATCTCTGTCCAAGTTATCTCTCCAGGTGAGGAGCTGAAGTCTGAGCTACTCAAAATTTAAAAAAAGCAAAGCGGTGGTTCTCAGAATTCCCTGGTTGTTGTTAGGAACTGCTTAGTCAATTTCATCTCAAAGCAACCCCATGTGGCAGAGTAGGACTGCTCCATTGGCGTTTCTTGGCTGTCATCTTTATAGAGGGAGGATGGTAGCTCTGTAGGATAATTACTGGACTATGAACCATAGCATCAGCAGTTCAAGTCAACCAGTCGCTCTGCTGGAGAAAGATGAGACTTTCTGCTTCCTTAGAGATTTAAAGCCTCCAAAATCCTGTATAAGGCCGCCATGAGTCAGAACTGACTCCATGGCACTTAACAACAACAATAAGCAAGTTTCCAGGTTGTATTGCTGCTCCTGCTGGCCTAGGGACTACACTCTGAGAACCTCTTCTCTAGCTTAGTGAGTGGTTGGTTCTTCACATTGGAATCACCCACTTGCTATTGTAGAGTTAATTCTGACTCATGTTTGTTGTCGTTAGGTGGTTTTGAGTTGGGTCCAAATCATAGTGACTGTATGCAAAACAGAAGCTGGTCTGGCACCATCATCACAATTGTGTTGCTACCACTGCATCAACACATCTTGTTGGGGGTATCCTCTTTTTCCCACTAACCCTCCATTTTTCCAAGCATGATGTCCTTCTCCAGAAACAGGTAGGAGAGACAAAGTAGGAGAGACAAAGTCCCACCACCTTTGCTTCTAAGGCGCATTCTGGCTGTACTTCTTCCAACACCAATTCTTTTGTTCTTCTACCAGTCCGTGTTGTTGTTGTTAAATGTTATCAAGTTGATTCTGACTCATAGACACCCTACATAGGGTTTCCAAGAGTGACTGGTAGGTTTGAACTGCTGACCTTGTGGTTAGCAGTCCACTCCTTATCCACACCAGGCACTTCTAGCATAGTGGATTACAAGATGAACTGTTAACTGCAAGATTAGCATATTGAATCTACCAGGTGCTCCAATAGAGAAAGAGGCATTCTGCTCCCAGAAAGATTTACAACCTCGGAAACTCCTATGAGTCAGAACTAACTCAGTGGCACACCACCACCACCACCACAGTTATTGATAGGATTTCCAGGTCTACCTGTTCCT
The DNA here is from genome assembly GCF_000296735.1 of Chrysochloris asiatica. Classification (NCBI taxonomy): domain Eukaryota; kingdom Metazoa; phylum Chordata; class Mammalia; order Afrosoricida; family Chrysochloridae; genus Chrysochloris; species Chrysochloris asiatica. Next base: position 2,731,333 of record NW_006408554.1, on the reverse strand, counting down.
CTAATCTGCTGTGAATTTAACTTCCTCCAAAACATACTTGGAGTCCTTGGGTGGTGCAAATGGTTAACGTGCCTAACTGAAAGTTTGGAGGTTAAAGTCTAACCACATGTACCTTAGAAGAAGGGCCTGGTGATATACTTTTTAAAAATTGAGTCATTAAAAGCCTTATGGAACACAGTTCCACTGTAACACACATGGAGTCTCCCTGAGGTGGAGTTGACTCCAGTGGTTAAAATGTATGGATCTATTCTCTCCACCTCCACTACCATCCCCTCATCCAAGCCACCATCACCTCTCCTCTGCACCCTGCAAGGGCCTCCTAACGAGACTCCTGACTGCATTCCCATAGGGCCCCTTCCAAAAACAAAAGTAATGTTTATCAAATGTGAATCGATCAGGTCTCTGCCTTGCCCTAAACCTTCAGTGACTTTCTGTTGTACTCAGAATAAAACAAAAATGTCTTACTTGGTCTGCAAGTTCTGTTCACTGTCTACCTCTTCAACTTCATCTCGTTCTACTCTTCTCTAAACCCTCATGACATTGGCTTTCTCTCAGCTTCTTGAAGAACCCAAACATATCCCCACCTAAGGCCTATCCTCTACCTCAGTACTTTTCGCTAACTCTCCTTGTGCTTCAGGATTCAGTTTAAAAATGGCATTTCAAACACATACTCAGGCTGAATGAGTATGGTTGGGAGAGAGGGAGTACACCCACAAGTATATAAAGGTTTGACATCTATGAACGTGGTGGAGCATTGTTGTTTTAAAGTGCCGTCAAGTTAGTTCTGACTCATAACGACCCTCTATAGGGTTTCCAAGAAACAGTCAGTGAGTTTGAATTGCAGACTTTTTGGTTCAAACCAACCTTGAGGTCAAGTGCTTATCCTATGGTGCCACACCAGGAGCCAAAGTGATGAAAATTTCTTAGACATTACTAAATTCCTTTAGGCAACAAGTTGCTGGGCCATAGTTTCAGGGGACATAATAGACTGTCATTTAGCATAACATAGTCCCCTGGTGGGAGTCCAGGTGTGGTGCTTGACTTCAAGGTCGGTTTGAACCTCAAGGTCAGCGGTTCAAACCCACCAATCACTCCTCAGAAACCCTATACAGGGTCACTGTGAGTCGGAACTGACTTGACAACACTTAACAACAACAACAGTCCCCTTGTGTGACACTGTAGGATAAGCACTGGGCTGTGAATCAAAAGGTTGGTGGTTCAAATCCACCAGCTGCTCCTTGGGACCCTTGTACAGGGTCACTATGAGTTGGAATTGACTCAATGGTACTTAACAACAACCTTAACAACAACAACAAGGACAATGTGCTACATCCTACTTTGATGAGTAGCGACTGGGATGTTAAGAGCTCATAAGTGGTCATTTAACGTGCAACTAAGGACAGAAGAAAAAAGAATGATGAAAATTGAAGATGTTGGGGATCAATTAGTCCAATAATGGAACACAAAAACATCAGTCTCCATGACTCTGAGACCAGAAGAACTAGATGGTGCCCAGCTACCACTAGCAACTACTCTGAAAGGGATTACATTAGAAGGTCCCATATATAGTGGAATCCTGGTGTGGCGCTGTAGGATAAAGTACTGGACCGCAAGGTCAGTTAGAATGGCAAGGTCTGCATTTCAAACTCACCTGCTGCTCCTTGGAAACCCTGTACAGAGTCACTATGAATCAGAACCAACTTCACAGCACTTAACAACAACATATAAAATGGGAGAAAATGTGGAACAAAGTTCAAAATTATAAGAAAGACCAGACTTACTGGTCGGAAAAAAGACTGGAAGAACCCCGAGACTTTGGCCCTCAACCACCTTTCAGGTCTGGAATTCAGGTAACCCTCTTGGTACAGTTTTCAGCCGAATGGTAGAAAGTTATACAGAGGAGACAACAACATTAGTAAGGTATACTCATCATGGAATAGTCAAGCATTCAATATCAAGAGGGCAACATTTACCTAAGGACATAGTTCAGAAGGGTGGAATGGAAACAAGAACCATAGTGAGGAAGTAAGATAACTATTATTACACGGAGGGGACAACATTCATTGAGATGAAATAAGAGTATGATTTGTTAGCTGCAAAGCTGATGATTCACTCATCAAACTTCACTCAGTTCACAATACAAAAGCTTCCAAAAACAAACCCATCACTCCAAGACATCCTCCCTACCATCTTAGCTAAGGCAGACACTCACCATAGCAAGCAAGGCTCTATTATATCTGCTCTCCCATCTGATTCCCTTTTTAGGGAATCATTTATGATAGTGTCTAATGATTTTACGAGCCCTTGGATGGTACAAACGGTTAACATACTGGGCTTCCAATGGAAATGTTGGAGGTTCAAGTCCACCCAGAGATTCCTGTAAGTAAGGCCTGGTGGTTTACTTCAGAAAAATCAGCCACTGAGAATCCCAGGAGTTCTGTTCTGATTCACATGGAATTATCATGGGTCAAAGGTAACTTGACAGTAACTGGTTTGTTGGTTGTTCATTCTTTTATTTTTTTGAGGGGGTAAAGACTCCATATACCCCCCCTAGACTCTAAATTCCTTTAGGAAAGGGAATGAGTCTTTGTGCTTTTGATCATGTCTCCCAATCCAAACACATTTGTTAGGTGTTCAGTAAATATTTACTACATGACAATGTAGTGTTCCAATGTGCCAACCTCGCCTTTTCCCTCTTGTTCACAAGCAATACGACCCTGGGTTTGAAACCTCAGGGCCTATTGAGTGAGGAAGGAGCAGGGTGGGAGTGGGCCAGGCATCCAAGGGGGGCGGCTACCACTCATTCCTGCCAACTTCCGCCATCCAGGCTCATCGTTCCTGAATCTTGCAACGTTTTCAAGGGATGCAAACAGTCCAGATTTTATGTGATTTTTAAATTTTGGCAACTAAGCTCAACGAAAAAACAACAATCCTCGGGGAGGCCAAACAAAACACAGAAGACATCTGTGGGCTGGACCAGCCTGAGGCTGCCAGTGTGCAACCTCTGCTGAAATCCAGATGGAGGAAACTCAGACTCTCCTCTGATCTACCAGCCCAGTTATCCTACCAAAAAGAGGAATGAAGTTAGATGTGGTTTGGATTATCAATGTTTCCCAAGAAAAGATAGTTCTTTGAACCATGAATTTGACTCTGGCTTTCAAGGGCTCTAGACCCAGTTAGTGATCCAGCTCAGATAACCTGCCAACCAGGAAACATTCCTTGATACCTGGCATGCGCACTTGCAGTTGGGCAGTTGCTGGAGATCAAAGCCTTAAGTGATCAGTTCCCCAACCAGCACTTCCTCACTCCTACTCTCCCTGTCCAGCTCCCTTGAGGCCAAGAATTCACTCTTAATCCCTGTCCTCCACCAGCAGCAAAGCTCACCACTTCTCCTCACGCACAGCCCTCCTAGCTCCTTAGAAGGCAGCTGACCTGCAGGGACACAGCCTTTATAACCCTGTAAAGAGGACGATGTTCTTCCTTCCAACTCCCTCTTCCCTTAAAGGTTTAAATGCCATCACTCAAGTAGCAACCATTTCCACCTGTTTTGTTTGTTTATGATTTGTTACTTTTGTTTTACTACATTGTTTCATCACATACCTATCTGTTTATTCTTCCCTCCTTCCCTCCCTCCATCCATCCATCCATTTTCTTTCCTGATGCATTGCAAACATCAGTACATTGCCCCCACTTCATCACATATATTATTAATATTCAATGTCTTAATGTTTTTTCTTTGGAGATAAAATTTATAGTCAATGAATGTACAAGTCAAGTATGTAGTTGCTGAGGTTTGACAAATGCATACACTTGTGTAAGCCAAACATGTATCCAGATACAGAACATTACCATCATCCTAGAGAGCTTCCCCTTATCCCTCTCTAAGTCAATCACTTCAGCACCCAAAAGCACTGTTCTGATATTTTTCACCACAGGTGAGTTTTGCCTGTTCCAAAACATCAGATAAGTGAGAACACACAACATGTACTATCTTCTGCAGCCTTCTCACAGTATAACGTTTCTGAGATTCATCTATGTGATTGTGCATGCCAATAGGTTGCTGTTGTTGCTAGGTGTTAACGAGTCAGTTCTCACTGTGATCCTATACACACCAGAACAAAACACAACTGCATCCTGTGCCAGCCTTACAACTGTTGTTACTCTTGAGCTCAACCCATCTCACTGGAGGTCTTCCTCTTTCTCACTGATCCTCACTTTACCAAGCATGATGTCCTTCTCCGGGAACTAGTCCCTCCTGATAATATGACCGAAGTATGAGAGACAAAGACTCATCATCCTGGTTCCTAAGGAACACTCTGACTGTACTTCTTCAAACACAGATTGGTTTGTTCTTCTGGCAGCCCATGGTACTTTTAATATTCTTCTCCAACACCATAACTCAGATGCATCAATTCTTCTATGGTCTTCCTTATTCATTGTCCAACTTTCACATGCATCTGAGGCAATTTAAAATAGCATGGCTTGGGTCAGGTGTACCTTAGTCCTCAAACTGATATCTTTGCTCATGGACACTTTAAAGTGGTCTTGTGCAGGAGATTTGCCTAATGAGATCTGTCATTTGATTTCTTGACTGCTGTTTCCATGAGTGTCAATACCTGTTAATAGGTAGCTCTTTTTCATTCCCAAAAGACATGTGTTGTTGTTGTTAAGTGCTGTCAAGTCAGTTCTGACTCATAGTGACCCTGGATAAGACTCCCGAGGAGCAGCTGGTGGGTTTCAACTGCTGACCTTGTGGTTCACAGTCCAGTGCTGATCCCACAGAGCCATACCAGGAGTCCAAAAGGAGTATACAACATAGTATTCCACTTTTTATCTATTTTCTATTGTGTATATGTGGGCTATTTCATCTTTGGCTATCACGAATCAAGCATTTATGAACTTTCTTGCACAGTTTTCAATACGTAGGGTGGAATTACTAGGTCACCTAGTTTTTCTCATGGTTTCTGTTTAATCAAATCATACCAGCAATCATAACCCAGTTTCTTCTGTGGGTCGGACCTGGCTGGATATGTCTGGAAAATGAAAGACAGAATTTACCCTCAAGGAACTTGCAGTCTAGTAAGGGACACAGATACACACGTGTGACCTCTTAAATAGCAACATATGGGATGGCTCATCATCTGCTCAAAAGGGAATGAATGAGGCAGCTAAAGAGTGTCATGAGTTTGAAGGAAGGAGGCCCAAAGGCCCAAAAGGGAATGAATGAGGCAGCTAAAGAGTGTCATGAGTTTGAAGGAAGGAGGCCCAAAGGCCCAAAAGGCCTCCATACAGGAAGTGGGACTTGAATTGTACCTGGGAAAATGGTTGGGAACTGGAGGAGTTAGGAGGTGAGGAGGATGGGAAGGGGAAGGAGAAGGGCAGGAAGGACATGTTAGGCACAAGGAGACAGGACAGGGTTAGGCATGTTCAGAAGATTAAGAGAAGCCAGATGAGTCAATCTGACCTGAAAGTTTATGGGGAAAGGAATAGCATGAAATTTAGCTGTAAAATGTTTGGGGCTCAGGTCATTAAATATCAGGTTAAAGCACAGTGAACTGGGTTATCAGTCATTTTAGCCCCAAAACAACATGCTAAAAATCCAGACACATCCATACAATTCAAAAGTTCCAGTTGTAGAAAATTGAGCATATCATTCCTACAGTACTCTACTGGATTTCATGTGGTGTTTAATTGTATGTGTCAACTTGGCTAAGCAACTGCGCCCAGTTGTCGTGTTAAACATCAGTCCAGATGTTGTTAGGAAGTTATTTACATGCAATTCACACTGAAATCAGTTGACCTTAAGTAAAGTGCATGACCTTCCATCATGTGGGTGGGCTTCACCCAATCAGTTGAAAGAGCAAAGACTAAAGTCTCCCAAGAGGAGATTCGTCTTAGAACTGTAGCAAAATGATCCTGCTGAAGTTTCCAACTTGCGGCCTAGATTTTGAATTTACCAGTCACCACGACTGTGTAAGCCAGTTCCTTAGGATAAATCTCTTGACAGGTCAATAAATGACTAGATAGATAAATAGATAGATTGCTTATTGGATCTGTTCCTCTGGAGAATCGAGAGTAGTACCTTTCAGTTCTGCTTTCCAATGTCACAGTTAGGTGCTTAAGCTTCACTTGAAACTGGACAGAGCAGGAAATCTCTTGTCACAGGATCAAGCAGTTACTAGAATTGCTTCTTAAACACCCCCAATTTGTGACTTGCCCTGCTCCCCTCCCGGCACTGCCTGTAGTTCTGAAGGCTGGAAAAGCAGGATTTGGGCCAAAATAGTTAAATGAGAACATCTTTGGTGCTCATGTTCCGTCCTCTGAGGCTTGGTCCACAGAACATGCTCCAAATGGACTGGCACCGTGTCCGGGCACCCACATGACACAAACAAGGCTGCATTTCATGCCTCTTGCATTCTTTTCTAGCAGGACACACCATCTCTGAACAAAAACAAATGTCCCCAGTGCTTGTAATCTACATATCTGTTCCAGACTGAGTAAGGATGCTACCGTGGATTACGCCAAGGTCTCTGACTCAGAGTCCTATAAAGGCACTCAGATGGCCTCAGACAGGAGAAAATATGTTGACCAGTTCTTGCATATCTTACAACACACTTGGGTTGCCAAGGCTCCACTCTAGCCTTTCACTGTGATTCACTGGGTTACATAAGAATATAAAGTGAATGGCTTTTGGAGAGATACACCCTCTGAAAGGAAATGAAGAACTGAGGTGTGAATAGTCAGCTCTTACTGGCTTTTGCACACGATTTATTTTTCTTTTTTATCAGAAGATACAGAAAAGACTCAAGTTGGTTCCTGGGGCACAAATCTAGGATTAAATCTTGGCGGGTGGTGGAGAGACTAATTCCTGAATTCTACAGGGTAAGTGGTCAGGCAGCCCACAGGTACAGGATCATTTGTGTGAAGTACAGGAATCTTCCTGATTTCCACTCCCCCCGCTCCTAAACTGGAGTTCTGGTGAGCCGTTGTGGGTTAAAGCGCTGGACTGCAAGATCAGTTTGAACTGCAAGTTCGACTGTTCAAACTGATCTCCTTGGAATCCCTGTACAGGGTTGCTATGAGTCAGAATCAACTCAACGACACTTAACAACAACAACAACAACAACAGCTCCTATAGTGGAATGCTGTTGTGGCTTCTAAAGTAGAGGTCCCTGGGAAGGTTCCTAAAGTGAATGGTTTGCAATAGTACAACTAATGGTTTGCAAAAGTCCTAGAAAGGACTCCTGGTGTGGCACTGTGAGATAAACACTGGACAGCAAACCACAAGATGGGTGGTTCAAATCCACCAGCTGCTCCTTAGAAATCTGATAGAGGGTCTCTCGGAGTTTGAATTGATTTGACGGCACTTAAAAATAACAATAACAACTAAACCAAAAGGAGCCCTGATTGGATGGAACCCACCCAGCAGCACTGCAGAGGAGAATATGGTAAACTACTTTCATGAAGATTGGTGCTCATAGTGGTGGAAACCCTGTAAATGGTTACGGGAGCAGAAAGCCTCATCTTTCTCCTGCGGAACCACTGGTCGTTTTGATTGCTGACTTTGAGGTTAGCAGCCTGATTTGTAACCACTCCGCTAGATTACAGCCAAGAAAATCCTATGGAGCAGTTCTACTCTGTAACATAAGGGGTCACTATGAGTCAAAAATGGATTTTAGCTCCTATAGTAAGAACCTTGGCAGCAAAGATAAGCAGCCATCCCAGTCTGGCTTTAGCACTAAAAGTCTCAGGCCCTAGGAAATTCTTCAGTCCCAGGCAAACTGGGATTGTTGGTCATACTAGCAGCAGTCCTATGGAGTTGTTGTTGTTGTTAAGTGCCGTTGAGTTGGTTCTGACTCATTGCGACCCCATATATGGTTTCCAAGGAGCAGCTGGTGTGTTCGAACTGCCAACCATGTGGTTCTCAGTCCAGTGCTGATCCTACAGAGTCATACCAGGAGTCCATGGAGTACTTTACTCTAAATAAAATTTTGTTTTCTAAAGTGCTGATTAAAAGAGGAATTCTCAGAGACATGTGCTGACAGCCACCAGCCCAAATCCAGAGTCAACCCACCACTAGGGTGACCAAGTGGAGCACAGCGCAGAGCAGGGCTAGTAGCGCTGCAGATGTATAGTCTGTGGGCCTCCTGCAGATGCCCACGGTGGTCCTGGAGGGAAAATTGGGGCTGTCCATTTCAACTACAAAGATGGTTTCTGGATCAACTTCCACAATCTTTGGTTTATTTGCAAATTTCAGATGGCCAATGGTATGCATCCAGTCAGGAAGACTGGCTGGCCAGTGGATTGGAGGTGAAGTCATTTTAAGTCTTCAGAGAGTTTGCTATGCACTGGGTTGGTAGAATTTGTTTCATTTTCCACCTAGAAGAAAGAGGAAGCATCTTTGGAGGACGCTTTGTTGCACCCTGCATAATAATAATAATAAATAATAATAATAATAATAAAAAGACACTTCAGCTATGCATTTGTAGTTGCTAGTAGTCCATTCTCTTGTGTGGCTGCTTCTTTCCAGAGGATGTATTTTTTGCAGTTCTCTGAGATACTTATCCCAAGGACAAGGAAGTCATTTTTGTTCCCCAGATCTGAAAGAGCTGCTCCTTTGAAAGAGATCAGAAGCTGTGCACAGTGGGTCTCTTGAGCCACCGTCTTTCTGAAATGCCAGAAGTTTAATCTGTCTTAGAAAAAAATACAGTCAGAACACAACTTAGAAGTGAGGATGGTAAGACTTTGACTCAAGGACTTTGGCCACGTCCTCAGGAAAGACCAATAGCCAGAAAAGAAGATCCTGTTTGCTGGAGAGTCATCAAATCTGAGGAACACTCTCCATAATATGGACTGACACAACAGCCACATCAATAGACACAAACGTACCATGATCATGAAGAAGGCACAGGACTGAGCAATGCACACTGCTCTGTATTCTATATGAGGTCTCTGTGAGTTGGAGCCAACTCCACAACAACAACAATTGTTCTATGATGTCAGGCCAAATTGTATGAAACAGATTTCATAGTCTAAACACAGGATTCTAGGGTGTACTTCTCATGTCCACCGCATACCCTGGGATTTCAACAATACACCTTTAACAGGAACACGCTGCTGAGCTCAGTACCCACAGCTCTCAAACAATTGTGGGCATCTGTCCTCTACTGCTCTTGCTAGCCAAGACTCACAATATGTTCTTCGTTACAGACTAGACAGGGGGTCTGAATTACAAGGAAATAATTCAATCTAGCAGGTTAGGGTGGAATTGCCAACCAAAAGAATAATTTATGAGATCATCCAAACCTGGATGTGAAATTAATTCCATATACGATAACTCACCACAGACCACCTTGTTTAACTTTAATTTTTCCTAGTAATAAGATCTCCTTGGTATCATTTTATTTCCAGAAAATATAAAAACAACACAACCATCACACTAGAAATTATTTTAAATCTGAAATGCAAAGAATTATAACAGTAGTCTGAGCTTTAAGCAAGTTTTGTCATTTATAAATGCATTCACTTGAATAGAAGTGTCTAGGAATGCTAATTAACCATTACTACAACCTAGAACTTTATAAGTCACTCTTCTTTTCAAGTTCAAAGCTCTGGTCCTCAAACCGTGATCACCTAGTGAGTTGACATTTTTTTAAGGGCTTCCATGAGACAAAAATAAAAATAAAAGTGTTTCATAGGAGACTGGAGGGTGCAAGCAGTTTGCAATCAGCCCTTTAACCTAAAAATTGGTGGTTCGAATTCACCTAGCTGCTTCATCACCAAAAGTTATGCTTCCATAAAGGTTACAGCCAGAAAAACCCTATGGAGCAGTTCTACTCTGTAACACATGGGACCAAGTAGATGGCAGCTAACTTTAGGAAAGTGTGGATCCGTTTTTAGAAAAGAGCAATTTTAGAAAAGTGTGTCAGTGTTTGCCATTCCTTCCTGACCTACCCAGCGGAGTGTGGGATTCAAAACAAGTCATGACCCCTGTCCTTGAGGAACTTCCCACTGAGATTTTGAGGAAAAGCTAATGCAGATGAAACAACAGTAAACAGCATAACAAAACTAATCATGCTCTGGAACTAGAGCTCATGCCAACTGGAGGGTTTGAAGTAGGCCGCAAGGCGAAGTGGAGTTCACAGTGGCTGAAGAGGCTGGGACAAGCTGAAGCAGCAGTGCTGAACAAAGCCACAACCACAGTTATTGTGATCACGTGTCATATCGTGTATCTTTAATTAGACCTCACTGCAAGAAAGAATGAGAATCTACCCATCTGGGCCCACCTAGTATTGGCATCGGGCCCTTCTCATGGAGCTTGTCTGGAAAATTGAGTGCTGTGACCAGCCATCTGTATGAAAATGATGCCAGCTCACTCATTTGGTGAGGGTTCCCTCTTCTCTTGTTGGATTTTCCAGTCTCTCTGGGCCTCAACCCCATTCCCAAGACATATACTCTCTGTATGCAAGGAGACAGAGAGAGGCAGAAGAAAATTCTAACCCTGCACTAGAAGGAATTATGGGAAGGACTCGGCACAGCCAAGATGGAAGTTAATGAGCAATTTAAGACTTGCTTTTGCCAGCTTATTCCAGCAACTGGGCTAAAACTTTGAGTAAAAGCATGAATAATAACTGTTCTCATTATCCATAGCCGTATAGCAAATAAAAATGCAAGGACCAAAACCAACAACTTTTTAAATATTTTCCACAATTTTCTAGTTGACTGGGTGTAGCTGGGTGGTACTTCTTCTGCATATGGTATTGGATGGGACTGCAGTCATATTAGGCTCTCTAGGGCATACATGGGTCCTTTCCATGTGGTTTGGGATTCTCACAGCATGGTGGCTATGTTCTGAGAATGAGTGTCACTCTGACAGAGAGGAAGGAGGAGGTGAGGCCCAGCATCATTATCACTATATTCTAATGAGTTAACAATCACAGGCCCAGATCAGATTTGGAAGGAAGAGAAATAAACTCCACGTCTCAATGGGGAGAGTAACGTTTTATAGGCATCTTTAATCCACCACAAAAACCTAATTATAGTCTTTCAATATAAGACAATGTATCCTAGTCTGTGCCTGCACAAGCCCTGTACTCATAACTGTGATCCCTTACAGAGACTTTGCTAAGTTTACCCATGCCACGCTGACTTCCAGTGGAGTTTAACACAATACCTTCCAGTTCATGACTCTTCTTTTGAAGTAGAAGTCATATCCTCTGAAGACAAATAAAAGCAGGTAGAGCTAAAACCACAAGCCTTCCAGGCCAAAGGATAAATTATTTCTAAGGTGGGAAGTGGCTTTCAATTTTGAGCAAGTCCGTGGTTCAACATCCACAGGCTGGTCATGCAACACGTATTTGTAGCTGCTCCATCTTCAGAGACAACCGACACACTCCCCAGTCACAGGTCACTTGGGAGAGTGTTGATCCAAGTGACAGTTGCTACTTTACAGGGTCACATGGGCACTTGCTCATTGGCAACATGAACACTGCTGAAGCCAGCACCATCAATGGGCGTGAATAGACAGAAATTACTATCAGTAGTTTCATTTATTAACTAAATATTTAGGTACACATTGCCAGTTGTCTTCAATAAAAGATGTATCAATTTGCCCTTGCTGTGTCGTGTTAGTAATTGGAATATCGAATGTGTTAATAATTGGAACATGGAATGTATGAAGCGCGAATGTAGGAAAATTGGAAGTCATCAGAAATTAAACGGAATGCATAGAGATCGATATCCTAGGCATAAATGAACTGAAATGGACTGGTATTGGCCATTTTTAATCTGACAATTATATGGTTTATTATATCAAGAACGGCAAACTGAGGAGTAATGGTGTCCCATTCATTGTCAAAAAGAACATTTCAAGATATATCTTGAAACACAATGTTATCTGTGATAGGATAATAGCTGTAAGCCGACATAGAAGACCAGTAACACAACTATTATTCAAATATATGCACCAACCACCAAAGTCAGTGATAAACAAATTGAAGATTTCTATAAACTTTTTCAATGTGAAATTGATTAAACATGCGATCAAGATACATTGACAATGACTGGTGATTGGAATGTGAAAGTAGGAAACAAAGAGAAAGGATCAATAGTTGAAAAATAGTGCCTTGGTGATATAATGATACTGGAAATCGCATGATAAAATTTTGCAAAACAGACCACTTATTCGTTGTAAATACCTTTTTTCCAACAATATAAACAGCAACTATATACATGTGAGTCTCACCACATGGAACACACAGAAATTAAATCAACAACATCTGTGTAAACAGATGAAGGAGAGGCTCAATATCATCAGCCAAAACAAGGCCAGGGGCAGATTGTGGAATAGACCATGAGTTGCTCATATGGCAAGTTCAGGCTGAAGTGGAAGAAAATTAAAACAAGTCCACAAAAGCCAAACTACAACCTTTTGGTATTATGTTGTTAGGTTCCATCAAGTCAGTTCCTAAGAACAACTCATAGCAACCCTATATCCAACAGAAGGAAACACTGTCTGGTCCTGTACCATTCTCACAATTGTTGTTACTTGAGCCATAGCTTGAGGCCATAACTGCTATCTTTGTGCCAATCAACCTCATTGGGAATATCCCAGCTGAATTTAAAGATAATCTCAAAAATAGATTTGATTCATTGACCATTAATGACCAAAGAGAAGTGAAGTTATGGGATGACAACAAGAGCATCTCACATGAAAAAGGAAATAAAGAAAGAAAAGATAAAAATGGATGTCACTGAAATTTGTTTTTGAATATAGAGTAGCTAAAAGAAGTGAAAGAAATGATGAAATAAGAGAGCCGAATAGTACATTTCAAAGGGCAACTCAAGAAGACAAAGTCAAGTATTATATTAAAATGTACAAAGATCTGGAGTTCGAAAACCAAAAGGGAAGAACGAGCTGAACATTTCGCAAGTTAAAAGAACTAAAGAAAAATTCAAACCTTGACTTGTAATATTAAAGAATTTTATGGGCAAAATATTGAACAAAAGAAGACAGGAGGAATACATAGAGTGACTGTACCAAAAAGAACTGGTTGACATTCAACCATTTCAAGGGGTAGCATATGATCAAGAACCTATGATATTAAAGGAAGAAAGAAATCCCAAGCTTCATTAAAGACATTAGCAAAAAAATAAGTTTCCAGGAGCTGACAGAATACATATAGAAACGTTTCAACAAACTGGCGCAACGCTGGAAGCACTCACTACTCTATGCCAAAATTTGGAGGACAGTCCAACAGATAGAAGAAACCCATATTTGTGCTCATTTCAAAGAAAAGTGACCCAACAGAATACAAATATCATCTAACAATATCTCTAATATCACACTCAAGTAAAGTTTTGCTGAAGATAATTTGAAAATAGTTGCAGCAGTACATTTACAAGGAGCTGCCAGAAATTCAAGATGTATTCAGAAGAGGACATGGGATGAGAGGATATCATTGCTGATATCAGATAGATCTTGGCTGAAAGCAGATAATATCAGAAAGACGTTTATTTGTGTTTTATGCATTATATTAAGGCATTCAATTGTGATCATAACCAACTGTGGCTAATATTTTAAAAAATGGAAATTCTACAACACTAAATTGTGCTCATGTGGAAACTGTACATAGAACAAGAGGCAGTCATTTGAACAGAACAAGAGATATTGCATAGTTTAAAATCAGGAAAGGAGTGGATCAGGGTTGTATCTTCTCAGCATACTTATTCAGTCTGTACACTGAGCAAATACTCTGGACAAATAGACTATATGAAGGATAATGTGGCATCAGGATTGGAGGAAGGCTCATTAACAACCCGAGATATACAGACGATGCAATCTTGTTTGCTGGAAGCAAAGAGGACTTGAAGTGCTTGCTGATGAAGATCAAAGACTACAACCTTCACTTTGGATTACAACTCAATGAAAACAAAAATCCTCACAACTAGAACAGTAAGTAACATCATGATAAATGGAGAAAATATTGAGGTTGTCAAGGATTTCATTTTACTTGGATCTACAATCAACGCTCACGGAAGCAACAATCAAGTAATCAAATGGCATATTGCATTGGGCAAATATGTACTGCAAAGACTTCTTTAAAGTGTTAGAAAGTAAAGATGTCACTTGAGGACCAAGGTGCACTTAGCCCAAGCCATGGTATTTTCAATTGTCTCATATGTGTGTGAAAACTGAACATTGAGTAAGAAAGACCAGAGAAGAATTGATGTATCTGAGCTAAGATGTTGGTGAAGAATGTCGAAAGTACCAAAGACTGCCCAAAGAACAAACAAATCTGTCCTGAAAGAAGTGTGGCCAGAATGCTTCTTAAAAGCCAGGATGGTGATACTTTGCCTCTCATTCTTTGGACATGTTGTCAGAAAGGATCAGTCCTAGAGGACCATCATGCTTGCTAAAATAGTTAAGTGCCGTCAAGTTGGTTCTGACCCATAATGACCATGTATAGGGTTTCCAAGGAGCAGCTGGTGAACTTGAACCACTGAACTTGCAGTACAGGATTGGACAATCTTTTGTTCTATTGTGCATACCTAGTGAATGAGTGGTACAACTTTTCTAGGAGACAATATACCTACAACTTGCCTGAAGAAACTGTCTTAACTCCTCTTTCTTGAACAGGACAGTTAATGTCACATATGACCTCCTGATGCCCATTCTTGTGGGCTGTTTTCCTATGTTCTCTTGATTCATTTCACTGTGACAATTGACACATCCTTTCTAAGAACCCCATTATCCTTTGGCCATCCTTTTCTTAGTGGTTACGAATCGGGCTGCAAACTGCAAGGTCAGCAGTTCGAAACTACCAGCGGTTCTGCAGGAGAAAGAAGAGGTGTTCTGCTCCCGTAAAGATTTACAGCCTCGGAAACCCTGTGCAGGGTCACTATGAGTCAGAACCGACGCCACAGTACTTAACAACAACAACTCCTTCTCAGAGTCCTTCACTGAGCTCCTCTTTCTAAGTTTACGCCTTCAAAGTTAGTGCTTCCCAATGTATTGTCTCTGGCCTTTTGCTTTTCTTTTATTTTCAGGGTCTTTCTAAGGGATCTTATTAATTCACATATCTTTGATCACCACCGGTTTGTATATTGTTCACAAATACCTTGTCTTCAGATTTGATGTCTCTCCTGTAGTGGTTAAGAGTCGGACTGCTAACCTTAAGGTCAGTAGTTCAAAACTACCAGCTGTTCTATGGCGAAAAATGAGGGCGTTCTGCTCCCATAAATATTTACAGCCTCAGAAACCCTATACAGGGTCGCTATGAATCAGAACTGACTCCACAGCACATAACCACCACCACCACCATATGCTCACTTATCAATGAACAATCTTTCTTTGGACGTCCTGTAAGTCTGTGAGACTAGACAAGTCCAGAACCAACTTCATTACCAACATGCTCTTCTCCTATGTTTTTATCTTTGTACTAAGCATTAGGTGACTACTGTCATTGATCCAGCTTCCCCAGCCAGGACACTTGACCTCTCATCTCTACATCTGTTTGGTGAAAGGGCTTATTGAATCTGTTTTCTGGATACTTCTGACTGTTCCTCTCCCCATTACTACTGCCCCTATGCAGACCCTTATTACCTCAACCCCGTTGTAAATATTGTTTTATCACTCACAGTGTGGAGCTTCTCTGCTTCTTGCTACTCCTCCTCACAATAGTTTACTAAAAACACAATGCAAACAGATTATTATGTTGGTGCCACTATTTGAAACTAGAAGGAACAGAAGAAAAGACTCCCTTTTCTGCACTATTTACAGTTCATTCCTTTATCTCAAAGAGCCTCAGATTGACAAATGCCAAACCTGGCTGGCACCTAATGTTTTGAAGGCTACCTCATGGACCCTTCATAGTTTCCCTGACATATGGAACTGTTTGTGTCTTCTTGGTCACTGATGGGTTTCTTCTATCATCTTCTTCCAGTGCTTTGAGAACTCCAGAGCAGGAGGTACAGTGTATGAGGAATGTGTAGTCACTTTGTCTCTGACCTGTAGAGCATTCTCACCAAACCAGTCTTGAGAGCCCAGAGATATGTGACTTATGGAGAAGACAGTTCAGAGATGATTCTATTGCCTGGATAGCCCATGGGAACTTCCTGCTGATGCTCCCTGCCTTGGGTTTGTGAGAACAATACTTTCTCAGCAATTGTGCCCTGAACCCCAACTCATGGATGAAGCATGGATTAAACACTTCCTCTCTCCCCATCTCAAGAGGGCTTCTCTAACGTATGAATTCAGTCCCTTATCTATTTTATTATATTATCCATTATCCACTTCATTTTAAAATTTATTCTGTACATATTTATGAATGGAGTTCTGGTGTGGCACTGTGGGATAAGCACTGGAATGCTAACTGCAAGGTTGGTGATTCATACCCATCAGTCACTCCTCAGAAATTCCATACAGTGTCACTTTGAGTCAGAGGTGACTTGACCGCATTTAACAACAATAATACACATGCTTATATCTTGCTATATTTCTTTTTCATGCTATTATTGTTTAACATTTTAAGCCCCTGTCGCTAAATATTCTTTGTTGTTGTGTGCTGTTGAGTTGATTTTAATTCACAGTGACTTTACATGACAGAGTCCACATGACGCATAAGATTCCCTACACTGTCATTTTTATGGGAGTAGATTACCAGGAGTTTTTCTCCTACGAAGCCACTTGTGAGTTCAAACTGCAAACCTTTTGGTTAGTTTAACCATTGGGCTAATTGGACTCCTAAATATTCTTTAAAAAACTTTTTTTGGGAGCAAGGGTAGGAGTCAGGATTAGGATTAGGGCTATTGCTAGTCTAGACTAGACCTAGGACTTTGTACAGGGTTAGGGTTAGGAGGAGTAGGGTTAAGCTAGTGCCAGGAGCAAGGCTTGTTCTAGTTTTAGGGTCACAATTAGGTTGATTTTATCTATTTATTTATTTGTTCATTTCTTTCTTTTACTAAAAATCTTCTTGATTTCCTCTTTATTTGGAAGTTCTGTAAACACATTATTCCATTTTTATTATTTTATAGGGTTTTTGTTGTTGTTGCAAAGTGACATCTCTGGTTCTCTATTTTCAGTCATGTAGGTTTGTTTTACTTTGGGTAGATCTATATCTGGGTTGAATTCTGAGTAATATAGTCATGTGTGTTAAGCTCAGGTTGTTGTCTGTTGCTGTTGTTTCTCTGTGTAAAAAACTTCCTTAAGTATTTTTTGTAAGGCTGATCTGATTCTTCTCTTTTCTGTTCCAGGCTGCTAACCTCAAGGTCAGCAGTTCGAAACTACCAGTGGTTCTATGAGAGAAAGATGAGGCTTTCTCCTCCCATTAAGATTTACAGTCTCGGAAACCCTATGCAGGGTCACTATGACTCAGAACCAACTCCAAGGCACACCACCACCACCATAAATGATCTAATTTTGCCATTGCATTTAAGGGGCAATTTTGCTGAGTATATGGTTGTAGGCTAGCCTTTGTTTTCCTTTCAGAGTTTTATATATGTCATCCCAATGTCTTCTTGGTTTCTGCTGAGAAATCAGAGCTTAGTCTTATTAGTTCTCCTTTGTGGATAACTTTTTGTTTTCCAGAGCTACTCTCAGGATTCTTTCCTTATCTCTGATCTTGGGAAGTTTGATTAATATGTCTTACTGATATTCTTTTGGGGTCTATCTTGTTTGGAGTTTGTTCAGCTTATTGAATCCATATGATCTTTCATAATGTTAGGAAATTTTTCTTTCAAAAACTCTCTGACAATATTCTCTGTCGCATGTAAGTTATTCCTGTGGATGGTGTCCCACATAAATCTTAGAGTTTCTTTGGATTTTTTTGTTCTTTGTTCTGATGGTTCCTCTAGCACATGAATATTGGGGAATTTGTCTTCAAGCTCAGTAATTCGGCTTTCCATTGATCCAATTCTACCTCTGCCCTTTCAATATTGTTTATTTCTGAATTCTTAGTATTAACCTTCTAGATTTCTATTTGCTGTTTCTGTATGGTTTCTAATTTTTCATTTAATTTGTTCTTGAGTGTTTCTGAATTCTTCTAAAATTTGTCTGTGTTTTCCTTGATTTTTATTCTCAATAATTCTCTTAATCTCTTGAAGGTATCTAAATATCATTCTTTTGAATTCCTTGTCAGGTAATTACAATACCATCTCTGCTATTATATTATCTAACTCTGTAGTTTGGGCACTTGCTTAAGCAACTCTGTCTTGGTTCTTTGTCTAAGCTGAAATTGTTGTGTCTGAGACATTGTGGTAACATTGAGTCTCTATTTAATCGATGATTGTATGTTGGTGTGTTCTTAAGTATGCACCACCTATATCTCCTAGTGAGGGTGATAGAGACTGGAAGTGTGTACGTAGTTAAGGGGGTTTTGTCTGGTGTTGACTGCTGATTCTCTCTGAGTGAGTAGTGGTGCTTGTCCAATGGGTATAGTCACAGGAGGTACAGATGTGTCTAGGCCGTATGGGATTGAAAGAATGAGTACAATTGCTATCTCCCCAAAATAAAACACAGCAATAAAGGATCGAATGAGACAAAATTCATGGTCTCCAGCTGCAGGGGTGGTACACCTCATATACAATCTCAGGCAGAGCAGAGGCTGCGCAAGAGAGGGTCCCATTGTCTGACAGAAGGGCAAGGGCAGAGATTAGCTATGCCCCCAACCACCAAGGGGAACAAGGGAGAACTGCCAACCTCCTGCGCATGCCCTGGGCCTCCAGACTGCTGTGATAATTGTCAGCCACCTGAAGAAGCTCAAAATGGCTGAGCTGCACAAAGTCAGCAGACAGGCCACTTGTCTGTCTCCTCTCTTGCCATTCCTATCCAGCTTCCTCCCAGTCAGCACTCTATCTACTGCTGTCCTCTGTCTTCTGATGTTCCGGAGTCCAGGATCATAACCTGTATCTGTTTGCTTGGTCTCCCATGTCATTGTTTCAGAGGGTCTCTGCCATCTTGCCCCAGAAGTAAGAAAATTAATTTTAATGGCTGCAAACTTCACCCTACTGAGACAGCAGTGTATATTTTATAAATCAGCTGCCTGTTTACTTTTGATTGTTTTGCCATTCTCAATATTTCTTCATACATTCCTTTTCACTTGACCAATTAGTATTCAACTTTTTTTTCTACTTAGGTACATACCACAGTCAGTTTTGTATAGTATTTATTTCTGTGCATGTTTTAAAAGCTTAAAATTCCCTGCCAAAAAACAAGTCCATGTCTTATTCATCTCTGATTCATTCTCTCCTTCTTCTTGTTGTTAAGTGCCATCAAGTCAGCTCCCACTCATATGGACCCTGTATGTGTTTCCATAGTGATCCTGTATATGGTTTCCATAGTGACCCTATATATGGTTTCCATAGTGCCCCACTATAGGGTTTTCGAGCTTGTGATTAGTAGCTCGCTGCTTATCCTACCATGCCACACCAGGGCTCCATTATCTCCTTTGTTGTTGTTTGTGCTATTTTTAAGTACCATTGAGTCAGTTCTGACTCATAGTAACCCATTATAGGGTTTCCGAAGGGCAGCTGGTGGGTTTGAACCACCGCCAACCTTGTGGTTAGCAGCCCAGTGCTAATCCTACAGCAACGTAACAGAACTTCATTCTCTCCTTAGCACCTAGTTAGAGTTTCTGACACACAGTAGTTGATTAATAAATATTGATTCATTCATTTAGTGGCCTTGGCCAATAATAACTAAGATTACTGAATGCTTACTCTATGCTATCTAAAGCTACATATACCTCAAAACACTTCATATGTACTAAATCATGGAATTAATTTATTTAATCCTCACAACCACACTACCATCCTCACTTTATAGCCAAGGAAAGTGAGACTTGGAGAAATTAGGGTAACCTGACTAAAAACATATTCATATTCCCATTCTGTTGAAAACCTAAGAGTTGAAATAAGCAATGTGACTCTGGAATCCCAACTGTCAACCATATCCAACCCTGCTTTCTTGGTAAAAGACAGGTAAGGTTATATATTCATAGTAAGTAACTAGTTGCTATTAGCTCAGCCTGACACATGAGGACCCATGTGTGTCAGAGCAGAACTGTGTTCCACAGGGTGTTCAACAGGCGATTTTTCAAAAGTATATAGCAGGCATTTCTTCTGAAGTTGCAGGGAAATGAAATGGGAAGGTTGTCATTGGTGGAGGTAGCAGTTGTGGTGGAAATATTGACTCATACCAAAACTGATTTAAAGTGTTCAAGAGCAAAGATATCAGTTTGAGAACTAAGGTGCATTTGGCCCAAGCCATGGTATTTTCAATTGCCTCATATGCATGTGAAAATTGGACAATAAGGAACACCGTAGAATTGATGCATTTGCATTATGGTGTTGGAGAAGAATATTGAAGCTACCACGTGCTGCCAGAAGAACAAACAAATCTGCCAGAATGCCCTCAGAAGCCAGGATGGCAAGACTTCGTCTCTCTTACTTTGGAAATGTTATCAGGAGGGACCAGTTTCTGGAGAAGGACATCATGTAAAGTAAAGGGTCAGCAAAAAAGAGGAAGACACCCAACAAGATGGACTGACACAGTGGCAGCAGCAATGGGCTTAAGTGTAACAATTGTGAGGATGACACAGGACTGAGCAACGTTTCTGTTGTGCACAGGATCACTATGAGTCATACAGCACTCTACAACACCTAACAAACACCACCACCCAAACCAAAAAATCCACTGCTGTCGAGTCAATCCTAGCTCATAGCAACCCAATAGGACAGAGTAGAACTGCACCATTGAGTTTCTAAGGTTGTAAATCTTTGTAAAAACAGATGGGCATGGAGTTCTCAGGAAGCAGTTGGTGAAATTAAGCTGCTGACTTGCAGTTAGTAGTTAAGCACTTAACCCCTGTGCCACGAGACTCCTTGTTGACTCATAAAACCCCCAATATCACAGAGGTTTACTCCAGAAAGGGAAACATGCAAACTGGACTTCTACAGAATCTTATTTATAGGCTGATCAGCAGCCCAGGTCACCAAAAATATAAGGTTGTTAAGAGCCGTTGAGTCAGTTCTGACTCATAGCAACCCTGTATAGGGTTTCCAACCTCGTGGTTAGCAGTCCAGTGCCACACCAGGATTCCATTCTTTTTAATATTAAAACCTGGTTAATTGGCCCAAGTTTCTCTAGGATGCTTTTCTTAAGCACTATAAGAACTATAAAATCAACTATCAACACGCAGGGAAGCAGCAGTCAAGAAATCAAGGACGTACTGCATTAGGCAAATCTGCTGCACAAGACTTTTTTAAAGTGTTGAAGAGCAAAGATGTCAGCTTGAGGACTAAGGTGTGCCTGACCCAAGCCATGGTATTTTCAATAACCTCATATGCATGGGAAAGCTGGACAGTGAATAAGGAAGACCACAGAAGAATTGATACTTTTCAGTTATGTGTTGGAGGACAATAATGAAAGTACCATGCGCTGCCAAAAGAACCAACAGATCTGTGTTGGAAGAAGTGTAGCCAGAATGCTCCTTGGAGGCCGAGATGGCCAAACTTCGTCTCTTATACTTTGGACATATTGTCAGGAGGGACCAGTCGCTGGAGAAGAATATCATGTTTGGTAAGGTGGAGGGTCAGAGAAAAAGAGGAAGACCCCCAGTGAGATAGATTGGCCAAGTGGCAGCATCAGTGGGCTCAAGTGTGGCAATGATAATGAGGTTGGCCCAGGATCGGGCAGTGTTTCCTTCTGCTGTGCATAGGGTCACTGTGAGTTGGTAACAACTCGATGGCATCTAACAACAACAACAAATAAGAACAGGAGAAGCTGAAACCAATTCTTACTAAAGTTTGTCTATTTCTATATTCTTGCATTTTCTCTATTTTGTTTACATTTCATCTTCCCAATTGGACATGAAACTCTTTGAGGACAGAAACTTTATTTGGGGCTTTATTTAATTCTAACCATGGTGAGTAACTCAGGGATGGATACTCAATCTACATTTGCTGAATCATTGGAAGATTTTAATTTGTTAAGGTGGGAGGCAGAAAGGCCAGATTTTCTAGGTAGACATTTTCAGGCCAGTAGTTCCGGCCCTTTAAGACAGGGGCGATAGCTTCAGTAGAGCTGAACACGTGAACAGCTGCTGTGCATTTTCTTGTAATGACTGTAGAAGTGACTCTGGTTCCAGGGGGAAAAAAATCAAAAGCTCTGGCCTTCCCTAATGTTAGAGAGTTCACCTCCAGGCTTGGTCTTTGCCTAGGCTGGGAGTCTGATAATCATCTTGAGTTGGTGAAGAATAATCTGGTTCCTCTCCCTGCACTCAGAGAATGAGGAAGAACCAGTGGCTAAACAAATTTTTGGAAATTTACTACCCATGCAGAAGACTGAGGGACAGGCTTAAGAATAGACAGAAGATTCCAACTGCTTCATTCATGAAGCTAAGAAGATGGCATTTAAAGATTTGCCTACTGGAAACACTTAGTCTGTTCCAATCACAAATACTTCTCTAGAACTTCCTTTTCCTCATTCTTCGCCAAGACTTCTTCACCCACTTTAGTTTTGAATCCGAATTTCAGATTCTTTTTATTGTCTACCTCCTTCTAGCCACTTGATTCACCTCAGCTCCTCCCTGCTTTAGCTCTCTTGCAAACTTAGGAGTAAAGTTTGAAAGAAAATTACAACAAGATTGCCTCAGTCTCTCCCAATTTCAGTTGCAATAACCAGAAAGTCCCTTCGAGAAATAATCAGCTCAGGATAACAAAAACAAGGAAGTGGCCTTCAGTCTGCTGGTTCCTCAGAAGTCACCGAGGATGGATGGCCTCACTACTATAAAAATCTCTTATAGTAAGGGCTGAAGAGAATGAGGTTTTTATAATACACTAATCTGGGATCACTGGAAAGTTTTTATTTTTTCTCCTAGGAAGTTTTATGATTCATTCAGGATAGCTTTGTAGTTCATCAGATCGTCATAACTAAAGACTGAAAGAATTAAAAATAAGCAAAACAAAACACTACAGCCTTTGCAAACCTGAGACCAATCTAAGACATTTGGGAGAATGTTGCTGAGTTAATTAAGCTTCACTGGTTATGTTGAAAGCAGAACCAGCACATGATTAAAATGAGCCTTGTTGTTGTTAAGTGCTGTCAAGTCAATTCTGACCCATAACGACCCTGTATGGGGTTTCCAAGGCATGGCTGGTGAGCTCGAACCACCAACCTTATGGTTTAAATCAACTTTTCAGTCCAGCACATTAGCCCTCAGCGCCACACAAGGAGTTCATAATGAGCCTGTTGTTAAATGCCATCGAGTTGATTCTGACCCATAGCAACCCTGTATAGGGTTTCTGAGGAGCAGCTGGTGAGCTTGAACCACCGACCTTGCAGTTTAAACCGCTTTGCAGTCTGGTACATTAACCCACAATGCCACAGCAGGACTCCATAATGAGCCTCTTGTTGTTGTTGTTGTTAAGTGCCATCGAGTCGGTTCTGACCCATAGTGACCCTGGATAGGGTTTCCGAGGAGCGGCTGGTGAGCTTGAACCGCCAACCTAGCAGTTCAAATGACTTTGCAGTCTGGAGCATTAACCCACAACACCACACCAGGACTCCATAATGAGCCTAGCCCCTTGAAAAATGTGGGAAGAGCTGAAGCAGAAACCTACTGGGTTACCTCCCCAAATAGATTCTTTTTCTCTGATGACTACTCTACCCTGGTCTCATATTTGCACAATGTGAGTCACAAATGAACACCAGTCCAAGATGGACCAATGAAGGGTTCCTTCCTATGACTTTTGGAATGAAATCAAGAGAGATTCAATACACAGACGTTCAGAGCGAGGGGGCATTGAGAGGGAAGGAGAAAGAGAATTTCCTTGTTTCTCCAGAGCCTTTCACTTGTGGGCTTCAATTCATTTCTGCATTTCTGCCCTGAGGTTCTCTGAAACACCCCAGAGGCTTTATGATAAATTTCCCATTGCTAGTTAGAATAAATTTTCAAAACTTACAACCAAAGGAATTCTAATGGATAGGAGAGGTAGTTTCTTTCAAAGTATTACTGTTATTATGTGCCAGCGAGTCCGTTCCGACTCATATCCCCCTTGGAGAACCTAGTGGGTTTGAGTCACTGACCTTTCAGTTAGCACTCAAGTAGCTGATACAAAATTCACAAATTAAAGACGAAATCTGAATATTAGTATACCCTGAGTTCCACGAAGTGCTAGTAATATAATTGTATAGCTGTAATACTCTTCTTCTTCTTGTTAAGTGTCACTGAATCAGTTCTGACTCACAGAGACCCTGTATAGGGTTTCCAGGGAGCAGCTGGTGAGTTTGAACTGCCAACCTTGTGGTTAGCAGTTCAGTGCTTATCCTACAGAGCCACACCAGGAGTCTGTAATGCACTAATGTTCTTGTTGTTGTTAAGTGCCATCGAATTGGTTCCAATTCATAGCAACCCTGTATAGGGTTTCCAGGGAGCGGCTGGTGAGTTTGAACGACTGACCTTGTGGTTCAGTGCTTATCCTACTTCTCCACACCAGGGCTCCATTGTAATGCTCTGAGAGGTCATCATTTTGGAACATTATGGAAGCTCAGATCCAGGAAATCTAAACCCCTTGTCAAGGTCACTTCTGTCTGAATCAGTTCTCTGGGCTTTTGGTGCCTAGAAAGCCCGCATATTATAGGCAAAATTTGGATTTAAGCAAACCCTAAATCTCTTGAAGTGCTAAAGGCAATATAATTATATAGCTGTAATGTTTTTCTTGTTTAGTTTTAAACCTAGCATCTGTGATTGGGGGGTGCAAGGGGGCAGGCAGTGGGCGTTTTGATGTGTGAG
Source organism: Chrysochloris asiatica (assembly GCF_000296735.1). Lineage (NCBI taxonomy): Eukaryota > Metazoa > Chordata > Mammalia > Afrosoricida > Chrysochloridae > Chrysochloris > Chrysochloris asiatica. The sequence goes on along the minus strand of NW_006408554.1, from coordinate 2,706,542 downwards.
TTGGGGAGAGATAAGATTACTACTAAACTGAAAGTTCGTTGAAAGCACAGACTTTCAATAGTGGCTTGACAATGTCACCAGAATCTAGGATGGTCCCCAATGTGTAATAGGATGAGTGAGGGAACGAATACAAGACTGACTGAAGGAGACCAAAAAGTAGGTGCAGAAAGCTCAGTTACACATGCTGTTTCCAAGTCAGTCTTTCCCATTAGCTAGAGTGAGGGCTCTTTAAGGTGACATTGTGTAATTTACTCATTTTTTCTGAATCTCTAGCACATTCTGATGTGTGCTGGGGATATAGTCAAGGGAGGTTTTAGTTAACAAGTTAGAAAATCAGAAGAAAGTTACCCCAATGAGATACTTTTTAAAAGAACCTTGGCACAACTCACAGAATAGCATAAACAGAAGTCTCTGGACATCTGCAAACAAAATTTGGGTCAATACTTGAAGGAAGGTAAAAGTTTCTTTAAAAAAAAAAAAAATCATTACTGATGATGAGACATGAATTCATCCCTATGAGGCTGACAGCAAACAGCAGGTATGATTCTCAAGGTCACCAGTGGGACATTATCAGGGAAAAAGTTCAACAATCAACAGTGCTCATTATGGTGAGATGCTCACTGAAGAGCTGAAGTCTGAATTTTGGATTAAATGCAGAGGATCCAAGGGTGTTGTGATCTTGCATGACAATGCATGTCAAACATCTCTGCCCACACAGTTGACATTCTGAAAACACTTCATTTCGAGGTGTTAAAAGCAAGGAGATAATGTCCACAAATTATGTATTTGTCTTTTCTAAAAGTTGATTAAAATAAATTCTACGGCCAAAAAAGAGAAAGAACCTTGGCAAGGTGAGCTGGTACTTGCATGGTGTCTGCCAGAAATAGTTGCATTCAACCTAGTCTAAGTAAGTCTCTGCTATTAACTAGATATTACGGTGTTCTGCCTCATGAAGAAGACAGGTGTATGTGATTGTGGAACAATACGAATGTATTTGAGGGTGGAGTTTGGGATGAAATCAGCTAGTTTAGGGAAGGTATCTAAATGCAGTAATAGGAAGATGAAGGCAGAATGGCAGAAACCCCATTGGTCTAGCATCTCCTGAAATAAGGTTTTTTTGGATTCTCCATGCTCTTGATTAAAGAATACCACAGCTCCTTTGAGACTGAGCATACAATAACTTTATCAACTGTAATGTCATAGATTATCCTGAGCGCTTTTCTGTGTCATGTAAACAACAGGATTTTAAACTGATTTCTTCAACTGAGTTTATCTATTCCTTTAATGGATCATTTGTTTGTTCATTTATTCAATGCATTTATACAATTGTCAGGTGCCCATATCATGATGAGTTCGGTTATGGGAAGACTCAAAGACAAATACATGATTTTGATAGCAATGACTTATCAAATCTGTGTACAAAACTGTTATGCTGTCTTCCTGGCCATGAAAATACAAAGCAAACCCTGAGTGTTGCTAAGTTGTTAAGTGCCATCAAGTTGGTTCTGACTCATAGCGAACCTGTACAGGGTTTCTGAGGAGCGGCTAGTGAACTTGAACTGCCGACCTTATGGTTCAAACCAACCTTGCCATCCAGCGCATTAACCCACAGTGCCATACCAGGACTTCATAAACTCTGGGAAATCCCAGGGATACTACCAGCAGCAAGGGGTTAATAACTAGTCAATTTGTCTGTAGCACATTTTCAAGGTCAGTAAACAAAACTCAAACTAGTTGCCATGAGTAGATTCAGATGTATAATGACCACAACTGTGTCAGAGCAGAATTGTGCTCCATAGAATTTTCAATGACTGATTTTTCTGAAGTAAATTACCAAGGCTTTCTTTCAAGGTACCTCCAGGTAGCCTTCTTGTTGTTAAGTTGGTTCTGACTCATAGTGACCCTGTATAGGATTTACGAGGAGCAACTGATGAGTTTAAACCACAGACCTTGCCGTTAGCAGTCTAACACTTACCTCAGCACCATACCAGGACTCCCCATGTGAAATCGTGGTGGTGGTATGTGCCATGGAGTTGGTTCCGACTCATTGCGACCCTGCACGGCGTTTCCGAGGCTATAAATCTTTACAGGAGCAGAAAGCCTCATCTTTCTCCCTCAGAACAGCTGGTAGTTTTGACCTTCTGACCTTAAGGTTCATAGCCCGATTCGTAACCTCTACGCTCCTTCCCCAGGTGAAATAGGAGTGCAAAAAAGCTCTGTAAAATAAGATTAAGCTTTTCAATCATCTTATTTGTATGATACAGTGTAGGAAATTCATTGATGTTGTCAAAAAAGGAAATCACTACGGCAGAGCACTAGGATTGGTTTTCAGAGAGGTCACCCCAGTTAAGGGTTTGTTGTTGCTGTTATTAAGTGCCACTGAGTCAGTTCCAACTCATAGTGACCCAGCATAGGGTTTCTGAGGAGCAACTAGTGAGTTTGAACCACTGACCTTTCAGTTCAGTGCTTATCCTACACCACCACACCAGGACTCCAAGAAAGGGTGTTGTTGTTAAGTGCCGTTGAGTTGCTTCTAACCCATAGCAACCTGTACAGGGTTTCCAAGTGGCTCCTGAGCTTGAACCGCCAACCTCACAGTTCAAACCAACTTTTCAGTCTAGCACATTAACCCACAGTGCCACACCAGGAAAGGGTAGGGGTATCCTTATAACCGCCGGATCTGTGGTATCTCAACATTGATCTTTGGCAAGTTTTACTGGAAAGGGATGATCAGAGTTCCAAAGTGCAATTTTATATTTCCAATTAAAATGTAAAAATAAACCTTTTTCATAAAACACTGCACTGGGAAGCGGCTACAAAGCCCAATGATTGAGAAAAGCTGAGAGCAGGCACTGTAATTGATAAAGGAGATAAGTCAATCTGTATCCTTTAAAGAATAATGAGTTCCATTTTTCATCAAAAAGATCTCCTTGTGCTGAAGAAACATTCTTTCAATAAATCTACTTAATGGTTTCCCCTCTAATGATATATAGCCTTGTGCTTTGGAACCTATCATCCCAGCAGGTTCCTGCAAGGGACTGCAGGCCACCCATTATTTGCATTGCTAATTTACCTAAAGAAAACCTAAACGTTTCCCAGGAAGGGCTGCGCTTCCAGAAAAATATTTGAAGGCTGTCCCGGAATCTTCTAGCAGATAGATTGTGAATCCTGTAAATATTCTATCAGTAGACTTGAGATCCTATGCAAATTTACACCCCACCATTCTCTCCTCCCACTGCCACCCCTGCCCTGGGGTGTTCAGGGATGTATCAGCTTTGACGAGGACTCAGTCCAGACAGTTCCAGAGTTAAATGCTTCAGATATTTGGGTCATGAGAACTGATTAGTTTTGTTTGTTTCCTGAGCTCATTACCCTCCCACAGGCACGACAGCCTTGGTGTTGTTGGGGGCCATCAACAGCAGGCGGTAGCTTATGTTAACTGTGCTTGGTAAACTGCAGGTGTACTTTAATGATTCTGTCTGGAGTAGGGTGGTCAACAGACCCATTCCCCATCCCATGCTGAGCTAGCTGCCTAAGTATCAGGAGTTCACTAAAGGGTCTTTCCTCTTCTAAGGGAGTGATTTAGGGCCCTCTGCCCCTTGTGGTGGGAAGAAGGACTATTTTTCAACTCAGTCACCTTTGTGAAACCCAACTGTACAATGGCACTTTTCTTTCCATTAGGACCCAGTTTTATGTAACAAAACCTATTTCCTTCAAGGGCACCCAGCCCTCCCAATACAGCCGGACTTTCCCACATGGGACTCATTAAAAACAACCCCAGAGTTATTTCCTTATGTTGCTGTTTGTTTATTCTCGGTCGCGTGTGAGTCAGCCAGATCATGATTTGTGGTGGTTTTGCTTGTGAAATCTTACATAATTGTATTCCTATTGTCATGTTGGGTCAAGCAGTGAGACCATATAGTGTTTTCTCATTGCACAATGTTTGCAAATCAGTAAAGAGAAAGGTTTAACAATGAGATGACGTTTGCTGGTCAGGAACCCAGCCGGGGAGTCACCCATGAGGTGGCTCTGCAGTTTCACAGATACAGCCCGCGGTGGCACAAGGAGCCAGTATGTTCATTAATTCCATTGCTTGGCAGGATGACTAGGTAGGTGGTGGCCTTTCTGATGGGTTTCACTGAGGTGATATTGAGAAGATGAGAGAGAGAGAGAGAGAGAGAAAGAACAACAATGACAACATTTCACACATCAACCAATCAAATTTTTACTGCATTTGCTACACGCTGGATTCCAACATGCTGATCCCAAGCGTGATTGGCTATAAACTGGTGAGATTTCTTTTCAGGTCCCTCAAACAGGCTTTCTCTTCTCCACCATGTACATATTTATTTTGATCCTACTCACTGTCCTAAGTCCAAAGGCAGTACTTAAGAACACTCCTTGGGTGCAAACAGTGAGTGGCTACGACACATGGATGGGAGTGGGTACAATCTACACAACAGAACTTGAAATCCAGAGAAATCGTTTTTAGAAGCAAGACACCTCTTTAGTTGCAAATAGTATCATGGAGCTCAAAACCCACCACTGGTTGTACTTTATAATTCCTGGAGTATAGTGAAACTAGTTGCTTCTAACATATTTTGTATCTGTAGTCAAATACCTGATTGGGTTTAAACATTACTGTGTTTATATATCTTTGAGTAGTGTACCTTGAACTTATTTGTATTGATACAAGATGAAGGTTACAAATATCTGCATAAAAAGAGAAACTGCATGGTTCTATATGAAAACAACCATCACATTCCACAGCACATCATTGGTTAATGTCCAAAACTGTCAAGCATTATTGAGAAAAAGAGAGAGCGCAAATATACATGAATACAAGCCCCACGACATAACAATCGCATCAACAGAATCAAACCCAACTTCTCGATTAATCCTTTAAAAAATTTACCTCTGTTACTAGCACTTCACATTAATTGTTATTTTAAACTCCAGTAGCAGGATCGGATTTCTGCTGCCTCTGGGCAAAAGAGTTATGATCTGATATCAAGTTCCAAGGGAAATGCTCAAAGTTTTATTTTCCCTCAGTTGAATAAACAGTACCATGTATATTATCTCTTGCATTAGAATAGTGTTGTCTTCACATAAGACTCAAATAATGGTATTAGTCATTCATTTCCTTGAACACAGACACCCTCATGCGTGCTGACAGGTTTATAAGGATGCGGTGGCAGCCGTGGTGCTGGGATCTGCTAGATGCCCGACTTTGATTTCTTGCAGTCCTGAGCGATGGAGCCCAGGCGTGCCTGGTTATTGTCTGCTTTCTCTCCCAGATGCTTGGCTTGTCTGAAAGATTAATACATTAACAAGAGCTGAAGGTCCAGGGTTGCACATCTTCAGACATGTTTATTAGCAGATGGCACATAGGATTCAAAGGTCACCACAAAAGTGACATTTTAAAGTGAGACAACAATATTTATGTTCAGATAGTCCACTGATGAGATCATGTGGAAATGGTTTTGATTAAATTAATTTACAAATGGTTGCCAATCTATAGAAAACCTAAAATGCCATGTCTGTTTATCAAATGTTTTCTTCTCACCCTCTTACCTTTTAAATATAAATGACAAATACTGATAGGTTTGGGGCTGTAAAAAATTTTTTTATAGGCTTATGTAACTATGTTGTTATTAAGAGTTGTTGAGTGGGTTCCGACTGATAGCAACCCTATATAGGGTTTCCAAGAAGCAGCTAGTGTTAGCAGTCCAGTGCTTATCCTACTGCGCCACACCAGGACTCCTATGTAACTATAGTTTAGATTAGTGTAATTGGGTTTTGCTTCCTGGGTTTGTTTATTTTTTCTCTAAAAATGTTGTCTCCTATGTGTGTTCTCAAATATCATCTGTCTTGATTACTACCTTAAGAATGTATATTCCACTGTACAAATAGAATTGCTTTAAATTTCTTTAGTATAAATTGAGCCTCTGGAGAGACCCAAAATTCAGTCTCTTAGATAAGACCTATGTCCAAATTTCATAAAAATATATGTGCTGACTTTCATAAATAATTATTATAGCTATGTTTATACCTTTGCAACCTTTTTGCAGCAATATGTGTTTGTGTTTCATGTTAACAATGGAAAAGCAAAATACAGTTAAGGAGAAAGAAACCTCCTCTCAACTTTATCTTTTTCTCTTCTCTTTCTGTTGTGCCCACAACTTAACACGCATGTGACTGAAAATACTTGCCTCAGAAAATGGTTTAGCCAGAGAATACTTAGCAGTAGGAAGTGAAAAACAATCTTACAAGTTCTGCAAGTCTCTACAGTTAATAAAACTAACATAAGTGTTTCCAACAAAGGCATTAAATAAAGAAATGCATATCAATTAGTAGGCCAAAACTTTGATACATTGTGGCTGTTATTTATGGTGGAGTTGATCCTGATATTTACAGTGACAACCCCATGTGTGCAGAGCAGAACTGCTCCACTGGATTTTTAAGGCTGTGACACTCAGAAGCGGACCACCAGGTTATCTTCCAAGGTCCCTTTGGGGGGGGGGGGGTTCAAGCTGCCAGTCTTTCAGCTGGTAAGTAATAGAGCACATACCCCAGGGACTTAACCCAGGGACTCCACAGAGATATTAGAGGATATGAATTTGGTCATGCATGCTGTTTTTCATTGATTTACATTTCATTTTATTATGAATAATTTTATAAGATGTAGGTATATTTTTTCCCACCTTATCTTTCATACAATTACAAATGCAAGAATCATGAGAGCATTTATACTCACTTTTCAAGAGAACCTTTTTCAATATTCATTGCTCCTTCCATTGGATCCAATCCTTGTTCAGAAAATTGCTTCAAAGCACTTAAAGCTGCCTAAAAATGAAAAAAAAAAAAAGATCCACTCACTCACTTTACTGTAATGAGCAAGTAATTGTAAAAGAAAGCTGAGCTATATAGTAAAGCCTATCATTTTCATTAGCCTAAATAAATGCTTTTTTGCTTAGTTTTAATAAAATTACATTTGAAAATCTGTATTACTGTGAAGCAATGTACATACTTTACCAGAACTATGAGGGTTTATTTTTAGTGGGAGAGAGGGAGGGAATCATCTATAAATTTTATTCCTTCTCTGTAATTTTGCAAAATCATATATTTTATCTGCAAATATAAAAACACCAAGTATAGTCCTATAAAACATCAAGGATGACTCTGGTTAATTCCTCATCATATTACTGAAACTATACATTCTCTTCCTTCAGATGTAAGCAGTCCAACTTGAATACATTTTTTCCAAAGTTAGTACAACTGTTGAGTTTTACAGACATTTAGCCCAAGGTGCAGGATGTCAGCAAAGGAATGAACAGCAGATACTTGTGCATATTGAGTTGATTGGTATGATAGGATCATATGAGCAGAGAAAACATTCATGCTCCTCAAGGCTTAGGGGAGGCTGCCTGGCCAGGCAGAGCTTTGTGAGGTGTTGAGGTGCCCTGGGTGTGTGGGAGGCTGACGGGTGTCGACAGGTTGGTGGAGCCTCACTGGATAGCTGGGAGGCACCAAATATGCAATGCTGATAAGATCTACATAACTTGTTGACACTCTTGTGCACGGTCCAAATTGTTATTTCTTTGAATAAGAATTCAGCTAACCTTGCGCCCCTCCACCCCATTACTTTAAAACTCCATTAGAAGTGTTTTGTTGAGTCTGAGGTAGGTGTGAGCCAGTTGCATGGTTTTAATCTAGGAGAACCCCTGCTGCTTCACACATTGGTCATCTGTACCTTCTCAGTTGCCTTCGAGAAACTGCTAATTCTAGCAGTTTTCTAAACTTTTATCTACCAAGGACCCCTTTTGGGCAGCTAACTGCATGGTCTCTTGTAAATGTCTTTATTGACATATTTTCCTCCTTTCTTTCCTGGTTTTGCTTTTCATTAATCACAACTCCTTTATCTTACCACCAATAACAATTGTCCTGTTTTTCTTGAAAATAATCCTTCTGTTGGTATCTGTATTCTAGTTTCTCTACATTACTGTTGTTGTTAGGTACTGCCAAGTTGGTTCAGACTCAGAGCAACTCCATGCATAACAGAACCAAACACTGTCTGCTCCTATACCATCCTCACAGTTTTTGTCATGTTTGAGTTCATTGTTGTAGCCACTGTCTATCCATCTTTTTAAGGGTCTTCTGCTTCACTGACCCACTGATTTACCAAGTATGATGTAAAGAGTCCCTCCTGATGGCATGCTCAAAGTACGTGAGACAGTCACTTCATCCTCACTTCAAAGGAGCATTCTGGCTGTAATGCTTTCAAGATAGATTTGTTTGTTGTTCTGGTAGTCCATGGTAATTTCAATATTCTTCACTGACCACCACAATTCAGAAGCATCAATTCTTCTTTGGTCTTCTGTATTTATTGCCCAGTTTTTCACACATATGAGGCTATTTAAAACGCCATGGCTTGGGTCAGGGTTTTTTTTTTTTAACACTTTAAAGCGGTCTTTTGCAGCAGATTTGCCTAATGCAAGCCTTCATTTGATTTCTTGACAGCTGTTCCCATTGGCGTTGATTGTTGATGCAAGTAAAAGTGTTTCCCTGTGTACAGATGTGCTTCATCCAAGTGCCCATGTGTGTCTTCAGCCTTGGCTTGAGCTCCCTGGCTCAAGGTCTCAGTGCTCACTATCTTTTTGAACCTAGAGTTCTGCAGGGATGGATCTTGTTCCTGCCCCACTACTCCAGATCTTGACTATGTTCATATGCTGCTTCTGTTGTTGTTAAATGCTGTTGAGTAGGTTCCCACTCATAGCAACCCTGTGTAGGGTTCCCAAGGAACGACTGGTGGGTTTGAACTGCCAATCTTGCAGGTAACAGTCCAGTGCTGATCCTACAGTGCCACACTAGGACTCTAGCACAAAGTGAGGCTACTGCTCTTTTTCAAAGATCTTGTGAAAAGAAGGCCTCACACATACCTAGGCTGTGCTGATGGCCTTGATAACTTCACTGGGGTTGGAGAAGTGTGGCTATCTCCTTGGGCACATCGGGGTCTCTCTTCTTACTTTCTTCTGATGACCTTTTTATTTTTCCAGGTTACATATTTGTAACCTGTGTGTTTGTTTTGTTTTGTTTTGAAGTCCTTTTATTCATTCTTCTGAAGAATTTATCTATTCCACATTGTTTTCTATATGAATATCAGAATCATTTAGTCAATTTTCTAAAATATGATGCCTTTGGAAATTGTTTCAGGATATTGTTAAATTTACTGATTAATTTAGGGAACAGTTGCATGTCAATAATGCTGAGTTTTAGTATACAAGAAATGTTATTTCTTTCTCCTTTTTGTCCCTCAGTTGATTCTATTTTTTAATTCATATAAACTGCATATCTTAGGTTTATTTATTTATTTTAAAGTTTTTATTGTGAATTAAGTGATAGTTTACATGGGAGAACATGGGTATTACATTCATCCTATGGTATTTCATTTCATTGCAATGATTACAATCCCCTCCGTGCATCATCATTCAGTGGTATTTGCTTCCATTCCCTCTGTTTTGTTTGTTTGTTTGGTTGGTTCTGATGTACCCAAAAATACTCAGTAATATATAATCATTGAAACAACCAAAGGGTACATTCTGCAAGTCTGCCTCCTGGTCACCAACACACAGCCTTTCTCTTTTCATGAGTCTAGAGTTCTCAGCTGCTCTATCTCTCCATGTCATCATCTCTGGCTCCATCTATGGCATTGCTGCTGCTCTGGATAGGGTCTCACATTCCACTCATGCTCTTCTTGCTTGATGGTCCTAGGGTTCTCTGTTCCTGGAATGTAAGATTAACTACCCCCATTTATGTTACAAAACTTCTACCTTTACAGTTGTGACAATCATTAGTCATGATAACAGTTACTCACTATTGAGTCATAAGAATCGTATCCCTATCTCCTTTCACCAGACCCATCTAGACAAGATGAAAACTATTTAGTGGGGATTCTACCTTCCCCAGCACACTCTAAAACTAAACTCCCTCTTGAAAACTTGTAAGCCTGTCACTTCATGCCTTTATAGCCCCTCCCCGCCTTTTTAGGTAGCCAGTGTCTAAGTTGCCCGTCCCTATCAACCCGGTGTACAGAGAGGATAGGATTGAGCCTCAATGTGAAGACTCCTTTCCCCCTCAGTTGATATTTTGAGCCATAAGTATAGGTCAAGTTAATCAAATAGTAGCTATTTACACTTGCTTCTTTTATCAAAAAAAATTTTTTTTTTTTTTTAAATCTTCCTCTAGTCAAATTCTGATCATCAAGCCATCGAAGCTAGGTCAAATGGATATTATCTGCAAGTTTGGGAATTCTTGTGCGTCTCCCCTCACTTCATATCAGCTGGACGTTCCACACTCATCTCTAGCACTCCATGGCTATGTCCTTGTCCACTGGCTCAGGTGTCCCCAGGTCTCACTGTACTTCGAACCAACCAGCCCTTCCTCTTCTTTCTCTCATCTCCAGGTCGATGGGAGTCTATGGATCGTGAGCTAAGCTAGTCCATGTCTTCTTTGCTGCCTTTCCCTCTCTTCCATTCACCAGTAGACCAACGTGGTTGCCAGTATGTTTACATGCCTGTTCGGGTGTTCCCGAGTTTCAGTCTTGGAGGGGGGTTCCAGGTTACATATAGATGATCTTTTTATTCAGAAAATAATTTTCCATTCCAGAAAAACCAGAGTACACAGTCAAGCAAAAAGAATGTGAAAATACCAACCAGCCCACCGACTATTAAAAACATGGTGTGCATCCTTCCAAATCTTCAATTCTATCCCATCTCTTATAAATAAAGTACCCTTTAACCTGGATCATATCTTAATGCTATTTTGTAACCTACCAGTGAGCAGTTTTCTATATCAACAGAAACATTTTAGTAACACCATGTCTCATGACTGCACAATGTCCCTGTCACTTTACCTGCCCACCTATATTTAACCAATCCTTAATGTTGGGTATTTGCTTAGCTCATTTCTCATATTAAGCTGTTATTAACACTGTGCCAAACTTTCCAATAGTTAATTTTTGTATATATATATTGGTATTGGTGGTGGTAAGTGCCATCAAGTTGGTTCAAACTCACAGAGACCCTGTATAGGGTTCCCATGGAGTGGCTGGCAGGTTTGAATCACCGACCTTGTGGTTAGCAGTCTAGTGCTTATCCTACAGTGCCACACCAGGGCTCCTTGCATACATATACTCTCAGTGTTTTCCTTCTGATAAATTCCTAGAAATGAAACTTCTGGGCCAGCAGCCAGCCATATTTTTTAAACTTTTGCTCTGAACTTTCTATTTTCCTTCAAAGGCTATGCCCTCACTTGCAGTGTGAAGAGAGCCCGTTTCTCTCGAAGAGTGCCCATGCTTCTAGAACTTCCTTTCCCAACAATTTGGCAGTTCATACAAATAACAGTTTTGCCAAGGGGCCATTTGCCAAGATAGCCCCACCTGATTTTTAATTTGTCTGTTCTAATCATTTACCTTTTTCTGCTAGACTTTGCTTTGAATGAAGTTTGGCTGCTTTCAAAAATAAAATTCACCCTCAAAATATCCAGATTTGGACAATTCCAAACAAAACAAACAAGAAAGGGTGGCACTGTAGGATAAAGACTAGACTGTTAACCACAAGGTTGCTGGTTCAAACTCAACAGCTGCTCCTCAGAAACCCTATACTGGGTTGCTATGGGTTGGAACTGACTTGAAAGCACTTAACAACAACAACAATTTAGATTTAACTAGGTGACCACTGAATTCCCTTACCATCCTGAAATGCTGAGGTGGCTAGGCAGACTTTCAAGTTGACTACACTGGAAATAGTCATGTGGGTGTGTACATTCTTGTGGGCTTGTTAAATCAACCCCAGTGTTCCTCCTCACATATGCACGTGGGAACTCAGAGCCAGGCCCACCCACTTCTAGACTTGAGATGCATCTATCCCTGGCCCTCTTTCCAGATATCCCAGACCTCATGGAGTGGGCTAATTAATTCAGAGTTCTTTGCATATCTTACAATTTTGAGCAAATGAGTAGTTATTTGTTCTGACCTGCTAATATGTGAATTATTAACAGAAATGCTCATTTTTTTTCAACCATTTCTTCCCAAATGGGTTATTACAGAAGGCCCTTCAGTACAAGAAAATGTACATTTGCAATGTGATATTGCTCAATGAAACTCTGAAGAACTTTAGGGATTCTATGTCCAAACAAGTTCCAAAGTACATACAACCAAAAATTTATCGGAAGTCATTTATAGGCTAATACAAGCCCATTTTCACTAGCTAACTTTGGAACGCTTGGCTTCTTGTGTCACCTGAATACCAGGGGCCAAAGGCTTGGGCAATGTGAAGACATTACCTCTTTCCCCAAGTTCAGTAGCCCATGGCACCTGCTATCTTCTCTCAGAAGGTGTAACTACACAGAGAGGTTGGCCAGGTCTCTGGGAACACGTTAAGTGTTTTTGTTGTTGTTGTTATGTGCCATGGAGTTGGTTCCTACTCACAGCGACCTGTTTCCAAGGCTGTAAATCTTTACGGGAGCAGAAAGCCTCATCTTTCTCCCGTGGAACAGCTAGTAGTTTCGAACTGCTGACCTTGCGGTTCACAGCCTGATTCGTAACCACTACGCTACCAGAGCTCCAGTGTTTTAGTGCTTATAAAATCTCTTGGATGATCTAATCAACATGCCAGGTCCCCTGTGTCAAAATGATCGTCATTCCTCCAAGAATTTCCTACAGGTGGAATAGCAGTGTGCTCTGCCAATCCATAAACGGATTTTCAGAATTCTTCTGTGGCTGCATCCCTCCAAAGGTATGCTTAAATGCTTCCAAATACCATCTCTTTATCTCCCTGATGAGCTAATACAACCCACATCTTATTGATAAGTCTGAATACAATAGTTTAGAAGTATGAGAGAACTTCTTTTTAATTTATAAGAGGCAATGAAGACAACTTATCTTCTCTTCCGTAAACAGTAATAGCTACCACTGGATGAACATACCACTGGGACCAGATCCTTGTTAGCACAGCCCTGAATGGTAGGTCCTACCCATAAGGAAACATAGGCTCAGAGAAGTCAGTAACCTACTCAAGGCCACATAGTAAGTGGCAAAGCCAAAACTTGAACCTAGCTCACAATGACTTCCTCTAAACTTAAAAATGTCTTACCTTCAGCCTTTTCAATTTCACCTTGTTGTTATTAAGTGTCACTGAGTTAGTTCCCACTCATAGCGACCCTATATAGGGTTTCCGATGAGCCGATGGTGGGTTTGAACAGCTTAGTGTCTTTTATTCTCATTATTTCAAAGCAATATTATTCCACACTCATTCTATTAACTATTTCCCACAATAATTAGTTAAGGTAAACTCTTAATGGTGTCTGCATTTTCTAAAGATGCATAGTGAAGTTCAGAGGGATTTGTTATCTTGTGGGGACCACACTGAAGATTTCCAGTCTCCAACTTCATTCAGCACTTCTGTACCACTTGTAGCTTTTAACTACATAGTTGAATTACCACAAATGGCAAGGCTTGTTTTTTTATTTCCTAAGTTTGAGGACAAGAAGTCATGCTCACTTTACTTGCTCTCCCTTTCTACTTTTCTACAAAGAGTAGCTGATTGCTTGCCTGTCTGTGGTTGCTGGCAATAGGGAGAGATCAGACTTCTGGGCTTTTCTGGGATGGTGGGATGTGGGACATGTTGGTGAGGGGATACAGACATTGCCAAGATGAGATAGAAAAAGAAAGAGGGTGAAGGATTTGATGGATTTAGACAGCGATATAAGGAGCTCTGGTAGCGTAGTGGTTACGAATCGGGCTGCGAACCTTAAGGTCAGCGGTTCGAAACTACCAGCCGCTCCGCGGGAGAAAGATGAGGCTTTCTACTCCCGTAAAGATTTACACCCTCGGAAACCCTGTACAGGGTCGCTATGGGTCGGACCCGACTCGATGGCACTTAACAACAACAACAACAACATGTTGACCGGGTTTAAAAATGCAGATATGGGCTGAGGCCCACAGATCAAGGGCCTTCACTTATAGGTACTGAAGAGCCACTGCAGAGGCTATTATCCTGAGACACTCTGGAAGTCTGAAGCACAATTTAGACTTCTGCTAAATTCTGAGGTCCCCTTTTAGCTAGCTAAATAGCAGATTGGATCATAAAATAAAGAATACCACCTGTGAGTAATCACCTGTTAGTGACTGAATGGTTAAAATTACTCTAAACCATGGATGAGAAGGTAAAGGGGCAGGGAAACTGGAGTACTGGAAATGGTGCAACCAGAAGGGAATGGGTGAGCATGAAGACAGATTGTGAAAAGTATAACCAATATCACTGAATAATTTATGTACACACTGTTAAGTGAAATTTGCTGTGTAAACTTTCAACTTGGTGGTGGTGGTGGTGGTGGTGGTGGTTATAAGCCATGGAGTTGGTTCTGACTCATAAAGACCCTTTGTAGAACTACTGAGGCTTTAAATTTTTACAGGAACAGAAAGTCTCATCTTTCTTCTACGGAGCAGCTGGTAGATTCGAACTGCTGACCTTGAGGTTAGCCGCCCAACTCATACCTGCTATACTACTGAGCTCCAGCTTTCCCCTTAAACAACATCAAATATTATTTATAAAATAAACAGAATAAGAACCACTGCAGAACTCTTTCCCTTTGTTTGTGCCATGATTTCAGCTGAGGGCTCAGAGCCTCTACCTCAACCCTCACTCCCACTCTCCAATTTATTACCCACTAATTGCCCAGAATGGACAGTTTAGAGATGAACAAATGTCATGGAAGATGGGTTTGCTTCAATTTTTACAGGAAATGTCCACAGTAATAGAATTATACAGCAATACCCAAATAGCCATGTTACATTTAAAACCCAGTTGCTATTGAGTCAGTTCTGGCACCTGGTAAACACATATGTGTCACAGTAGAACTATGTTCCATAAAGGTCTCAAGACTGTGATCTTTCAGAAGTCGATCACCAAGTCTTTCTTCTAAGCAGCTTTGAAGTGAACTTGAACTACCACCTTTCAGTAAGCAACTGAGTGTGTAAACTGCATCATCCGGGGACTTCATATTACATTTGTTGCTGTGAAGTGCCATCGAGTTGGTTCAGACCCAGTATAGGGTTTCCAAGGTGCAACTGGTGAGCTTGAACCACCGACTTTGTAGTTCAAATGGCTTTGCAGTCTGGCGCATTAACCCACAGAGCCACATCAGGACTCCACATTACATTTAGCAAGACTCAATTAAATACTGACATTAGTGAGCAAAATAAGCTATCATCTCAGTCACTGGAAAGAACAACATATAATGCAGTAGCTTTATAAGCAGATAAGCATATTAAAGTTTAATAGTCCACAAAAGTGTTTTAATACATACCTCAAAACCTGTCCAGAAGATGCTGTAAAATTGACAAAACCTTTATGCTTAATTACTTGACCTGAAGATACTGTTGTAGTTTTAAAAAGATTAATATGAATTAATGAGTATGCTCTATAATATTAAAGGACACGTGTAGGGTGAAGAAAATCAAGAAACCTTCATTAGGGAGGACACATTGAAGCCTGATTAAGCAACAAGTTTTAAATTGTCTACCAAGAGAATCAATAGATAACAAGTTGTTCAGCTCCTACTGCCTGCAGCTCATCCTTTCAGTACAGGCAATTTGCTGTGTGATAAATGTAAACTAATCTTGGGGAGTTGTGGGAAGAAGACAGAGCTGGGTTCCTTAATGAGGAACATACTGAATGATACTTAAAACCAAATTGTGTAATTTCCCACACACTGTGAATTGGAGAATTTCAAAGGTACACTAACAGAAATATCCACAACCCTCCATAAGTCTTTGGCCATAAACAAATAAATGACTAAATCATTTCATTTCCAAGGTCAAAAAATGTTTTCCTAGCAAGTCAAAACAAGCTCACTCAATCTCCATTTGTAAGTTACCGCAGCCGATCAACTGGAATCTTAAGCTTTAGCTTTATGACATTTTATGTATTCTGGAATTAAAAAAAGAAAAAGGATATCCAAGGCAATAAATGTAGCTTTCAAAAGAAAAGCAAGCCACTACTCAATTGTTAGTTAGCAAGGAGAAAAATTACAGCAATATTTTAAAGAAGTGGATGACACTTCCTTTTCTTATTCCTGCCTTTTGAACTCAGTCCTTGTGTCTATTTGTGGTTGTGTGTGTGTGATGTGTTTCTTTCAGAGGCAAGCATCTGCATAGATCCAGGTAAATATTTTGTCCTCAAAAGATTCTACAACTGTTTGGTGAGTAAAGCCCCACAGGTTCTAAAACACATGTCACGCTCTCATTTCATGTCTCACTTGTTTTGTGCGTAGTTACAGCAATGCAGACACACGATGCCAATCAGATATTTTCCATGCCTATTTCTTGGTCTCCTCCAGCATGTGTGTGTTTCTGTGATTTCTAACTTTCCTCTTGTCAACTGGCAATTAGCAAATAGTGTTGAAACCAGTGACTATTCTCCCTGCTTCCTTCTTCAGGGATTAAACTCGTTTGTAATGACAATTTAGCAGCATTAGGTCATTCTTTGGGAGACAACAACAGTCTCAAGATGTAAAATGTAACTCTTTTTTTAATGACACGCAAAAAGATGAAGATTTCTGTTCCTATAAAGATCTACAGCCTTGGGAATCCTACACAGGTTCACTGAGATGGAATCGATTGGACAGCAGTGGTGGGTGGGTCTTTGAACATGGTATCCAACAGATCCTATAACGTCCATTTCACACTTACCCCACCAACTTCATTTCCTGATCACAGAAACAGAAGGACTGTTCCTATTAGAGTCAATGGTAGCCATACATGTCTAAATGTGACCTTCATTTTGTGAGTAAGTGCTCAAGGTTTGTTTAGATTTGCCTTTTTTCCTTCAAGGAGAAATTCTTTTATTGAATTCAAAGCACATGTTGAA
Organism: Chrysochloris asiatica; assembly: GCF_000296735.1. Lineage (NCBI taxonomy): Eukaryota > Metazoa > Chordata > Mammalia > Afrosoricida > Chrysochloridae > Chrysochloris > Chrysochloris asiatica. The sequence continues at coordinate 2,689,614 of NW_006408554.1, read as the reverse complement.
TTCTTCCTGGGAGCAGATATAAAGGGAGATTCGTTTGAGAATTCACACAGTTGTCATATAAGCAGTTAATTTCAGTATTCTTTAATGAGAAAATATTGGTGTTGTGTGTAGTCGAGTCAGTTCTGACTCATAGCAACCCTGTATAGGGTTTCTGAGAGTAACTAGTGGATTTGAACTGCCAACCTTTTGGTTACAGTCCAGTGTTTAGCCTACAGTGCCACATCAGGGCTCAATGAGAAAATGAGAGAATCCAACTGTAAAGGCCTTCATTTGTAGTTGATGACTCTCCCAACATCTCATCCAACAACCTGAGACTGGTTCTATGTTAAATAATTTAAGTGACAGAAAAATTAGAAAGGTCTTAAGTAAGTTTGAAGGTTTATTGCCCAATGTGAATTTTAATGTTTCTAAGTTGTCATTTTCTGCTTTGTAAGGTCTTTAACTAAAAGTCAAGTTTTTCTTTGAGCAAAAGAAAAGGTGCCTTTATGTTGTTGTTGTTGTTGTTAAGTGCCGTCGAGTCGGTTCCGACCCATAGCTACCCTGTACAGGGTTTCCGAGGGTGTAAATCTTTACGGGAGTAGAAAGCCTCATCTTTCTCCCGCGGAGCAGCTGGTAGTTTCGAACCGCTGACCTTAAAAGGTTCACAGCCCGATTCATAACCACTACGCTACCAGAGCTCCTTTTATGAGGGGCCTTCAAATAGTTTGTGGGGAAATTCCATTATCTTTTAATCCCATTTTCCACGAACTTCTCCAAACCCCCTTATATTTTTAAACTTTTTTTTTTTATCACATTATGATACGATCTTCAATCTATCACACTTCAGATGAATCATCTTACATCATTTTTTAATGAAAAATAAAAATATTATGTTCAGCTTAATTAAACCACTTGCTGCCCTGCTTACTAACAATTTTGTTATAGCCTCTTCTGCTCATTCATGCTTACACAATCCTATTAGTTCAGGCAATTTCCGTAAAATTGGTACTTTATAAAATGGCTTATTTAAGGGATGCTTGCCTACTAAGGTGATGTCTATTTTTTTACAAATAAATAAATTAGGGGGAAGAGATGGGCAGAGTGGCAGGCAGATTTTAGAGAGTCTACTTTATCCTGGTGTGTCACTGTAGGACCAGCACTGGACTGCTAATGACAAGGCTGGTGGTTCAAACCCAAATCCTCCAAAATTCTATTCAGGGTTGCTATGAGTTGGAGCCAACTCCACGGTATTAAACAATAACTACTCTGTAGAGGGCGCTCTGGTAGTGTAGTGGTTATGAATGGGGCTGTGAGCCTTAAGGTCAGCAGTTCGAAATGGGAGAAAGATGAGGCTTTCTGCTCCCGTAAAGATTTACAGCCTCGGAAACCCTGTACAGGATCGCTATGAGTCAGAACTGACTCCAAGGCACATAACCGCCACCACTCTATTAAAGGAGTGTTGGTAGCATAGTGGATTATGAGTGGGGCTGCTAACCACAAGTTCAGTAGTTCAAATTTACCAGTCACTCTGCAGGAGAAAGGTGAGACTTTCTGCTTCCGTAAAGATTTATAGCCACGGAAACCCTACATATGGTCGCTGAGTTGGAACCGGCTCAGTGGCACAGAGCCACCACCATCACTCTATTAAATAAATTTTGGTGTGGCACTGGAAGGTAAGCACTGGATTGCTAACTGCAAGTTTGATGGTTCAAACTCACCAGCTGCTACTGTACAGAGTCACTATGAGTCAGAACCAACTCAATGGCACCTAGCCACAACTACATTAAAACAAAGAACAGGAATTCTGAATCTAGAATTTGGGGAATTAGTATAAAATGTTGTTGCTGTAAATGCTGTCAAGTTGATTCCGACTCACAGCGACCCTGTATAGGGTTTCCAAGGAGTGAATGGTGAGCTTGGATTGCTGACCTTGCAGTTCACACTGACCTGTGGTCCAGTGCATTATCGCATAGCACCACACCAGTACAGAACAGGGCACTTAAAGCCGCAGACTTGCCCATAACTTCTGCTCTTGCAGTCAGGCCCTTATGATGGGTATTCCGTGTAGCTACCAGCCTTGACAATGATACAGAGCTGAAGTTAAGTGGGATTAAATGTGCTGAGGAATGTTTCCAGTGTGTTTAGGACAAACTGCAGCAGCATCCACATTACCATGTCTCCCTCTGCTCACGTTCTTTATATTTATCATCATCATTCCTTTTCAAATTCCTGCTTTGTTCTTTATTTTTGATTCAACAAAACATCCCCTTTATAACGAGATTTATAAAGCAGGGTATTAGGGTACATCAGCTGCTGCCAAGGCCAGTGTCCATACATGACAACATTACTCTCTATGCCAAGCACAATAATGCCCCTAAAGATGCCCAGGTCCTAATCCAGGAATCTGTGATTCTGTTACCTTACATGACAAAAAAGACTTCAGATATGACTAAACTGCTGAGCCTTGATACAGGAAGGTTATCTTGGATTATCCAACTGGCCCCAGTCTAATTATGGGAGTCTTAAAAATCTGACAACCGTTTTAGACTTTGGTCAAATGGAAAGACATGAATGACTGTTCAGAGAGAAACCACATTGTTATTAGCATTGGAGGTTGAGAAAGGAGATCCATCAAGAAATGTGGGTAGCCTCCAGAAGTGAAGAAAGCAAAGAAATGAATTCTCTCTTAGAATTTAGGACCTCCAGAAAGGAACTCAGCTCAATCGACACATTAACTTCAGCCTAGTGCGACGGACCCATGTTGAGTTTCTTCCCTACAGAGCCGCATCTGTGTTGGGGGTTTGTGGCAATTTCTTAGAGCAGCAAGTGAAACTAACATACTTCCCTGCCATCTGAATGAGGAAGGGGAAATCTGTCAGGCCTGGATTAAACCCCTGCTCTACTGCAGACCGCTTGTGTCCTTAAGTAAATTCATTTACCTTTCTGAACTTCTTTTTCATCACCTGTAAATGAGAGATTACAACATCTACTGCATTAGATTGTTGGGAAGCCAATACCTAGATCACAGTTGTGGTTAATTAATGGTGGCTTTCTCATCTTTGCTCTCTTGAGCCCCACATCCAGTCATAAAATTCTTTATACTCTCTTTCTGCATCCATATTACTTGTGTACAATTTAGTATACTTTTAAACTAATTTTTTCAGCACATTGCTCACCCACTGGTTTTCCTAAAAGAACCTTATCATGATGCCTCTCTGTTAATCAAAATTCATTGATGACTTTCAGCCCCGGAACATTCCACATCCTTGACCTGACATTCAAGGTCCTCCATCAGTTAATGGCCTCCATTCTATCTAACAACCTCATTTGCCAGCATTACAGCAGATTTCCCAAATCAGAAGACCACTCACCAATCTCAGGAATTCCTGGCAGATGTCAGCATTATTAACAAACTTGTTTGGAGGCACATCAGATTTAGAAAACCCTGAGCATGTGAACCCTTTACTTGAGACTGGTCTATGGAGACATCTGGGTCTCACTACCTCCATACCACAAGGTCCGTGGTTCAAGCCTGCCAGATGCCCTGTGGGAGGAAGATGAGGCTTTCTGCTCCCACAAAGATTCAAAAAGCCTTGGAAACCCTATACAGGGTCACTATGAGTCAGAACCAACTCAAGAGCATTTAGCAACAACATAATTTCACTCATGTAGTCTTTTTACTTCTTGGGGAAGACTTCACTGATTCCCAGCCTCTTGCCATGTTGAAATTTCTAACAGTCCTTACCATTAGCTTCGCAGAGCTGTTAGTCACCTTCAGTGTGTTTACTCCCTGTCTCCTAGGTAGTCAGTCAGTCCTTGGTCAGAGGAGACCTTTTCCTCTTTGGAATCATCATGGTATATTTACATAAAATTCTCAGTTTCCATCTGAAGCTCCCTCAAACAGACAAGTACTCACAAACATGTTTCTTCTGTCTCTTTTCTCTCTATTCTCAGAGACTGTATCTTGGCTTCCCTCACTGAAGGACTTCTCCACAGTTTGTTTTGATCGAGGCTCTCTTTCCTCCACCTCCACCTCCGCCTGTAGGCTCTGAGGCCAACATGCCAAGGAATGAACAGTTCTGTGAAAGCAGGACTGAGTTGTATCTACCCATTTAAGAGAAGGTTTTTCTGCTCCACAATTTACCAAGGAATTCAGATAATGGTTACTGTCTTTTCAAAATGTCAATCATTTAGGCTTTGACTTTGTCACTTTGAGGTCTACAACCAGAGCTTCTACTTCCTCAGGCCTATCTGGGAGAACTCTGCAATCCGGAACTTTGCCCAAGCCCTTGGAGATAGAAAATCCTGAAATAGAAGGGTCAGCAGGAGTTTATTCCACCAGAGGCAAGACTGGATCTGCAAGGCAATTGTGGCTGAATTCTGCATTGGCAATCCACTCACTGCTCCAAAGACCCATCTGGCGTTTTTTGGTCCTTTGATTCTATTCCAGAAAACATTCTCAGTCCACAGGGATACAGACTTCTCTGTCTATTTAGGAGTGCCATTTTGTTTTGAGTTGTTGTTATTAAGTGCCACAGAGTTGATAATTACTGCTGACTGGGATGTGAAGGTTGAAAACTAAGAGGAAGAGTCAGTAGTTGGAAAATATGGCCTTGGTGACAGAGACTATGCTGGAGATTGCATGATAGAATTTTGGAAGGCCAATGACTTATTCATTGCAAATACCTTTTCAAAACAACACAAAAGGCAAGTATACCCATATACCTCACCAGATCGAATACACAGAAATTAATTAGACTACATCTGTGGGAAGAGATGGTGGGAAAGCTCCATCTCGTCAGCCAAAGGAAGGCCAGGGGCAGACTGTGGATGAAGAAGATGAATTGGCACAGTGGCAGCAGCCACGGGTTCAAGTGTAGCAACAGTGTGAGGATGGCACAGATAGACCATCAATTACTCATATGCAAATTCAGGCTGAAACTGAAGAAAATTAAACAAGTCCAAGAGAGCCAAAATATGATCTTGAACATATCTCACCTAAATTTAGAGACCATTTCAAGATCAAATTTGATGTGTTAGACAATAGTAACTGAAGACCAGAAGAGTTGTGGGATGCTATCAAGAACATCATACAAGAAGAAAGCAAAAGTTCCATAAAAAGACAGGAGAGAAAGAAAAGACTTAAATGGATGTCAGAAGAGATACTAAAACTTGTTTTCCAGTGTAATGGAGCTAAAATGAATGGAAGAAATGAGGAGGTAAAAAAGCTGAACAGAAAATTTCAAAGGGCACCTCAAGAAGACAAAGTAAAGTATAATGAAATAAGCAAAGACCTGGAGTTTTAGTGCTGGAAAACCAAAAGGGAAGCTCATGCTCAGCATTTTCCAAGCTGAAAGACTGAAGAAACATTTCAAGCCTTGATTTGCAATATTGAGACACTCCATGAACAAAATATTGAATGATGCAGAAACCATCAAAAGAAGATAGAAGAATACACAGTCATTGTACAAAAAAGAAAAGGTCAATGTTCAACAATTTCAAGAGGCAACATATGATCAAGAAATGATGGTACTCACGTGACCTGGACCGGATGACTGGATGATCAGAGCTCAATCAGGAGAGGAAAGAAGAGGGGGGAAAAAAAAAAAAAAAAAGAGGAAGCTGATACAGTCTGATGAACTTGACCTATACCTATGGAGCAGCGACTCAAAAGAGAGAACAAATCCTCACAGCAAGAAACATTCACACACACACTCACACACAGAGTGGACGGAGAAGGGCAGCTTGGACATTGGATACTCAAATGGGGAGGGGGGGACTACAAAGGCAAGAAGTGACTGGCTTACAAGCTTTCAAGAGGGAACCTGGTGCTAGGGAGCATGGCGGAAGGCAGAAGCTCCAGTAGGTACTATTCAATCTGTCTGCGCGGAGCTGATGAAAGGAGATACAGATGGGTAACTCATGATACTGTAGTGAATAATGCTTATCAGGACGGATTATGAGGGTTGGAAATGCAAAGGTAGAAGTTTTGTAACAAGGAAGGGAGTGATTGATTCTCCAGGATAGGAGCGGAGGCCTCTGGGACCATCAACGGAGAAGAGCCGAGAGCGGGACCCTACCCAGAGAAACAGAGATGCCTGAGATGGAGACAGAGATGATGACATGGAGTGATGAAGCAACTGGGGACTTTGGACCCAGAGAGGGAAAGGGACTGTGGGCCGAAGACTGGGGGGAGGAGGGAAAAGTGTAGGGAGCGGGTTTCTGGGATATACCCTTTGGGTGGTTGAGGATGCATGGAGGGGATTGGAACCATGGCAGTGAGATGATATACAATGGAATGAATGTAAAACTAAAAGTTCTCCCATGTAAACTATCATATAATTCACAATAAAACATTAAAAAAAAAAAAAAAGAAATGATGGTACTGAAGGAAGAAGTCCAAGCTGCACTCAAAGCATTGGCAAAAACAAGGCTCCAGGAGTTGGCAGAATACAAATTGAAGTCTTTCAACAACTGATACAGCATTGGAAGAACTCACTCATCTATGCCAAAAAATTTGGAAGACAGCTACTTGGCCAACCAATAAGAAGAGATTTATTTGTGCTATTCCAAATAAAGGTGACCAAACAGAATGTACAAATTATCAAACAATATCAGTAATATCACATGCAAGTAATTTTTTTCTTAAGATAATTTTTAAATGGTGGTAACAATACATCGAGAGGGAAATATCAGAAACTCAAGCCGGATTTAGAAGAGGACATGAAACTAGGAATATAATTGCCGATGTCAGATAGATCTTGACTGAAAGCAGAGAATACCAGAAAGATGTTTACCTGTGGTTTATTGACTATACAAAGATTTTTGACTGTGTGCATCATGACAATCTATGGATAACATTGCAAAGAATATATATTCTAGAACACTAAATTGTACTCATGAGGAACTGAATTTAGACCAAGAGACAGTTAGAACAGAGCAAGGGGATACTCATGGTTTTAAAACAGGAAAGGTTATGTGCCAGGGATGTATTCTTTCACTATATTTATTCAATCTGCCTGCTGAGCAAATAATCCGAGAAGCTGGATTATATGTAGAAGAACATGGCATCAGGATTTGAGGAAGACTCATTAATATCCTGCAATATGCAGATGATACAACTTTGCATGTTGAAAGTGAAGAGGACTTAAAACACTTACTGATGAAGATAAAAAATCACAGCCTCAGTATGGAATGCACCACAATTTAAAGAAAACAAAAATCCTTACTACTAAACCAATAAATAACATCATGATAAATGTAGAAAATATTTAAGTTGTCAAAGACTGCCTTTTGCTTGGATCTACAATCAACACTCAACAGCAGTCAAGAAATCAGATGGCTTATGGCATTAGGCAAATCTGCTGCACAAGACCTCCTCAAAGTGTTCATGAATAAAGATATTAGTTTGAGGACTAAGGTGTGCCTGACCCAAGTCATGGTATTTTCAATGGTCTCGTATGCATGTGAAAATTGGACAATGAGTAAAGAAGAACATAGAAGAACTAACACATTTGAATTATGGTGTTGGAGAAGAATATTGAAAGTACCACAGAATGCTAAAAGAACAAACAAATCTGTTTGAAGAAGTACAGCCAGAATGTTCTTGGAAGCCAGGATGACAAGACTTCGTCTTTCATACTTTGAACATGTTATCAGGAGAGACCAGTTCCTGGAGAAGGACATTTTGCTTAGTAAAGTAGAGTGTCAAAAAAAGAGGAAGACCTCCAACGAGATAAATTGGCACAGTGGCAACAGCCACGGGCTCAAGTGTAGCCACAGTGTGAGGATGGCACAGGACCAGGCAGTGTTTCATTCTATTGTGCACAGGGTCATTGTGAGTTGGAGCTGACTTGATGTCATGTAACAACATCGTAGGGATTCGTGGATGAGCATTTATAGAGTTCTTGGAGTTCCTGGGTGGTGCAAATCATTAAACTTGCAGCTACTAACCAACATGTTAGTGGTTCAAATCCACCCTCAGAAGAAAGGCCTAAGGGTTTGCTTCTGAAAAATTACAACCATGAAAATCCCCTGGAAGGTAGTTCTATTCTGAAACACATGGAGTCACCATTAGTCACAATCAACATGACAGCAATTTTTTGTTTTTACTGGTTGGAAGCTTCTACTGTGTACTATTGTGTGCTGGTAAATGCTTAACACCTGGTGTCCTAGGGAAACGCCTAATTTGTAACATTTTCTGGTAGACCTACAATGGCCACTTTCAAGCTTCTAAGGTGACTTTGCGGAAAACAGAATTGGAAAGAGTGTCACGTAGTTAGCTCTTATGAGACAGTTCAAGCTGCTTCAGCACACACATGCACGTAAACCACTGCATGCACTCTGGAATGGGCTTAGTGCTCACTGATGGCTGTTCAGAGTCAGTATAGCTAAGAGGTGAAGAGCCTGGGATTTGTAGTCTAACAAACTTGGTATCCATAACTGACTCCACCATTTATAGTCATTGGCCTTGAGCAAGTAAAACTCTCAATTATTAAAATCCAATGACTTTCTTTTAGACTTTTTATTGTGAATTAAGTGAAGGTTTACAGACGATATCATCAATTTTATATTCAACAAATAATACACTTTGTTTCATCTAAAAAAAATTGCAATCCCCTCCATAGTACAACAGTTAGCCCACTTCCTCCTAATGATTCCTATTTCCATTCCACCCAACTTTCCATCCCTTCTCACTCTTGTCCTTAGGTACATGTTGCCCTTTTGATTTTGAATGATTGACCATTCCATCATTCATAGTGAGCATACCTTACTAGTGAAAATCCCATGACACCTTGTGCTGAGTGAATACTTAGAGTGCTATAAGGATTTTACATTTCCTAACTCATTTAATCTTCAGTCACAACATCAAGTAGGCTTAACTCTCACCCCAGGTGAGGATGAAGGGACATAGATGAAGTAATTTGCACAAGGCCACACAGACGTTTCCTGATAGACATAGAATTGGAACCTAGATAGTCTGGCTCTAGGCCATTAATCCTTAACCACTATCTAGTAGCTCTTCTGCCTTTCATGATTATAAGAAATAGCACAAGCCAGACCAAGGTACGGAGCTCTCTCTATAAGAGCAAGGGTCTGGGACCTTCACTGACCCTCACTACCTCTTCAGAGGCGTGAAGAGACTGGGGTGGTGGTGAATGGAGATGACACAAAGGTTCTGGACTTAATTTGGGTAGGAGGGTAAGTGAATAACACCAGGCTGAGATCAAAGCAGGCAGTTTGGCCTCAGGAGTGGAGCCTTTTAACTAAGATTTGGATTTATGGACTAACCCTAGTCTTCAGGGTCCATGTCAAGGATAGGAACCCAAATAGACTAGGACCAGATGGATACTCAGTAGATACTAGAACTACAAACGAACCTACTTTAATCAGGCCAGACTTCTCTTGACTTCTGGGATTTTCTGTGTACTCTTTCTTCTTGAATACCATCATCCAAACCACTTCACCAGGAAATGGTGACCCACTCAACTAGTTGCTCAGATTTAAGGTAAAAAAAAAAAAAAATCTAGAAATCAGCTCTTCCTTCTGATCCATTTGCATTCTGTTGGTCTCCCTGCTGTAACCCTGTCTATTTAAAGTCTATCCTTTTCATATATCCAGACTGACATATACATACATTTTTTAAATTGTGGGAAAAACATATGTATATGACAAAACATGTACCATTTCAACCTTTTTTTGCATATACAATTCACTGACATTATGTTACTTTGTTGTGAAACCACTGTGTGTTTCCAATGTTTTGTAAATCACACTTCTTGTCAAGTAAATCAGACTAAAGTAATCTTTTTGAAATGTAAATGAGAATATGTTACTACCCTTCTCATTGCAATGGCTTCTTACTGCTTTAGAATAAAATCTCAAATCCTTACTATAGGCTGAAGCACTACATGATCTTGCCCTATCTTCATCTCCAAACTCACCTACCACTCTCCCTGAAGTCTACTGAGCTTCAGCCACTTGGCCTTTTGGCTTGTTTGAGAAAACTGAGTTCAGACCCATCTCAAGGACTTCGCATATGCTTGTCCCTAGACCTAGAACACTCTTCTAGATCTTCCTCACTTCATTAATTGTTGACTCAAATATTACCTCCTGTGAGCACTAGATTGTTGTTATTGTTAAGTGCCTTCAATTTGGATCCAACTCATAGAGACCTTGTATAGGGTTTCTGAGGAGCAGCTAATGAGCTTGAACCACTGACCTGGCAGTTCAAACTGACTTTGCAGTCCAGCGCATTAAACCGCAATGCCACACCAGGACTACTGGATTAGAAGGAGTTCGCCTCGGAAATCCAATATAGGGTAGCGTAGTGGTTACGAATCGGGCTGTGAACCTCAAGGTCCGCAGTTCGAAACTACCAGCTGTTCCGCGAGAGAAAGATGAGGCTTTCTGCTCCTGTGAAGATTTACAGCCTCGGAAATCCTGTTCAGGGGCGCTATGGGTCGGAACCGACTCGACGGCACATAACTACAACAACAATATGAGTCAGAACAGACTCCACAGCACACAACCACCCCCCTACCCCCACCATATCATTAGCACGCCCACCCTGCTGTTCTTTGATCTCCCTACACAGCATGTTTTTAAGTAGTTACTGCTTTCTAACTTTCTATTATATATTTAATTAGTTATTTGCTTATTGCTTATGTAGGAAAAAAAACAATATATATATATATATATATATATTGCTGTTTATTTCCTGAAGTAAATACTTTATGATCTCTTTTTCTTTTAACTACTTCCTGGAGTAAAGAATTTATGATCGCTCTCTTTTTCATTTCCTAAAGTAGGAATGCATGTCTTAAAAATTTGAACTAGCCAACTGGGTAAGGGAAAAAAGATTGTGTGGTCAAAACCCTAGCCAATGGGGTGAGACACAGCCTTGAGTCTCATGTCAGGGATTAAAAACCCTAGTGGACTGCCCACTCGGTGTGCTCAATGGCATGTTCTTGTATGTACGGCTATGCGCATGCACCCTCTTGCAGGAGTAAATTTTGCTTTGCCAAGGTAATTTTGTCTCACTGAGTGTCTTTTATGCGACATCGGGATTCATTTCTAACACTTGTGTTTCCACTCAAATATAAGTTACTTGAGGGCAGAGATTTGTTTTGTCCATTGCTGAATACTCAGCAACTAAAATAGTAGACATTCAATAAATACTTACTGGCTGAATGCATAAAAGAATGAACGAATGGTTAATAGCAGTGACCATGTTTGAAAGCCTCATCTTTCTCCCGTGGAACCGCTGGTAGTTTCGAACTGCTGACCATGAGATTAGCAACCCGACTTGTAACCATTACCTACCAGAGCTTTTTAGGACCACCTCAAAGTCTTTTAAAAACTCTCTATATATACAGTTACACTGATTTTCAAATGGAAACTCTCCCATCTGTATTGAAACCCTAAAGTAACAATTCCCTTGATGCGTAAACACTGATGATTCAGCTGGGCCACGTAGCCACTAAATGTTGGTCTTTCAGAGTGGTGTTGGTGGTTGTGTGCCATCAAGTCAGATTCAACTCATAACAACTCTGAGTTTTCAACACTCTAAATCGTTATGGGAGCAAAAAGCTTCATCTTTCTCCTAAGGAGCAACTGGTAGATTCAAACTGCTGACCTTGTGGTTAGCAGCCAATTCGTAATCCACTACACTATCAGGGTAGGTCTCCAATATGGTGTTCCTATATGATGTAAACTTATTTTATGCCAATTATGTGATTGCAACTTTATAGAAAATGACATTAGAATTAACTTTTATTTTTAACCAAAAATATCAATAGAAAGTCTTTATTTCTTTTTTTATAAATTAACACAAATGCATATTAACTCTAAAGTTTCAAGATGTAAACCACATCTTCCATTTTTAGTTAAAAACAGAAAGAAAAATATATCACTTTAAATATAACACATTTCGTTTCATAATTTAAAAAAAAATCAAAATTAAGTTTAAATTCTGTAACTAAATAAAGGCGCCCTGGCAGTGTAGTAGATTACAAACTGGGCTGCTAACCACAAGGTCAACAGTTCAAATCTACCCGTAGCTCCACAAGAGAAAGATGAGGCTTTCTGCTTCCGTAAAGATTTACAGCCTTGAAAAGCCTCTACAATGTCACTATGAGTTAGAACTGATTTCATAGTACACAACCATTGTTGTTGTTGTTAAGTGCCGTCAAGTTAATTCTGACCCATAGCGACCCTGTATAGGGTTTCTGAGGAGCAGCTGGTGAACTTGAACCACCGATCTTGCAGTTCAAACGGCTTTGCAGTCTGGCGCATTATCCCACAGTGCCACATCAGGACTCCCTTAGCAATAGTTAAACAGGGAGCCCTGGTGATGCGGTGGGGTCAGCGTTGGGATGGTAAGCACACGGTTGGCTGTTCGAACCAACCAGTTGTTCCATGGGAGAAAGATGCTGCCATCAGCTTCTGTAAAGATTCACGGCTTTAAAAACCCTATGGGACAGTTTTCCTCTGTCCTATAGAATCACTGAGAGTCAGAATCAACCGGAAGGCAGTGGGGTTTTGAGTGCACGGTTAAATAGGAGCCCTGCCCTGGTGATGCAATGGTTGTTAAGCACTCAGCTGCTAACCAAAAGGTTGGTGGTTTGAAGCTACCAGCTGTTCCATGGGATAGAAATGCAGCAGTCTGCTTTCCTACAGATTTCGAGCTGGAGAGACCTTATGGTTGCAATTCTACTCTCCTCATAGTCACTATGAGGAGCTCTGGTAGCGCAGTGGTTACGAATCGGGCTGCGAACCTCAAGGTCAGCAGTTCGAAACTACCAGCTGTTCTGCGGGAGAAAGATGAGGCATTCTGCTCCCATAAAGCTCTACAACCTCAGAAACCCTATACAGGGTTGCTATGAGTCAGAACCGACTCCACGGCACGCAACAACAACAACATAGTCACTATGAGACAAAACTGAATGAACGGCAGCAGGGTTTGGGGACTAAGGTAAAATAAACTTCTTAAAGGGAAACTAGTATTCTCATTCATTCCCTAAAAACATCTTCATTAAGGCAACACTGTCAAAGAGATTCATTTGTGCTTGATTGACTATGATCACAAAAAGTCTCTCGCACACACCCTCCACTCCTCAATGGGAGAAGAAATTTCATACGTACGTTTGATTAGATGCTTTAAACCTTACTGGAAAAGATGATCCTAAATTGCTTCGAGAAACTTCTAGAACTCTGTGAGATGGTTGAAATATTCTAACATGATATGCAAACACTCTAATGGCTTTGACTGAATATGAGATGTAAAGTTTTGAGTGTAAGAATTTATGCAATGATCAATGAAGGCTCCTAACCAATCTTAAACCACATGCATGACAACTGACAGTTCCCAACATGTATGAATACACTGAGAGGTTGGCTTTTTGTTTTTTTTTTGGCCTGAGGGTATAATCCCTTTTAAAAACAATTTCTTTCTTTCCTTCCTTTCTTTCTTTCTTCAACTTTCTCTCTCTCTGTTTCTTTCTTTTTTCCCCTAAAGATATCATGTTAAATACCACTTCTGATGGTTTATTTTCTAAGTGGGTAAAACAGATAAAAGGGACAATTTGTCCCAGATTTATACATCTGGGACAAAATGTAACATGAAACATTCTAATAATATTCAATATCAGGTCAAAACCTTTAGACAAGGGACATTCTATCAACCAATAGCATTCTTTAAAACTGCTTGGCATTCAATTGGATAGAATGGTATATTGAAACAGTTTATAGGCATATCGTGAATGCTTTTCTTCTAGCATTTGGTAATATCAAAACCCAGGAGGAAAAGCAGTTGATCATGTCAGAATTTCAAAGCTACCTCTTTGAGAGGGATTTCATTCATATTAAGAGAGGATATGAATTAAATTATCAAAAAGCTAGAAGAATTTGCTGAAAGTAGGGGGAGGGAGGTCCTAAAAGTATTATTATTTATATTTTTCCCCCCTAAATGACCCAAGTTCTTGGTCAGACTTGAAAACACTTTAAAATAAATCCTTGCTGAGTCAGTTCAGACTCATAGCAACCCTGTATAGGGAGGGCTTCCAAGGAGCAGTTGGTGAGTTTGAACTGTCGACCTCACAGTTAGTAGCCTAGTGCTTATCCTACAACACCACACCAGGACCCCAGATAAGTCCCTGAAAACCTCCAAATTATTTTTGGTGACCTTGATATCCCTGTGATCATACTCTTGGGACCAGAAGGACATTTAAAAAAGAAAGAAAGAAAAACTTAATTATTTGCAATTTGATAGCATGAAACATTGTGCTTTGTACAGCTAGTATTGTTAGCCAAAGCAGGGTAAAATGATATTTCAGAAAAAGAAAAATAATGTAAGCAGAAAAAGCATGAAGATAACTCAGTTTGTAAAAGTCAGTAGTGCTTACAGTATCTGAGATGCAGTATAAAATGAGCTCCAGGAGAAGTTGGGCTTCTCGTCTATGAAGCCTTTTATATCTGGAAGGGAATACTGCCTTCTGACCTCTCTGCCTATTGATCAAGGCATGCTAATGACCAACAAATACCAACGGTCTCAGGGTGCATGGATATTCCAAGGTCCCAGGCTGGCATTGTGGGCCTGTCCATTAATCCAATGGAAAATAAGTGCATAGGAGGATTTTATGAACAAAGACTGAGATTGCTCACATCCCACTAAACAGAATTCAGTGACAGGACCACACCTAACTCAGAGTAGGTTGGGTAATTAATGCCAGGTGGTAATTAATGCTAGGTGGGAGCTGAGGAGAACAGGAAGCAGGTTTGAGAAATCCCTACCACAACTGATACCAAGTTCCTACACTCACTTGTTGAGGAATCTACATGTTTATCCCCCCACACTAAACAGAAGTCCCTAGAATATGCAGAATCGGGCTTGTTTGACTTAATATCTGTAGCCCCCAAACTGACATGTTGACATTGCTCATAGTCAGTGGATGGGGGCTGCCTAGTTCAAGAAGCCTGGCAGCGTCCCCCGGAGATGTGAAGATGCTGTTCTGTGCTGCAAAGAGGAACTCTCATATGCCAAGAAGTACCTGGAGTATCTCCCTCCCTTAAGGTAGCCCCTCTGTAATAACATTTCCAGAGGGTAGAACAGTGGGCCAGAGGAACCTACTTTGTGAATTTTCATTTTCTCTTCAAACTAGAAGACTTCACAGGAAAAGGGTTCTTACACCTTTTCCCACTAGGAAAAGCGTTGGTTAGGGGATGAAACGATTGGGCGGCTGAAAGAAAAAGAATAGAGTGGAGGCTTTCGAGTGAACCCCAACCTCAAGAATAAATAAAGAAGCAAAATCTAACTGGATTTCCAAAGGAGAAAGAGTCAGAAATTAAAGTGGAGTGAGCAGAACTATCAAACTTTATAAAAATCTGGAACCTTATTCTTTCTGTCTCCATTGTTGTTGTGAAGGGTTTCCAAGGAGCAGCTGGTGGGTTTGAACTGCCAACCCTGTGATTCACAGTCCAGTGCTGATCCTATAGTGCATCTCCATTGTTGTTGTTAGGTGCCATTGAGTCGGTACCAACTCATCGTGACCCTATGCACAATAAAACACTGCCCGGTCCTGGGCCAAGCTCACAATCTTTGCTATGATGGCTGAGCCCACCACTGTATCAATCCATCTCACTGGGGGTCTTCCTCTTTTTCTCTGACCCTCCACCTTACCAAACATGATATCCTTCTCCAGTGACTGGTTCCTCCTGACAATATTTCTGAAGTATGAGAGATGAAGTTTGGCCATCCTGGCCTCCAAGGAGCACTCTGGCTGCACTTCTTCCAACACAGATCTGTTTGTTCCTTTGGCAGTCCATGATACTTTTAATATCTTCCTCCAAGACCATAACTCAAATGCATCAATTCTTCTATGGTCTTCCTTATTCACTGTCCAACCTTTGCATGTATATGAGGTTATTGAAAATACCACGACTTGGATCAGGTGCACCTTAGTCCTCAAACTGACATCTCGATTAGGTTCACTAAAAGCATGAATAGTCCCTGTGTGAATATTCAGAGACAGCAAAGAAAAGGACAGCTGGGGAGCTTTACAGTCAGGCTCAGGTAAGATGAGTCCTAAGAAAGAGACTGAGGGTAGCAGCCTTATTCAATTTTTTTTTTAATTACCATAAAGGGAAACTTGATCAATGAGATTTCACCAAAATTTAAAACCTTTGCTCTACGAAAGACTTCATGAGAGAATGAGACAAGAAGTTACTGACTTGGAGAAAATATGTGAAAAAAAAAAAAATCTGACCAAAGCACCATAAACTAAACCTGTTCCATCGATTCCAACTCCTAATGAACCTCTGGGCCAGAGGAGAACTGCCCAAGAATGTTTCCAAGTAAGTAAATCTTCACAGAAGCAGACTGTCACACCTTTCTCCCAGGCAGCAGCGGAGAGCTTCAAGGTGCCAATGCTTCTATTAGCCCTGACAGGTCAACCACTTCGTCACCAAGGTTCCTAAATATCAGACAAAAGAGTCACATCTTTGTTGTTGTTGAGTGCCATTGAGTCATTTTCAAATCATGTTGTTGTTGTTAGGTGCTGGCAGTCAGTTCATAACGATCCTAGGTACAACAGAATGAAAACACTGCCTGGTCTTGCACCCTTCTCACAATCATTGTTAAGCTTGAGCCCATTGCTGCTGCCACTGTGCCAGTCCATCTTGTTGGTGGACTTCCTCTTTTATGCCGACCCTCCACTTTATTGTGCATGATAACCTTCTCCAGGGATTGATCCCTCCTGATAACATGTCTGAAGAAATCTCGCCATCCTGGCTTCTAAGGAGCATTCTGGCTGCACTTCTTCCAACACAGATTTATTTGTTCTTCTAGCAGCCCATGGTACTTTGAATATTCTTCTCCAACACCGTAACTCAAATGCATCAATTCTTCTGTGGTCTTCTTTACTCACTGTCCAACTTTCACATGCACATGAGGCTTGAAAATAGCAAGGTTTGGGTCAGGAGCACCTTAGTCCTCAAATTGAAATGTTTGTTTTTGAACACTTTAGAGAGTTCTTGTGCACAGATTTGCCTAATGCAATAAATACATCATTTGATTTCTTAACTGATACTTCCAGAAGTGTGGATAGTGGGACTAAGCAAAACGAAGTCTTTGACAACTTCACTCTTTTCTCCATTTATTATGATGTTATTTATTGTTCCAATGTGGGGGGGACTTTTATTTTCTTTACATTAAACTGCAGCCCATACTGAAGGCTGTGGTCTGTGATCTTCATCAGTATTTTAAGTCCTCTTCACTTTCAGCAAGCAAAGTTGTATCATCTGCATATCTCAGATCGTTAATCAGTCTTCCTTCAATCCTGATGTCACATTCTTCTTCATACAATCCAACTTCTTGGACTATTTGCTCAGCATATAGATTGAATAAGAATGGTTAAATCAGACATTTCTGACACACACCTTTTCTGATTTTAAACCATAGAGTATCCCCTTGTTCTATTCTAACGACTCTTGTTTTACGTACAGTTTCTTCATGAGTACAATGAAGTGTTCCAGAACACTCATTCTCCTCAATGTTGTCCATAGCTTATCATGAGCCACACAGTTAAAAGCCTTTACTTAGTCAATAAAGCACATTAAACATCTTCTGGTATACTTTGCTTTCAGTCAAGATCCATCTAACATCAGCAATGTTCTCTTCTGAATCCAGCAGTTCCCTATCAATGTACTGTTGCAGCTGGTTTTGAATTATCTTTAGCAAAATTTTAATTGTATGTGATATTATCCAATGATTTCCATATTCCATAGGATCACCTCTCTTCTGGATGACCACAAATATGAATCTCTTCCAATCAGTTGGCTAGGAAGCTGTCTTTCAAATTCCTTGGCATAGATGAGTGAATGCCTCCAGTGCTGCATAAGTTTGTTGAAAGATTTCAATTTGTATTACATCAATTCCCAGAGCCTTGTTCTTTGCCATTGCCTTCAGTGCATCTTGGACTCCTGCCTTCAGTACCATTGGCGCATGATCATATGCTGTCACTTGAAATAGTTGAACATCTCCTATTCTTTTTAGTACAGTGACTCTGTGTACTCTTTCCATTTTCTTTTGATGCTTTCTGCATCACTCAATATTTTGCCTATTGTTGTTGTCAAGTGTTGTTAAGTCATTTCTGACTTATAGCAACCCTGTATAGGGTTTCCAAGGAGCAACTGGTGATTTAGCACTGCCAACCTTTTGGTCCAGTGCTTATCCTATTGTGACTACACAGGCTTTTACCTATAGAATCCTTCAATATTTCAAGTCAATGCTTTTCTTCAAAGTTTTCTTCAGTTATTTCAAGTTGGAACATGCTGAGCATGTTCTCTGGTTATCTAACTCTATCTAGGTCTTCACACATTTCATTATAATACTTAACTTTGTCCTCTCCAACTACCTTTTGAAATTTTCTGTTCAGTTCTTTACCTTCCTCATTTCTTTCATTTGCTTTAGCATCTCTAAGCTGGAAGCAAGTTTCACAGTCTGTCTCTTTTGACATCCATTTTGGTTTTTCCTTCTTTCTTGTCTCCTTAATGACCTCTTGCTTTTCTTCCTGTGTGATGTTCTTGGTGTCTTCCCACAAAGCTTCTGGTCTTCCATCATTAGTGTCTGATGCATCAAATCTGTTCTTAAGATGATATCCAAATTCAGGTGGGATACATTCAGGTCAAATTTTGCTTCTGGTGGACTTGTTTTAATGTTCTTCAGCTTCAGCCTGAACTTGCATATGAATAACTGGTCATCTGTTCTACAGTTTGCCCCTGACCTTGTTTTGGCTGATGATTCTGCTTCCACAAAGATTTAAAGCTTCAGAAACCCTACACAGGGTCTCAATGATTCAGAACCGACTCAACAGCACTTAACAATAGCAGCAAATAGAACTTTTCCACCGTCTCTTCCCACAGATGTAGTCAATTTGATCTGTGTGTGCCATCTGGTGAGGTTCTTGTGTATCTTTGATGTTGTTCAAAAAAGGTATTTACAATGAAGAAGTCATTGTCTTGCAAAACTGTTTCATGTGATCTCCAGCATCGTTTCTATCACCTGAGCCGTATTTTCCAACTACTGATCCTTCCTCTTTGTCTCCAACTTTTGCATTCCAATCATCAATAATTATCAATACATCTTGATTGCATGTTTGATCAATTTCAAACTAAAGAAGTTGGTAGAATTCTTTAATTTCATGATCACTGGCTTTAGTGGTTGGTTTATAAATTCAAATAATAGTGGTATTAACTGGTCTTCCTTTTAGTATATGGATGTTATCTTATCACAGACAACATTATACTTCAAGATAGATCGTGAAATGTTATTTTTGATAATGTAAGTAATGCTAGTCCTCTTCAGTTTCTCATTCCCAGCATAGCTACTCTGTGTAGGGTTTCCAAAGAGCGTCTGGTGGGTTTGAATTGCAAACCTTGCTGTTAGCAGTCCAGTGTTTATCCTACAGTGCCACACCAGGTCCTCTCATTACAATGACATCAGTTAACAGTACCTAGTTTTATTCAGTTTTACTCTTGCATTCCTCCTCAGGTCTTCCTCTATCTTTATCTGTCCTCTGCTAACCTCCTTCTTGCTGTATACTGCCTTCCTCATAACACTTTATCATGTGTTTACTCTCCATACATCCTCTACAGTAAAGTATCTCTGCACATCCTCTGCTCCTTTTTGAATTGGATTTTATTTTTTTATTGTTGTGTTTTAAGAGATTCATTCTAGAATATGAATATGAATGAGTGATCTATTCATATCTAGATC
This sequence comes from Chrysochloris asiatica, assembly GCF_000296735.1. Classification (NCBI taxonomy): domain Eukaryota; kingdom Metazoa; phylum Chordata; class Mammalia; order Afrosoricida; family Chrysochloridae; genus Chrysochloris; species Chrysochloris asiatica. Next base: position 2,669,861 of record NW_006408554.1, on the reverse strand, counting down.
TTTCTAGACCTAGGGAGGAATGTAATCATTAAAGTGAACAGAGGTAAATACTGTTAATAAATGGCACATGGAGAAAATTGCAATCATTGCAGTGAAACTAAGTATCTGATTTGTTGAATGTGAAACTGATGATCTGCTCTGTACACCTTCACTCAACTCACAATAAGTTTGTTTTTTTAAATAAATAGTTCAACATCATCAACGATTCAGACCATGGCAAGATATTACTATATAACTATGCTGCTGTGGTAACTGCATACTGTCGAATGAAGTTCGACTCACAGTGACCCTGTATGGGGTTTCTGGAGCTGCAAATCTTTATGGGAGCAGAAAGCCTCATTGGTCTCCTGCAGAGCAGCTAGTGGATTCGAACTGCTGACCTTGTGGCTAGCAGCCAACTGTAACCCAGGGTTCCCGACTACATAACTATAAAAAGATCTAAAATAAAAAGTAACGACACCACCAAATGCTGGAGAGAATGCTGAGAAATTGGATCCCTCATACATTGCTAGTGAGAATTCACAATGCTACTGTCATTCTGGAAATTCGTTTGGCAGTTTCTTTTAAAATTAAACATATACCATACAACAAATAGCACACTTGAGCATTTGTACCAGATAAAAGAAAATTTTATGTCCACAAAAATAAAATGAAACTTGTACGTAAATGTTCACAACCACTTTAGTAAAACACTGGAAACAAACCCAGGATACCTCAACAGACAAGCGGCTAAACAAGTTGTCACGTTCATACCATGGAATGCTACTCAGCAAATTTCAGCCTCTCCTGACATCCATTTTGGCCTTTTCCCCCCACTTTCCTGCCGTTTTAATGACGTTTTAGTCTCCTCGTGTATGTTTTACACGTATAACATCACCACTGTAATTTTCCAAATTATTCTACCACCATTATCAGAAACTCAGTGCTCCCTAGTAATTGCTGTCAGCTTATATGTCACAGGATAGCAGAGTTAAACAATGAAGGGCAAGGACCGCTTCTTCCCAGATCTAACTGCTAGAGGTGACCAAAATTGACCAAATTAACAATACTGCCAGTCAACTAGACCAACTAAACCCAATGCCATCAACTCATGTTGTTGTTGTTGTTGTTAAGTTGGTTCTGACTCATAGTGACCCTGTATAGAGTTTCGAGAGCTTGCGGGTTTGTGATTAACAGTCCAGTGCTTATCCTATAATACCATACCAGGGCTATCAACTCATAGTGACTTTATATGGGGTTTCCAAGACTATTAATCTTTACAGGAGCAGACAGTCTCATTGCTCTCCTGTGGAGCGACTGGTAGATTTGAACTGCTAACCTTGGCAGTTAGCAGTCCAGTGTTTCACCCACAGCACCACCAGGAATCCTGAGTTAAAGAGAGTCCCTCGCAATAATGCTGAGTCAAGGGAGTGACAATCATGGAGCTTCCTGATTCTCCTAGTGACAAATCATTGTCCCCTTCTTTATCCTTGTTTGTTCCAGTCATATGTCCATTCCCAACACAATTCCAGTTTGACACCACACTGCACTAACCCAGGTACAAAATGACTGGCCTTTCCAAGGAAGAAGCTGAGCCACAGTCCTGACACTGGCTGTCCTCGCTCTCTCAGCTGTAAGCATTCATGAGTTTAAATTAGAGAAAGGAAAGGTTGGCAAGTCATCTTGGTTTACAGGAACTCATGGATCAGAAAACATTTTGGAAAAAAAGGGCATGAGATTTTTACATTTGTTAGAAGGAGACACAGATTTTAAAATGAGTGAGAAATACTCACCTGGTTCCCTGCCCACAGTTTACTCAGGAACTTGTTATCTCAGCATGGGTACATGACTTGGCTCAGGTCTGAGAGCTTAAAAATGGCCCTTACTCTGAACCTAGATCACCTGGTTCCCATATCAACTACTAAGTGAGAAGTTGGAGTACACCCAGAGGCACCTCAGAAGAAAGTCCTGGAGCTCTATTTCTGAACATTCAGCCACTGAAAACTCTAAGAAGCATGGTTTTAGTCTGATATACATGTTGTCATGTGTCATCATGAGTCAGAACTCCAGGACAACTAGTTCCCATGTCAGAATTGATATAAAAGTGGGAAAAGGCTGGTGGATGGCTCCATGTCCTTGTCTACTCCGCACAATGCCACAGTATTGGAAATGGCAGCGGGGTTACACACAATGGACTGATTTCACTGGAGCTGACAAAAACAGACTAGGAAGAAGGACTTGGCAATCTACGTCTAAAAACATAGACCAACAAATACTTTATGAATCATTGTCTGATATTATGCCGGAAGATGAACCCCTCAGGTTGTAAGGCACTCAAAACACGACTGGGGAAGAGCTGCCTCCTCAAAGTAGAGTCAAGTTTAATGACTGGATGGAGTAAAGCACTTGGGGGGCCCTCCATTTGCTGAGGTGGCATGACTCAAAATGAAACTGCAAATATCCATTAATAATAAAAATATAGGATTATGAAGTATGAATCTAGGAAAATTGTAAGTCGTCCAAAATGAAGTGGAATGCATAAAGAAAGTTATCGTTGGCATCAGTAAGCAGAAATGGAGTGGTATAGGCCATTATGGATCAGATAATTTTTGAGTCTGTAATAATGGGGATAGCAAATTAAAGAGTACTAGTATCCTGGTGGGTTATTGCAGGATAATTCACCGAAAGATCAGTTTGAACCACAATGACGGTGGTTCAAATTCACTAGTCACTCCTTGGAAACCCTATACTGGGTCACTACGAGTCGGAATCGACTCTACTGCACTTAATAATAACAATAAGTGTCACATTTATTATGAAAAAGAACATTTCAAAATCTAATCTAAAGTACCATGCTATGATAGGATAATATCCATACCCTATAAAGAAGACCAAGGAGCTCTGGTAGCGTAGTGGTTACGAATTGGGCTGCGAACCTTAAGGTCTGTGGTTCGAAACTACCAGCCGCTCCGCGGGAGAAAGATGAGGCTTTCTACTCCCGTAAAGATTTACACCCTCGGAAACCCTGTACAGGGTCGCTGTGGGTCGGAACCGACTCAATGGCACTTAACAACAACAACAACATAAAGAAGACCAGAGTTCTGGTGTGGCACTGTGGGTTAATGCACTGGACTGCAAAGTTGGTTTGAGCCACAAGTTTGGTGGTTCAATCTTACCAGGTGCTCCTCAGAAACCCCATACAGGGTTGCTATAGGTCGGGACCAACACGATGGTACTTAACAACAATAACAATAAAGACCAATTAATATAACTATTACTTAAATTTATACACTAACCTCTAATGCCAAAGATAAAGAAGTTAAAGATTTTAAACAATTTCTGCAGTCTGGAATTGATAAAAAGTGAAATAAAGATGTATTGATAATTACTGGTGATTACAATGTGAAAGTTGGAACCAAAGAAAAGACTTAAATGGATGTCAGAAGAGATGCTGAAACTTGCTCTCCAATGCAGAGGTGCTAAAGTGAATGGAAGAAACAAAGAAGTAAAAGAGCTGAACAGAAATTTTCTGTTTCCTTTGTCCAGAAAACAAAGTAAACTATTATAATGAAATGTGAAAAGACCTGGAGTTTTAGTGCTGGAAAACCAAAAGGGAAGACGACACTCAGCATTTCTCAAGCTGAAACAACAAGAAAAAAAAAAAAAATCAAGCCTCGACTTGTAATATTGAAAGACTCCATGGGCAGAATACTGAATGATGCAAAAAGCATCAGAAAAAGATAGTATACACAGAGTCACTGTACCGAAAAGAAATGGTCAATGTTCAACCATTTCAAGAGTTAGCATATGATCAAGAAACAATAGTACTGAAGAAAGCAGTTCAAGCTGCACTCAGGTATTGGCAATAAATAAGGTTCCAGGAATTGTCAGAATACAAATTGAAATCTTTCAACAAACTGATGCAGCACTGGAGGCACTCATTCATCTGTGCCAAAGAATCTGAAAGACAGTTACTTGGCCAACTGATTGGAAGAGATCCTTATTTGTGTCCATTCCAAAGACAAGTGACATAACCGAATGCAGAAATCATCAAACAGTATCATTAATATCACAAGCAAGTAAAAATTTTCTGAAGATAATTTTTAAATGGCCACAACAGTACACCCACAGGAAACTACCAGTAATTTAAGCTGGAATCAGAAGATGACATGGAATTATGAATATCATTGTAACAAAAACCAGAAAGATGTTTACTTCTGCTTTATTGACTATGCAGAGGTTTTTGTGTTTTTTAAAATGTTTTATTATGAATTATGTGATCATTTATATGGAAGAACATTAAATTTACATTCATCCTATCGCATATTGTTTCATTGCCATTGTTACAATCCCCTCTATGCATCATCAACCAACCAAAGCGTTTTTGACTGTGTGCAGTGTGACAAGCTATGGATAACATTGCAAAGAATAGGTATTTCAAAAGACTTAATTGTGCTCATGAGGAACCTGTTCATAGACAAAGAGGCAGTCAGTCATTAGAACAGAAGAAGGGGATACTGAATGGTTTAAAATCAGAAAAGGTGTGTGCCAGGGATGTATTCTTTCACCATACTTATTCAATCTGTATGCTGAACAAATAATCTGAGAAACTGTATTATATGAAGGAGAATGTAGCATCAGGATTAGAGGAAGACTCATTAACAATCTACAGATGCCATAACCTTGCTTGCTGAAACTGAAGAGGATTTGAATCACATACTAATAAATCACAAAGACTACAACCAGCCTTCTGTATGGATTACTCCTCAACATAAAACAAAAATCCTCACAACTAGACCAATGAGCAACATCAATGGAGAAAAGACTGACATTGTCAATGATTTCATTTTATTTGGATCCAAAATCAAAGTCTGTGGAAGCAGTAGTAAAGAAATCAAAGGATATATCACATTGGACAAGTCTGTTGCAAAAGACCACCTTTAAGTGCTAAAAAACAAAATGCCACATTGAGGAGTAAAATGGCCGGACACAAGCCATGCTATTTTTAATCACCTCGTATGCATGTGAAAGTTGGGCAGTGAATAAGAAAGACTGAAGAAGAATTGAGGCATTTGAATTGTGGTGTTCGTGAAGAACATTAGTTATAACATGGACTGCCAGAAGAATGAACAAATACATGCTGGAAGAAGTACAATCAGAATGATCCTTACAAGTGAGAATGGGGAGAATTTGTCTTATGTAATTTGGGTATGTTATCAGGAGAGGCCAATCACTGGAAAGGCCATCATTGTTGATGGAGGGTCAATGAAAAGAAGAAGACCCTCAATGAGATGGACTGACACAGTGGCTACAACAGGAGGCTCAAAAGAGAGCAATCTATGTGGCTAGCATAGGACCAGGCAGTTGCCTATAGGGTAGGTATGAAGTGGAATTGACTGGATAGCAGCTAACAACAACAACGACAATATAATAATAGAGAAACTGCTAAATCTTCTGAGTCAATATTTTACTAAAGAAACATTCATTCCAAGAGCACAAATTTCTTTTTTAAATATTTTGATAAATATATTTCAATATAATTTTTGAAATCTTATGTCATTTTATTTTATGCTGGATCAAAATATTCTTCTGTGACAAATCCATTGGCCTCACCAGACTACTAAAAGGGTCCCTGAAACAAAGCCACATCTGTGATGAGGTGGAATCCTAAGAGAGGAAACTAAATGCTCATTTTACCCTCAAGTAACAGGACTCCCGGTGTGGCACTGTAGGATCAGCACTGGACTGTGAACCACAAGGTAGGTGGCTCAAACCTACCAGCTGCTCCTTGGAAACCCTATATAGGATCACGGTGAGTCAGAACCGACTCTATCAACAGCACTTAACAACAATATGACATTTGGGGGCTAGGACTTCAGAGATTTAAGCTGCTCCTGAGCAACTAGCAAGTTTAGGGCTTCAAAACAATACAGATTAAAAAAAAAAAAGGAGATCAGTATTCTCCTCACATCCAACTGTCCTTTGATTTGGAACATAATCCACAAATCTGAAACCTCAGAATGCAAGTGTTTAATGCTGATCTTCTCAAGGACCCCTCTACCTTCAGTCTTGGATGTGTTTATTTAAAACCTAAGAATGTATGCTAGACATGAAGAAAGTTCTGGAGTAAGAGATTTTGCTAAAATCACACAAGTAGGTGTATGCTGAGTCTGCTCCAGTGCTCCAAGCTGACTACATGCTTCTATTGTTATGTATCAAGATACCACAGGGTGTGGTGGCCCTGGGGACGCTACCGCCACCCCTACAGGGGCAGTGAGGCAAGAAGGTGACGGCATGTTCATGACCAACCTCTTGTTCCTTTCAAATATTTTTGTATTACACATCCAGATGCCAGCATACAAGGATGGGAAAACCAGTCCCAGGATGACACTGCACACAAACACCCAAGGATCCTGTTATCCATGTCCTGATCCCACGTTCTGGTGGACAAAGTCTGAAATTGGTGAGCATCTTGCCACATATCTCGCCAAAGCAACTAAATGAGATAATCCTTGGGCAAGACAGTCTCATTTTCAGCAGTATTCTCTCTCTCTCTCTTTTTTTGCTTTCTCCTGTTTGATATGTTGTCTTTGCTCATCCCTCTTTAACCTATACCGCCAACTCCGTTAATAGGGGTGTCTATAAAGAACTGCCCTGAAATAATGCTTTTCCAGTGCACTTAAAGTCTTTCCAATTAAATCCAGATGTGAAAAGCTGAAGGACCAGTTCTCAGGACTGAAAAAGATGACATAAATCTTGCAGCTGACAGAGATCCCACTGAGCTCAGTTGGGGAAACTCATGGAGAACTTGTTTGGGGCCAGAAAAGCTGTGGGTATAAAGACAGATGTGTACACTCAGATTCAAAAAAATATCTTAAAAAAGAAAAACCGCTCCTCTAACACAGTGCCTACAAATAGGGCTGGAGGCACTAAGCAGGTTACTTTAGCTCCCCCTCCCCACACTCACAGCTAGATCAAAGGAGGTGATTGAAAAGGCTTTGCTAGAAAATAGACAAACACAGCTATGCTTCCTGGTCTCCTTAATTGCTCTTCTGGGGAGAGGAAGGTAGGCACTCCTGACAGGCTCTTGCTGCAGGAGAGCAAGGGCTGTTTGTGCAGCTGAGGACTTAGGTTTTATTTTTTTAATTATCAGGTTTTGTACACTTTCCAGAAAGTTCCTTTTAAAAATAGTATATTCTTCCTCCTCTTCTCCAGATGCTAGGAAGTCCAGGTTCAACCCAAACCGTGTCTATTTCAAAGGGACACAAAAACCCTGGGCTGGAGTTAAAGAAGTTTGATGGCAAGAGGCCCAAGGACTGAAGGCTTTGGTTTTCTCTTACCATCCCAGTAATTTTTGTTTTTAAAGCTTGGAAAACAAATTCCACTGGAAGCTCAGCTTCTGCGGGATGCATCATGGGGGCGGGGGGGGGCGGGAAGGGCGATGAACTGAGAAGCAGGGTGTAGGGAAGCAATCCGGGTGTGCGGACACTTCGCTCCTACAGGTGCAGCCGTGCTTAAAAGGCTTCCAAATGCATCCAGACGGCTAATCTTCCAGAGGAACAGAGTCACAGGAAATCACTTGTGGGGTTCTCTGAGAGCCTCCCACATCATCCACAACCTCTTCTCCGGATCCCATCTTGACAGCGGCTCTGCGAAGGCAAAGGTGCAAGGCTGTGACTTGTAGGCCTGGACCATGATGTGGTGGGACCCAGCCAGTGCCTAAGACCTTTGTATTTCTCTCATTTGTATGTGCATTTCATTTACCATTTTATGACCCTGACCATTTCCCCCTGTAACCAAGTCTTTAAAATGGCTCCCTGTCTTCACCGTGGATGAAGGCAGAGCTGGGCTGTCTTTCCACTTCCTGCTGCTAAACGTCCCTGCCTGAAACAATAATATTAAAGACTTAGAAAGTGCGCTCTGGATCCCAGCACTGTGCTCATAACTGCGACCACTTTTATTTTCCATCCTGAGATAAAAGCCAAGCCATGTTGTTTAAATTTAGCTGGGCATTACTTTTTCCAAGGGAATTCTAGATATTGTAAAGATGTCTTCGAAGATAGACAACTTCCACTCTAAAGAAATTAATGCAAATTACAGTGCATCCTGGTGACATGGAAATTTATAGCCCCCCCCAGTAAAGGTACAGTTCAAAGCTCGAGTGAGCCAGAAGGAAGTCTGTGGATTGATGGTTGAGAAACAATAAACTGTAACTAGGATTTTAGCTTGGAAATGAACTAAGCAGTCCATTTGTTCCAAGTTACTGAGTTTTTAATTTAGATCTGCTGTTAAAGCCTAATGCATTTTGTAGTCGTGGTTAGTAAGTGACTCTAACTCCGTGTCTTTAAGGAAAAATTGTGAAAGAACAGGAATCATTTTTTAAAGATAAGACTCACAGCTGCAGATTTCTTAGCAAGAATGTAATCTCTACATCTCACCTTTAAAATTTGATTACAAAGCAGAAACGGCTGAGAAAAATGAGGTACCTGGGATTCTTTTAAAAAGGTTAGCAATTACTATAAAGGGGAAATGTGATTCACTGGCAGTGGTGGTTGTGTGTAGTCGAATCAGTTCCAACTCCTAGTGACCCTGTGTAGAGGGCAGAAAGCTTTATCTTTCTCCCACAGAGAGACTGTGTTCAAACTACTGACCTTATAGCAGTCCAACTCATTACCCACAATGCTACCAGGGCTCCTTAAAATTAACTTGTTTTTTGTTGCCATTGAGTTAGTTCTGACCCATAATGACCCTGCATAGGGTTTCTGAGGAGCAGCTGGTGAGCTTGAATCACGGACCTTGTGGTTCAAACTGACTTTGCAGTTCAGTGCATTAACCCACAGCACTACACCAGGACTCCAAAATTCACCTGTAGTAGTATATAAAATATTGTATATTTATGAACCATTAGAACAATTATTAATCCCAAACATTTGGACCTGAGAAAGAAGGTGAAAACTGTGATTTGAATGTTTTCCCATGGTGACATAGCATGAATTCCCATTTCTTTGCGTGGCATTCATGTCATCTATACTCTGTGCTAAGATAATAATGTACTCAAGAACCCGCTCTTTGGGTTCTGAGGGCTGCCCGGGGAAAAATCAAGAAGCACTTCATTCTCAAACCAAGCCAGCAAAAAGAGGTGCCTGAAGGCAAACCAGCTTGGTTTGGGAATGAAGTGCCTCTGGATTTTTCCCAGGCAGCCCTCAGAACCCAAAGAGCGGGTTCTTTGAGTACATTATTACCTTAGTGTAGAGTATAAATAGCTAGTTTGAAAATGGATAGCTCTTTTTAGAAATCAAGATAAAGTTTTATTTTTTAATTTATTTCTAAAGAGGCAACTAATTTTTAGCATGGATAGATTTTCTTCATTTTTATACCAACAAGAAATACAAACTTTTGTTTGGTAACTCAGATAATGACACCTCTTTCTACAAAGCATGAAGCTATGGCTTAAGTGTGTATCCTTTTAAAAAAATCTGTTGTAAAGAAAGGCAGATGTCCTGAGCGTAGGCCAGGGCCACTAGGCAACTCTATCCTTGAGGCTGAGCCGTTGCTCTGAGTGGAGTCCTTCCTCCAGCAGCCATTCCATTCGGGAGGTGAGAGCTGGTGTGCATCTGGACAGCCAGGAAACAAATAGTGCTTTAACTAAAGAATGGCTTCCCTTTGAAGACCACCTGATTCTAAAGACATTTCCTAGAGCCGAGGAGGGGAAGGTTAAACCCAGAATACTAAATGTTGTTGTTGTTAAGTGCGTGGAGTCGGTTCCCATAGCGACCCTATACAGGGTTTCCAAGGCTGTAAATCTTTACGGGAACAGAAAGCCTCATCTTTCTCCTGCGGAACTGCTGGTAGTTTCGAACTGCTGAGCTTACATACAGTTCACAGCCCGAATCGTAACCACTACGCTACCAGAGCTCCTTAGAATATTAAATAAACATTGCACAAATTAGTTGTGCCTAGGAATTAAGTTATTGGTGAGAAGTAGGAGGGGGAGAGGAAGCCTCGCTGTTTAGGGGACACTGAGCCTTGTTATGGGTGTTGGAAACATCTGGAAATAGATGATGTTTGAACAACATGATAAACACGCCACTGAATTGTTCACATGAAGGATGTTGAAATGACAAATTATTATATATATATATATATATATATATATATATATATAGAGCTCTGGTAGCGTAGTGGTTACGAATTGGGCTGTGAACCGCAAGGTCAGCAGTTCAAAACTACCAGCTGCTCCGCGGGAGAAAGATGAGGCGTTCTGCTCCCGTAAAGATTAACAGCCTCGGAAACCCTGTGCAGGGTCGCTATGAGTCGGAACCGACTCCACGGCACACAACAACAACAACAACAATATATATATATATATATATATTTATTTATATACACTACACTAAAAATAAAAAATATTATGAACAAATATAAAAAATTAAACTATCTACAAAAAGGGAGAGCTATTAAAGTTGGTGTTTCTTCTTAAAGATGGCTGAAATGGCAAATGCTATGTTATGTATATTTACTGCAATAAAATAAAAAAATAAAAACTGGTGTTTCTCCATTGAGTCAACTATAAAATAAGAATTCTGCTTACCAGCCCAAATTAGCAACTACTAGTTCAACAATTTCAGCTGCATGTTAGTATTTTAAATGCCACACATTCATAAAGTCACATTTTACTACACCAGCCAAAACGTTAACCAGTAACTCTGATGTAACACCCACTGGGCAAATTTAAAATTTGTAGAACCCTGAAGAATAATATTTCTTCGTGGACTATTGGGTTGCCTATTTCATTTATAGATATAATCCCATATTTAAAAAAATGTTAAATGAATCTACCTTCAGCTCACCTATTTATTTACACTTCTTGGTAATATCACTATAAAGATTAATTTTAAATGCTTCTACATGTGAATTTTGCTTTGCCTGTATTAAAAGATCTTCTCACACACACACACACACACACACACACACTTTAAATTAGTGGTGGCAATGGGAAAGGAAAATCAAGGTTAGAATACATAGGACTGAGGTCCGGGATCCTGTGGTTTCAACTGTTGTTGTTGTTATGTGCCATGGAGTCAGTTCCAACTCATAGCGACCCTGAACAGGGTTTCTGAGGCTGTAAATCTTTACGGGAGCAGAAAGCCTCATCTTTCTCCTGTGTAACAGCTGTAGACACCCATTATTTATCTAGTCACTCTCTTCAACAAAACAATAGCAATAGTAGCCTTTGATGACATCTTACATTTGAATGGCATTCAGTATTTTATTTTCTATGAAGAAAGGATAAGAGTAACTAGGAAGGAAAGGAGCATTCTTTCAGAGGCAATTAAATGTTATCTCAAGTTTACTGAGGTCTACAGGTCTAGACACACAGTCTGAAGATGTATATTAATGCACACAGATGGCTGCTTAATATAGTAAAACCAGCAGTGAGACTGCGTTCCCCAGGGAACAATGACACTGACAACGAGAGCTGCAGATTATACACGTTTGTGATTGTTAGTACTGGGAGGTGGGTGGCTGTGGGACAGGCAGAGTAGTTTGGTCAGGAGGACTAAGTTTCCCCAGGGTAGAAGAGGGGCGGTTTTGGCAGGACCACAAAGCAGCTCATACCTAAAGATAGGCTTCAGCCTCTGTCAGAGATAGAAATATTGAGCCAGTCCATCCTACTCATTGTTTGTGGCATGACACTGGAATTCTACCATGTGCAAACCCACTAAACACATGCCTTGCTGCAGGCAAAAGGCCATCTGGATCCCATCTCCTTGTACAAAGGTGCAGGTCTTGGAACCTACTCCCTACTCTGCTTGGGTTGGCTCTGACACTCACTGCTATCTAATAGTATGAAGTTTACCCTTGCAAAGGTTCAGGAAAGAGAAGCACATCAATCATAGGATCTTAGCAACTGTGGTTTCGGGTCAAAGTACTACTCTTTCTTTTAGGAGTAGGGTGGAGGGTCCAGGAGCCAGGACCACAAGTTAGGAGTCAAAGGGCAACATGCCCTCTAGAAAGCTCACTTCTGCTTCGGCGGACAATGTCAACCCTGGCTAGAGCACCTGACCTGAAGAGGGAATGGGAAATGTTCCCAATGGGCTCTGGGGCAGCCACATTCAGTACAGGCTAGAGCAGTCAAATCCTGCTGGTCCCACAGCTCCCAGAGACAGGCCCGGGGAGTGTTCTGTAGCTTTGCTTAGGGTATTCCCATTGCCTAGAAAGCCCTTTCCTCCTGTCTTCACCTGAAAACCCATTTATCATTATTAAAAATTCAGCTAAAAAAATGACATTTCCTCACTAAACCCCCAAATTCCCTGAGAGTGGGTTGTTCTGTCTTTTGAACTTCCAGACTGTTTTGCCCATATATCCATTATAGATTTTTATCATGCTACATTATAATAGGTGAAACTATGTTTCTTGGCATTGAGCAACACAGGGTCAAGGGGTGTTTTACTCATGTCTCCAGTCCCAACAAATCACCTGAAACATAGTGGGCATTTAGTGGCTGTTCAGCAGATAGTGGATGAGGCTCAGTATGTGAAGGTGTTCATCACCTCAAAGTTCATTAGCTATTGTTAGAATCCAAGAAGATGGATCCAATGTGTGGGTCCAAGCCAGCTAAGAATCCACATGTTGACAGAAATTAACTTGCAATGGGCAAAAACCAGCTCAGCATTAAGACAAATACTCTTACAAGATTCAGATCAGTGAACAGCATGTATTTCAGTCTTGTTGCCATGGAGCATTGTTGAATTAAAAACCAAGTTAAATAGGGCATAATTACCCTCATGAGATTAGGCACAAAAGGGCAATCCAAAGTATACAGAGTACTCTATTTAAAACAGGTCCCAGTTGGTGGTATAGAAGACTTTAAATAGGACCTATTTAAAATAGGTGAGCCTAAAATAATTTAGTGTAAGAAATAGAGCTTCTCATCTTGCGTTACACTGAGAAAGAATAACTGAAATCTGCCCAGAGTTATCAATCATTCATTCAGTCAGGTATCTTTTGAATACTGCCTAAGTGCACAACATAGTCCCTGCTTCAAGGAGAATATAAGGAAGTAGAAAATGTGCACAAGACATCAAGGGAGAAGAGTGGCAGTGGAGTGTGGGACCCTACCCAGAGAAGCAGCAATGCCAGGGATGGAGGCAGAGATGATGACATGGAGAGACAGAGCAGCTGAGGACTCTAGTCTCATGGAGGGAGAGGGGATGTGTGCTGGCAGCTGGGGGGCAGGCTTGCAGGGTGTGCCCTTTGGCTGTTTGAATGATTGTATATTCCTGAGTGTTTGGTGCACATCAAAAACAACAACAATAACAACAACAAAACCCACAGAGGGAATAGAAGCAAATATTGTTGAATGATGAAGCATGCAGGGCAGTATAATCATTGCAGTGAAATGAATACGATAGGATGAGGGTAAAACTAATGCTCCCCCACATAAACTATGACTCAATCACTCAATTCACAATAAAAACTTTAAAAATTTTTATTCAGTAGATTACTGGATAAAATAGACTACCTTAAATGGAGGGAAGAACTAATGGAATATAAGGTAACCATAATGGGGTTGGGGTGGGGGGGTTTATTTTGGGTGTTGGGGAGGGTAATACAAGAAGGGGGAGGAAGCAGAAGAACAAGATAGATAGGGGAACACTGAGACAGGTTTGCATGGCCTAGTGGGACAGAGGTAAATAG
>NW_006408554.1:2542199-2655161 GCF_000296735.1 Chrysochloris asiatica | reverse complement strand
AGACTTGCAGAATGTGCCCTTTGGAGATGTAAATTATTATATATGCCTGAGTGGGTTTTTTTGTTTGTGTGTTTTTTAAAAAGCTAAAATGGATAAAGAGAAATACTGTTAACTCATGATATATGGAGGGGATTGTAATCAATGTAATGAAACAAGTTATATGAATGATTGAATGTGAAACTGATGATGTGCCCTGTAAACTTTCACTCAATCCACAATAAAAACCTTAAATTAAAAAAAAAAGAAAGAAAGAAAGAAAGAAGGAGAAGACCAAAACGGTTGTCAGAATAGACTCTGATGTTTCTGAAATAATAAAATGTTACCCTGTCCCTCCTCCCTCATCACCCAGTTGTCAAGTGCTCTAGTGTGTATAAACTCAATTTCAGGTATAACAAATGTGATCATGACATGAAACTATTTTAGAATAGATACTGTATTAAATATTACCATGTTTACAATATGTAATATGTTTTTAGCAGATGGATTTAAAACATGTAAATTTCAACTAGAATCCATTTATGTGATATTTGTAAATAAAGGTAGAACTATTGGATTCAAAAAAGAAAAAGAAAATGTGCACAGGAGAGGAAGAATTTGTTTTGTAGAGGGAGAAGAAACCGATTCTACTCATAGTAGGAAGGGGATGGAGGCAGAATATTGCTATCTATGGAGAAAGTAGAGAGCAGGGAAGTTCATATCAGGAGGTCTTGGGGGAATTTTCATTCAATTCCATTTGACAAGGCAATTATTATCTGCCTACTACTCATAGGTGGGTCACCTGGGGAGAGTAAACTCTGTTTTTAGAGTCATTGACATTTTTACTATGACACATATTTTTCAAATATGGAAAAACTGATACACAACTCACGTGGGCATCCATTCAAAGGTGAATTTAGCATTTTATCATCTTTAAAGACCACCACTCATCAGTTAGCTTGTCATATTGCCGTGTCTTGTGTATTGCTTTGATGTTGGAAGCTATTTCAAACACCAACATGATTGCCTGTGATAAGACAGGTTCGAGTGGAGCTTTCAGACTAACACAGACTAGAAAGAAGGCTCTGGTAAACCACTTCTAAAATAATTAAAGGGCAAGGGGCAGCAAAAGCTTTATGAATAGCAGTGGAACACTGATATAGTGCCTGAAGATGAGCCTAGACACTTGTTTGAAGTGTCTAGGCTCCTCAAAGTAGAGTTTACCTTAATGACCTGGATGGGATTAAGCTTTCAGGACCTTCATTTGCTTATGTAGCATGATTCAAAATAAGAAAGAAACAGTTGCAAACAACCATTAGCAATCAAAACATGGAATGGATGAAGTATAAATCTAGGACAATAAATAATCTAGGTATTCAACCTGCTCCTATTGAGTCAATTCCAACATATGTTGTTGTTGTTAAGTGCCATTGAGTTGGTTCTGACCTTATATAGGGTTTCTGAGGAGTGGCTCATGAATTTGAACCAATGACCTTGCAGTTCAAACCAATCTTGCAGTCCCGTGCTTATCCCACAGCACCACACCAGGACTCTGATACAGCATTTCCTATATAAGTTAAATGTTGTTGTGATTGTTAAGTGCCATCAAATCAGTTCTGACTCACAGTGACCCTGTATAGGGTTTCCAAGAAGCAGCTGGTGGGTTTGAACCACTGACCTTGTGGATCAGTCTACTGCTTATCATACAGCTTATCATACAGCGCCATACAAGGAGTCTACAGGATAAATAGGTTGTAAATATTTACAGGAGCAGAAAACCTCCTCTTTCTCCCATGAAGTGGCCGGTAGATTTAAACTGCCCACCTTGTGGCTAACAATCCAGTGCTTATCATACAGCACCACCAGAACTCTTTAACCTATGCATTAATGAACTTAAATGGACTAGTATAGGTCATTTTGAATCATATATGGTTCACTATGCCAGGAATGATGAAGAACAATGGCATTTCATTTATTGTAAAAAAAAAAAAAATTCAAATCTGTCCTGAAATACAGTGCTGTCAGTGATAGGATAATATCTATGCATCTACAAGAAAGACAAGTTACTATGACTATTAATTCAATTTTACACACCAACTACTAATGCCAAAATTAAGAAATTGAAGATTTTTACCAATTTCCGCAGCCTGAAACGGTCTAAACACACAATCAAGATGCACTGATAATTACTGGTAATTGGAATATGAAAGCTGGAAACAAAGAAGGATCCGCATAGTTGGAAAATATGGTCTTGTGACAGAAACAACATTGGAGATAGGATGGTAGAATTTTGCAAGACCAATGACCTAATCATTGCAAATACAATTTTTAACAATATAAATGGTGAATATACATATGGACCTCACAAGATAGAATAGAAAGGAATCAGACTGACTTTACCTCTGTGGAAAGAGACAATGAAGAAGCTCAATATCAACAATATCAACAAAGCTAGGATCTGAGTGCAGAACAAACCATCAATTGCTCATATCCAAGTTCAAGTGGAAATTGAAGAAAATTAAAACAAGTCCACAAGAGCCAATGTACAGCGTTGGATATATTGTACCTAAATTTATAGACTATCTTAGGAATAGAGTCGACACATTGATCACTAATAGCCAACGACGTGATGAATGTGGATGACATCAAGGACATCATATATGGAGAAAGAAAAGGTCATTAAAAAGATAGAAAAAGGTGGGGAGGAAGGAGATTAAAATGAATGTCAGAAGAGACTTTAAAATTTGCTCTTAAATGTAGAATATAGCTAAATTCTACGAAAGAAATGATGAAGTAAAAGAGCTGAAGAGAAAATTCCCAAAGGTGACTTGAGAAGACAAAAATGAAGTAAAGTATTATAAAGAAATGTGCAAAGACCTGGGATTAGAAATCCAAAAGGGAAGAACACATTCAGAATTTCTCAAGCTAAAAGAACTCAAGAAAAAAATGCAAGCCTCAGTGGCAATACTGAAGGATTCTATGGGCAAAATACAGGAAGCATCAAAAGAAGATGGAAGGAATACACAGGATCACTGTACACGAAAAACCTGGTTGCCATTCAACTATTTCAGGAAGTTTTGCATGATCAAAACTGATGATATTGAAGGAAGAAGTCCAAGCTGCACTGAAGGCATGGGTGAAAAACAGGCTCCAGGAATTGATGGCATACTAATTCAAATGTTTCAACAGAGGAATGCAGAACTGAAAGTGCTTACTTATCTATGCCACGAAATTTGGAAAACAGCTACTGGCCAACGTAGTGGAAAAGGTCTATATTTGTGCTCATTCCAAAGAAAGGTGATCCCACAAAATGCAGAATTTATCAAAGAGTAATATTAATATCGTGCACAAGTAAAATTTTGCTGACAATGATTCAAAAATGATTGCAGCTGTACACTGACAGGAAGCTGCCAGAAATTTAAGTTGGATTTAGAAGAGGACATGAATGAAGGAAATCATTGTTGATGTAAAATGGATCTTGGCTGAAGGCAAAGAATGCCAGAGAGATGTTCACCTGTGTTTTACGGACTATACAAAAGCATTTGACTATGTGAATCATAACAAATTATGACTAAGATTATGAAGAATGGAAATTCCAAAACACTAAATTGTGCTCATGGAACCTGTACATAGTCTAAGAGGCAGATATTTGAATAGAACAAGGGAAAACTGCCTGCTTTAAAATTGAGAAAAGTGTGTGTCAGAGTTGTATCATTTTACCATACTTATTCAATCTGTATGCTGAGCAAATAATTCAAGAAACTGGACTATGTGAAGAAGAACGAGGCATCAAGATTAGAGGAACGTTTATTAACAACCTTCACTTTTGCTGAAAGTGAAGAAGATTCAAAGCTTTTACTGAAGAAAATCTAAGACTATATATGGAAGCAGCAGTTAAGAAATCAGACAAAGTATTACATTAGGCAAATCTGCTGCACAAGACATTTTTAAAGTGTTGAAGAGCAAAGATGTCAGCTTGAGGACTAAGGTGTGCCTGACCCAAGCTATGGTATTTTCAATAACTTCATATGCATGCAAAAGCCGGACAGTGAATAAGGAAGACCGTAGAAGAATTGATGCCTTTGAGTTATGGTGTTGGAGGAGAATATGGAAAGTGCCATGGGCTCCCAAAAGAACCAACAGATCTGTGTAGGAAGAAGTGCAGCCAGAGTGCTCCTTGGAGGCCAGGATGGCCAAACTTTGTCTGTCATACTTCAGGCATATTGTCAGGAGGGACCAGTTGCTGGAGAAGGATATCATGTTTGGTAAGGTGGAGGGTCAGAGAAAAAGAGGAAGACCCCCAGTAAGATGGATTTGCCAAGTGGCAGCATCAATGGGCTCAAACGTGGCAACAATTGTGAGGTTGGCCCAGGACCAGGCAGTGGTTCGTTCTGTTGTACATAGGGTCACTATGAGTCGATACCGACTTGATGGCATCTAACAACAACAAGAAGTGTATAGCCTTCAGTATGGATTATATATAAATATAGATAGAAAGAAAACAAAAAACCTTACAACATGATCAATGAGCACTATCATGATAAATGGGAAAAAGGTTGAAGTTCTCAAGGATTTCATCTTACTTGGATCCAGTCAACACCCATAGAAGTAGCAGTCAATAAGTCAAAAGACATATCGCATTGGGCAAATGTGCTGCAAAATACCTCTTTAAAGTATTAAAGAGCAAAGATATCACGTTGAACTAAGATGCCACTGACCCAAGTTATTATATTTTCAATCACCTTATCTGCATGGAATAAATGGACAATGAATAAGGAGAACCAGAGAAAACTAATGCCTTTGAATTATAGTCTTGGCAAAGAATATACCACAGTCTGCCAAAAGGAAGAACAAGTTCGTGTTGGAAGTATAATGGGAATGCTCCTTGTAGGGTGGATGGAGAAACTTTAACTCATGTACTTTGGACATATTATCAGGAGGGACCATCCCTGGAGAAGGGCATCATGGTTGATAAAAGGTCAGTGAAATAGAAGAAGACCCTCAAATAGATGTGTTAACAGAGTGGCTGTTAACATGGTCTCAAACATAGCAACAGTTGTGGAGATGGTCTAGGACTGGTGTTTGGTTGTATTGTACACAGAATCACTATGAGTTAAAACGGATTTAATGGCACCTAATAACAGTGGAGCTGTGGGCTAATGAGTCAGACTGCAAAGTCGTTTGAACTGCAAGATCAGTGGTTCAAGCTCACCAGCTGCTCCTCGGAAACTCTATACGGGGTCGCTATGAATTGGAATCGACTCGATGGCACTTAACAACAACAATAACAACATAACCACAAAGGGGTCTGGTGTGGCACTGTGGATTAATGCACTGGACTGGAAGGTGGATTTAAACTACAAGGTCAGCAGTTCAAGCTCACCAACCGCTCCTCAACGGCACTTAACCACAACAACGATAACAACATCTTTGCAGAGAGAAGAATAAGAGTATTAGGAAAGAAAGGAGGTTTTGCATGATCAAGAACTGATGATATTGAAGGAAGAGGGCATATTCTTTCAAAAGCTACTACCTTCAAATTCTAGGAATTACACGGCAATTTTTTATTTAATCATGAATTACAAAAAGTGAACTGAATAGAATTTACCAAATGAAATCAAGAACCTTTTCTCTTTGATTCCCTGATGTAGTAAATGTATTGATACCTGAACTTGCAAATGTTGTTAGTTGTTAGGTGCCATCTAGTCCATACTGACCCATAGTGATCTTATCACAGCAGAACAAAACACTGCCTGATCCTGCGCCAACCTCACTACTGTTGCCACGCTTGAGCCCATCGATGCTGCCACTTGGCCAATCCTTATTCACTGTCCAGCTTTTACATGCATATGAGGTTATTGAAAATACCATGGCTTGGATCAGGCGCACCTTAGTCCTCAAGCTGACATCTTTGCTCTTCAACACTTAAAAAGGTTCTTGTGCAACAGATTTGCCTAATGCAATACGTCCTTTGATTTCTTGACTGCTGCTTCTGTGAGTGTTGATAGTTGATCCAAGAAGAACGAAGTTCTTGACAACTTCAATCTTTTGTCCATTGGTCCAGTGGTGAGGATTTTTTGTTTTCTTTACATTGAGATGTAATCCATACCGAAAGCTGTGCTCTTTGATCTTCATCAGTAAATGTTTTAAGTCCTCTTCACTTTCAGCAAGCAAGGTTGTATCATCTGCATATTTCAGGTTGTCAATGAGTCTTCCTCCAATCCTGATGCCACATTTTTCTTCATATAACCCTGCTTCTCGTATTATTTGCTCAGCATACAGGTTGAATAAGTATGGTGAAAGAATACAACCTTGTCACATACCTTTTTAAATTTTAAACCATTCAGTGTTCTCGTGTTCTGTTTGAACAACTGCTTCTTGGTCCAGGTACAGATTCCTCATGAGCACAACTAAGTGTTCCAGAATACTCACACTTCACAATGTTGTCCATAGCTTGTCATGATCCACACAATCAAAAGCCTTTGCTTTCAGCCAAGATCCATCGGACATCAGCAATGATATCCCTCGTTCCACGGCCTCTTCTGAATCCGGCTTGAACCTCTGGAAGTTCTCTGTCAGTGTATGATTGTAGCCGTTTCTGTATTACCTTTAGCAAATGACATTCTTTTAAGTTTTACTTACGTCTTTCTCTAATTTGTACTGAGAACTCTCAAAAATGCTCAATTCCTCAAATTGACAAATTTTACCATGGATAGCAATTTATCATAATCCTATCTGGTCTTTTCTCAATAAGCAAAAGCAATAAAAAACAATGACTAGTATATAGTCAGGTATCTATTTTTCAATAGAAAAAGGTCAGACTATGTGTGAAGACACCTAATCAAGTTTGGAAATACACAGAAAGAAACCCCAGTAACCGAAATAAAGCAGTTTCTGCTGTTACAATCTAAATGCCAATAAATAGGTAGGAGTCTAAGGGAAGATCCTTGGTAGCCATGGGCCTCTTATAGGGAATGACTCTAACAAGAGTAAGTGCTCAGCACATGGGGTTGTCAACTGGGGCCAACCAAGTGTCCTCCAGGCAGCCCTGTCAGCCACAGCTTTTATATGAGCAGTGTGGTCTTGATCTCAGATAAACCATTCATAACTAGGCATCCTTTCAGATTTCTATTTGTATCCTTTCACCATACTTTTTCAATTTGTATACTGAGCAAATAATCTAACAGACCGAATTATATGATGAAGAATATGGTATCAGGATTGGAGGAACACTCATTAACAATCTGCTAAGGAGCTCTGGTAGCGTAGTGGTTACGAATCGGGCTGCGAACCGGAAGGTCAGCAGTTCAAAACTACCAGCTGCTCCGCGGGAGAAAGATGAGGCGATCTGCTCCAGTAAAGATTTACAGCCTCGGAAACCCTATTCAGGGTCGCTATGGGTCGAAACCGACTCGACGGCACTTAACAACAACAACAACATGCAGATGATACAACCTTGGTAGCTAGAAGTGAAGAGGACTTAAAATACTTACTGACAGAGATCAAAGAATACAGTCTTCGGTACTGATTGCATCTCAATATAAAGCAAACAAGCATCCACAAAACGGGACCAATAAGTAACATCAGGGGAAATGGAGAAAAATTGAAGTTGACAAGGACTTCATTTTGCTTGAAATCACAATCAACACTCAGGGAAGTAGCAGTCAAGAAATCAAATGGTGTATTGCTTAGGAAAATCTGCTGTACAAGACGTCTTTAAAGTGTTGAAGAGCAAAGATGTCAGTTTGAGGACTAAGGTGCACCTCACCCAAGCCATGGTATTTTCCATCACCTCATATACATGTGAAAGTTGGACAATGAATAAGGAAGACCGTAGAAATATTTGTGTATTTGAGTTATGGTGATGGAGAACAATAATAAATGTACCATGGACTGTCAGAAGAACAAATTCGTGTTTGAAGAAGTACAGCCAGAATGCTTCTTAGAAGCCAGAATGGTGAAACTTCATCTCTCATGATATTAGGAGGGACCAGCTCCTGGAGAAGGACATTATGCTTGGTAAAGTGGAAAGTCGGTGAAAAAGAGGAAGACCCTCAAGGTGATGGATTGACACAGTGGTAGAAGCAATGGGTGCAAGCACAGCAACAATTGTGGGGATCGCACAGAAACAGCAGTCTCTTGTCGTCCTGTTGTGCATAGGGTCACTATAAGTTGGAATTGACTCGATGGCACCTAACCTAGTTTCATAAAATAATTTCATTTTATGCTTTCCAGACTAAGTGGTTTGGTACAAAAAACAGATATGCTGCTGAAATAAAAGGATGGGGAAGGAAAAGAATCCGTGTAGATAAATCTGTGGATCCACAAAGCAATAGGCCAAGAAAAACTATGCAGCAACTTCTTTTATCTTCTCCCTTGTCCTTATGACTCCGAGGCTTCCACTACTGCCTCCACTTAACTATCACTGATTACTTTTCTTACAATTTCTTGTTTGGTTTGAAAATAGCACTCCTAGTTTTCTCTTTGGTGTTAGTTATCTGACTTTCCTTTCTGTCAAAGTATCCTTATTTCA
Source organism: Chrysochloris asiatica (assembly GCF_000296735.1). NCBI lineage: Eukaryota > Metazoa > Chordata > Mammalia > Afrosoricida > Chrysochloridae > Chrysochloris > Chrysochloris asiatica. Next base: position 2,646,652 of record NW_006408554.1, on the reverse strand, counting down.
AGACGCCCTGGTGACACAATAGTTATACACTCAGCTGCTAACCAAAAAGTTGGCAGTTCAAACCCACCCAGCAGCTTGATGGAAGAAGAGCTGGTAATCTGTTCCCATAGAGACTGTAGCCTAGGAAACTCTATGGGGGAGCATTACTTTGTCACAGGAGGTCATTATGCTTTGTAATCATCTTGACAGCACCTAACAACATCCTTACTTTAGAAGCTTTGGTTTATGTGGTTTCTATTAGGATAGGCACACTGAACAACAAATAGGGCTCAGGTACCTTGAGGAACTGATGCTGCACAGGGGTCTTAGACACGCTGTTCTACAGGATGTTGTTACAGTTTAGTTACAGGATCTTAGGTAGGTGAAGGAAGTCTTAGGGGAGGTGCTTGGGCAGCCATGGGAGTGGCGGAGGGCATGAAGGACTTGAGGCAGTAGTTATTTACCAGTGAATGTGGAAGTATTTCAGTACTTTACCAGTCGGGGCTTTCTGGGTAGTACCTGAATGGTGCAAACGTTGAACATGCTCAACTACTAACCAAACTCCTAAAGGTTTCAGTTCAAGGCTTCAGGTGCCTTGGAAGAAAGACCTGGCAGTCTACGCCTGAAAAATCACTCATTGAAAATCCTATGGCACACAGTTCTACTCGGACACACATGGATTACCATGAGTTCGAACTGAGTCAACAGCAGTTTCATTTTTCAAATGGCATACTGACCATCACCTCAGTAAAATCTATCCTTAAATTTCATTCCTAAATTTGACTTTTAAATTTCTTTCCCAGAAACCTCACAGGAACAGCTGGAACAACTACCATTTAATTTAAATGTTCAGTTTTACTTCCATAAAATAAAATTGGCACTATGATTCACTTGGAGCATTGTTTTTCACAATTATGGCTTTCCTTATTACACAGTTCAACTTCACAATAATGTATTTAAATGTACTAGTTTCTAGTTTGATCCTAATTCTATTTTGTTGCTTAAAATTATCTAGAATATTACTTATTTTCTTTTCATTTTAATGTATAAATACTATCCGTTCTCTGGACCTAATCTTATCTAGTAAATTTATAGAAAAAAAAAAAAAAAAGGCAAGAAAGAGCCTGCAGTTTCATTAACAATTGCTAAACATTCTTTCCCAATACTTGTCAAGCAAGGCTCAGAGACAGTTTAAAAAGTGAGAATAAACTACGTCCTCTAAAGACTAACTATAGTTTTAAAACAACAATAATGATAAACTTTTACTAATGTAGATACTGTCTCTAAATGTAGAAACGCTGGGTCATTCTGAACTCATTTAATAAAGAGATAAGAAAGTTAGTTACCTTTGGTTACATGAACCTGATTCTTGTCGTGTGTATTCTCAAAAAGGGAACTATTCAGAACCAACGTGGTATAAACCAAACTCTGAATACAGAAAGCACAGGAAGCCGTTGACGCTGGTCAGTGGGTGGATGGCACTGGGGAAGGGCAACAACACTTGGCATTAATTATATATCGTCCCACCCGATCCTAGTCAGGGTATTTGCCAAGAAGTTCTTACATTCCTGTGGCCAGGGAACAGGGCTACACTAGAGTTTCATGGAAAACAACAGTGCATTATAAAACATCTTCATTGCTCCAGCTCCTTGCAATGATTAAATAATTTAACAAAATGATTTCACTGAATGGAAGCCTACTTTCGTGGAAGTAGCTAAATCTGGACGTTTAGATGTTTCTCAAAAAGACGTTTTCTTTCTTTTTCTCTAACATCTAATGATTGATAATTTGCCAAGGGTTTTTTGTTTTTGTTTTTTTTAAATCCCACCCAGATCATTGCAGAGATATAATTTGAAAAGACTAACAACAGATAAAGGATGCTGTTTCACTTTGAGAGTTCATCGTCCTTCTTACCTAGCATGGAAACATCAATGCCCAACAAACATAGAGAATGTGAGTCACTTCAGATCAACTTTATTGTTACATCTGCACAAAAGAGCTGTAATATGTTTCCAGGCTATAGAAACAGCTTTAGAGAATATATTATCCATAAAGACATGGGAAACCCCAAAACCCATTCCAAGAGCTATCTGAATGTCCACGCTTTTAAAGAGATGACTATAAATCATTGAGAAGGGCTCTGGTTTCTGGTGTAGGTGGACATAGTAGCTGCATTTGTAGCCTTCGCCCTGTCAGGAAGTGGGGTCATCGACATGGATTCTGCTCTCATTAAGATGATACCCTCCACCAAGAGCTCAAACGGCGGCCCTACCATGTGCACAGCTCCCATGGAAATCAAAACCCAGCCCAGCCCCAGACTCATACAGCTCTGCCCCCAGATCTCACCGTGTTCCACACATGCTGTTGTCACCTCACCCACACTGTTGTCACAACACCCAACAGGCTGTTACTAAGGGCTCTGGTATGCTGCCGAATATATGCATTAAATAGGAATTTCCAAAACATATTTTAGGAATACTTATCCTTGGCTCTGCGTCTTCACTTACTCAATGCGGCCACTGTCCCTGGAGGGGCCACTCCTATCAGGCATACCTCCCTTTGCCTCTTGAGGCTCCTGGTCCCCAGCTCCTGTCGTGAATACACAATGGAAATCAGAGGAATGCTGCGGGGAGGAATCTAGGGCAACAACTTAATTGGATCATTCTCCTTCTATGGGACCATTCATACAGGTCAACATGTCTCACTTCACCCTCATCCTCTACGCAGAGGTGACTGCCAACCCAAGCTCAGACTCAATTCAAGTTTTGTATCCTTATCGTCTTAAGATTCTCAGTGTCTTAGCCTGAGGTACCTGACGAGTTATGTGTCTGGCAAACATTCCCTCAGCCCCCTCTTTGATGTTTGGAGTAGCTGTTGTCTCTATATTTAACCAAACAAGACCTAGAAGAAACTGGGGTGGGGAGAAGGGGGGAGGGACAGTTGTTTTGGATTAAGGTGGTTTTGAGAAGGTTATGTGTCCCAAGTTAGAAAAGAGACATGATTTGATAGAGAGTACAAATTACTAAATCAATATTGGGGCCGCTTAATTCTTGTTAAACATGTATGCTAAATTACCACAGGGAATGAGAGACATTCTGGACAAGTTTAAACATATTTGATGATATCTAGCTTTAGAACTCCTTTTTACTTCTTGGGAAACTGACAGTGGGCATGAGCAAAACAACAGAGGTAAAGGATGGCTAATAATCACCAAGGACTCTTGAGAAGGATGTCTTAGTGAGAGGGATGATTTCTGTCTTTTGCTAAGGCTTTGAATGCTTTTAAATCCATGGTCTTCCAGACCCCAGGCGTTTTGTGGCATTCTTTAGTTGCTTTGGAAGTTCTAGCTTTGGTGATGACAAAAGCATTAGTCACTTTCAGGAAGAGAGTTATGGTAATTTAGTACCAGACTCCATACATAGTTTTGTTTTCATATTTTTCACACTGATGTCAAACTCTTAAATTTATCCTACCATACTTGGGGTACGTTGGTCACAATTCTACAGATTTTTCCAATGCGCTTCTGAGAGAAATTCATTCCAAATGGATTTGCCATTGACACTAAAACTGACTTTAGATTGGGAGTATGAACGGTAATGCTGAGCTTCATTTCTTGGGGTGCACCTACTCCACTACCCTCTCCCCCCATCCCTTTCCCCACATACACTTTTACTTCTTTCAGTTTAGTTCACTAAGTAATTACGCCTGATGGAGATATCAGCATAGAACTGTGTCCCATAGGGTTTTCAATAATTGATTTTTTTGGAAATAGATCCCTCGGCTTTTCTTGTAGGGTACCACTAGTTGGACTAGAGCCTCCAGCCTTTTGTTTAGTAGCTGAGCAAGTTAACTGCTTTTACCACCGGAAGACTATGTATATGAGGACTTCTGGTGTGTTGCAGTAGGATCGGTGCTGGACTGTGAACCATAAGATCAGTGATTCAAGCCTACCAGCTGCTCCTTGGAAACCCTGTACAGGGTTGCTATGAGTCAGAACCAACTCAATGGCACTAAACAACAACTACAGCAGGTACACCCGAAAGCCAGCTGTCAAGTCAATCGTGACTCATGGTGACCCTGTTTGTGTCGTAGTAGACTTGCACTCCACTGGGTAGTTTTCTGAAGTGAATTTCCAGACCTTGCTTCCAAGGTATCTCTGGATAGTCTGGACCCTTCAGTGTTTTGGTTAGAAGTCAAGTATATTAGCCATTTGCACCACCTGGAGTAGTGGGGTGTGTGCTATGAAGTCAGGCCTACCAGGTCTGGAAACTATGGGAGACTTTACCTCTCTGCGTTCCAGTGTCTTCAAGAGCTCCTTATCTTACTGGAAAGGTAGGAGCAGATATCCACCCCTTCTCATTGGTTTGGGTACAAATCCTAAGACTTGTAGAGTCATTACCAACTTGGCAAATATGAGATGATTTCTGAGGCTATGCATGATGCCTTCTGCGTATTTGCAAATGCATCCATATGCTAAGGAGAGGATGCCACTGACATCATGTCATGTTGGTGGCTGCCAAAGAGGTTAACAGATAGGAACAGAAGCATGGTGGTGGGTGGGAGGGTGATGGAGACTGTGTGGGAGGTAGAGAATGAGGTGGGAAGAAGCATAAATCAGGCAGGGACCTAGCCACAAGCTTTCACCAGCCGTGGTATGTAGGGGAACTCTGAAACTCAGAGCCTGCAGGGATGGAACTGAACTGGTCCCTTGGAACGTCACGTTTGGGACTCCACCCATCTGCAAGCCCACACCCAGGCTCCAGCAGTTCTGTGCCTGCTCATCCCCTTTGTCAATCTAATTTCCCTCCTTCTTTGTCTGTTTACTTTGTGTCCTTGCCTGCCACATCATCTCCTCTCTCAATCTTCTCTCTCATTATCCCTATTCCCAATTGATAATGACTTTTGCCCACATTTACCAATAAATAACAGCCAATTTAAACCTAACAAGCACATAAAAGATTTTCCTTATTCCTATTGCATTTATGAACTTCAAGTCTCACCTACATCGTGATATGCCAAAATGTACTTCTAGTCTAATAGACTGTTTTTATCATGTTGCTGTTGTTTTTAGGTGCCGTCGAGTTGGTTCCAACTCACAGCAGCCCTAAATACAAGAGAATGAAACACTGCCTGGACCTGCGCCATCCTCACAATCATTGCTAGGACTGAGCCAACTGTTGTAACCAATGTGCCAGTCCATCTTGTTGAGGGCATTCCTCCTTTTTGCTGACCCCCTACTTTACCAAGGATGATGTTCTTCCAGGGACTGGTCCCTCCTGATGACATGATCAAAGAATGTGAGATGAAAGTCTCTAAGGAGCATTCTATCTATATCTCCTCCAACGGAGATTTCTTCTTTCTTGGATAATCCATAGTACATTCAGTAGTCTCCACCAACACAATCATTCAAAAGACATCAATTCTTGGATCTTCCTTGTTCATTGTCGGTTTTTTTGCATTCATATGAGGCAACTGAAAATATCATGGCTTGGGTCAGGTATACCTTTGTCTTCAAGGTAACATTTTTGCTTTTTAACACTTTAAGGAGCTCTTTTCTAGCAGATTTGCCCATGTTTGATTTCCTGACTGCTGCTTCCATAGGTACATTGACTGTGGATACAACTAAAATGAAATCCCTGACAACTCCAATCTTTTCTCCGTTTATTGTGATATGGTTCATTGGTCCAGTTGTGAGGATTTTTTATTTGTTTATGCTGTGGTGTAATTCATATTGAAGGCTGTAGTCTTTGATTCTTGTCAAAAAGTGCTTCAAGTCTTCTTCACTTTCAGCAAGCAAGTTGTGCCATCCGTATATTGCAAGTTGTTAATGAGTCTCCCTTCATTCCTGATACTGAGGTCTTCTTCATATAGTCCAGCTTCCAAGATTATTTCCTCAGTATACAATTGAAGACGTCTGATAAAAGCATAAAACCCTGACACACACTTCCCTGGATTTTAAACCAAGCAGGATTCCCTTGTTCTCTGTACAGGTTCTACATGAGCACAATTAAGTGTTGCAGAATTCCCATTCTTTGCATAGGCAATGAAACACAGATAAACATCTTTCTAGTATGCTCTACTTTATAACTAAAAAGGGGAACTTAAGCTCACTGCCATTGAGTCAATTCCTAAGAGCAACCCTGTACAGAGTTTCGAAGGTTATAGATCTTTACTGCAGCAGACAGCCTCATCCTTCTTCCTCAGAATAGCTGGTGGGTTTGAACTGCCAACTTTGAGGTTAGGAGTCCAGTGATGGTCTTGTAGCGTGACACCAAGAGTCCTAGTATTAAAACAAATTGTTGACCTAATTGGAGTGCTTTCGGAGAGGACCCAGTCTGACAAGAAGGATTACGGATTTTAGAAGGTGCAGTCAATGATGGTGAAAAGGTTCTTTGAAAATACTTAGCTGCCATCAAGTCAATTCTGACACATGGTGACAACGTGGGTGCAGAGTAGAACTGCTCCATAGAGTTTTCAAGGTCACAGCCTTTAGGAGGCAGATCACCAGACCTTATTTCTGAATTGCCTATGGTGGGTTTGAAGTGCTAACTTTTTGGTTACTAGTCCAGTGCTTACCCATTTGTGCCACCCAGGGATCCTAGTTACTATGAAGGCAATCATTATTGGGAGACCACTGGAAGGCCCCTTTTCTCTCTTTTGGTCTGTCTGCCTCTCTGCCTACTACCTGCATTTGTTGAGGGACATCAAGTGGGATCTGATAGTCCTAGGTTTGACTCCTGGCTGTGTGATATTGGAAAGTTATCTAGTCCTTATGGCATGACTCAAGAGTAGGTGGACACTGTATTGTTTTATCTTACTTTATACTTTATCAAAGCAAAACCACTCTCTCATATGTTGACCTCGAAAATAAAAATGGTCATAGGTTTTTATGTATAAGTAACTCCTGATGTGACACTGTAGAATCAGCACTGCAAACCACAAGGTTGGAGGTTCAAATTCATCAGCTGCTCCTCAAAAACCCTCAACAGCGTCACCAAGAGTCAGAACCACTCAACGGCTCTTAACAACCATGTGCAGGTGCTGAGTTTTTATTGACCTATTTGTACTTTTTCCTGACTTTCCTGGAACTATGGAAATACCAATGAAAAAAGGCCTTTTAAAACAAAATTGTCTAGAACTGTATCCCTAGTATTGATTTCATTTCACGTGTGCCATTTCTGGAGAATAAATATGCTTTATGTACGAATTTCCTTGGTTGTAAAGGATATTACTGCTTCATAAGAAAGATTCTTAAAAAAATACATCAGCATAATTATTATGTAAGCTGATGGCACGAAATAGATGTTCACAGGTCAGGTTTCTAAGTCTTTCTAAGTGGTCAAGGCCTTAGTCTGATACTATTCCTCTGGCTTTGCTAACAGTTTATTTATTGATGTGTAGTCCAAGATTCCAAACCCTTCCTTTTATGAGAAGTATGTTCAGGAAAAGGAGTCGAGATACCTACTCCATTTGTGAGGGAGACTTTCCAGAAGGTCATTTCCTTTAGTCCTGATTTATCCATGGAATGAACAAAAGTTTGTTTCTTACAAAATGATTTCTGCTCACTGAGCAGATGAAGAGAACAGTCATGGTCTGTAGGGTGCAGAATGAGATGAGGGGGGCATGTGGGGTCAGGGTAGACCTATGGTTTTGCAAGTTTTTCATTTTAACCTTCCAAGCAGGATCACTAATCATTGCATGTGTGCTGAAAAGGAAGCAGGGGGTCAGTGACTACGAAACTAAGACATTAAAGTGGTGCGGGTGAGGCTTTTCACCAACCTGGTGACCAAACCCAGTCTGCTGCCTCACATTTAGAAATCGTTATGGAAGCAGACTGCCTCAGTTTCCTCCAGCACATCTGCTGGTGAGTTTGAGTTGGTAAACTTTCAGTTGTTTTTACGTGCTGTTGAGTTGGATCTGACTCATAATGACCCTGTGTAGGGTTTCTGAGGAGCACCTGAGGGGTTTGAACTGTGATTAGCAGTCCAGCGCTTATTCTACAGCACCAACCCCGTACTTTCCACTGAAGGTCATATTTATTATGAAACATCCTTTGTCCACTTGGTTTTGCTTTCTAATATAATGTGGGATTTTTAAGACAACACCTTACAAATTGCCTGACAATTTGTACCAATATCTAGCTGTTGAGTGAAACTTTTGAGGGATATTGCCTGAAGCTGAAAGTTGGGACTCTCTCTCTCTCTCTCTTTATTTTTATTTTTATTTTTTTTGGTACACTAGCTCATTAGAAACAGACAGGGAGAGAGATCAGGCAGAACCCTGGTTTAAGAGGCCACTCAACTCTCACTGAGCTATAAACTTGGTTCTCAGAAGTCTCCATTTTCTCTCTGAACCCTTTCTGAATGGAGGTCCTGCGGCTGCTTACTATTCTTTTGGAGGGTGACACCTCTTCTCTGTTCTCCTTCACTTTCAATATCATTTTTCAATCTTTCTGGGAAGCGCTGTTACACTTCTATGAAGAGACTCCAACTGCCAATCTTAAAATATTCTTTGAAACCAGTAACACCAGGTGCTCTGTTCAAGAAGGAAAGGAGACAGCTCCCTATAATATACAATACAACATTTGTTCAGGGGCAGCATTAGATTTAATCACACACAGACACACAGACACACACACACACAACTGCAACCTTAATAGCTGAATGTTTCTCTTGAAATACTCTAAAGGTTTCAGGAAATGCAAGGAAACTTTTAAAAACAAAGTATCCAAAAAATGAAAACAGAAGAATCAAAGGAAATAGTAAAAAAAAAAAAAAAAAAGGGAATCCAAGTTGAACATGACTTGTAATAACATGCTTGACCAGAAAGGAAGTTGGGAAATTAGACAAAGTTATATCATCAACCTGCAGATAAGAATGATCTCTTTCAAGCTGATAAAAGATCTACTTTTCAGAGAAGTTTTAGAGGGGTGGATTTGTTTGGGGGATATCATGTTAAGAAAGTACAGGTCACTGCCCATTGGAGTGTGCTATTATTTTCTCAGCATAATTTATGTACAGAACCAGAGGCAACGAAAGGATAACATTAACATGATGTCTTCAATAGCTGCCATGAAAATATTTACTTTCCTTTAAAATTTTATGTAGCCTTGTTATATGAAAGAGCAGGGATCTGTAAAGGTGAATGAGATATGGATCCCATTCTCCCAGCCCACAGACCTAGGCAGCTGGGTCTGACCCTACAATTACCCCACTGTGTAGGCAGTGTGGCTGAGCAGTTCTGGGCCAAAGCAACTCTATGTATGCATTGCTTTATCCTCTTAAATATTCAATAATTTAAAAATATGATAAGCATATCCATTTATTTGGGACTATATATTGCTTCCCAGCACATCTGATAATATTTTGTCATTGTTAGCTGCTGTTAAGTTGGCCCCAACTTGTGGTGACCCCACACTCTGCCCAGGCCCACACAGGCTCCATCATTGGGTGCAGATCAGATTGCTGTGATCCATAGGCTTTTTATTGGCTGATTTTAGGACATAGATTGCCAGTCCTTTCTTCCTAATTTATCTTAGTCAGAAAGCTTCGCTGAAACCTGTTCAGCATCCTAACAACATGCAAGCCTTCACTGACAGATGGGTGCATTGGCTGGGACTAGAACAGGGTCCTCCCGTGAAAGATGAGGAAATTTTACCACTAATTCCCTCTTTGCTTTTACATGTCATTTAAAAATTCTTCCTTCCCCCAACCAACCTCAGGAGTGACTATAGTTGGCTCTTTAATAACTCTGGGGTTAGGGGATCTAACCTGAAGAGAGTCGAAATCCATGTAGAACTTTTGATTCACCCAAAACTTAACTACTAATAGGTTACTGTTGACCAGAACCCTTACTATTAACATAAAATAACATAAATATTTTTGAGTTATATGTGTTGTATATTGCATCCACATAAAAGTTGCATTTTCAATATGAAACAAAAAGGTATTTCACAAAAACTGCAAGATTTTTGTGGCCACTGCAGCAATGGCTTCATGAATTTCCTTTTCTTTTTTACAGTGGCGCTATGCTGGATTCATTCATCTTGAACTGGTAGGCTTCAGACCTCAATCTATGGCCGATAGTAAGCAATTCAACTTCCATGGTGTCATTCAAGGTTCATCGTACTGCACTAAACATGATAAAAAAATACATGAGGACTATGAGAGATTCCTTTAAACTGTGATACACAATTTGCTGCAGAGATGAATTGTTCACGTGGGGTCAAGTAACATCACATGGCATTTTTTAAATCCCGTAAATGGACCTGCACAGTTCAAACCCGCATTGTTCAGGGATTAATGGCAGGAAAAATCTTCAATAAATTCATGGAAAAATTGAGTAAAAAAATCATGGAAATTTTCCACAAACTTTCTGAAGCCCCCTTGTATTTTGAATCTGTTGCAACTGACATTGAGCATCTATAGCTTTGGATCTTCATCATAGGCCTGCCTTAGTTGGAATCTTTATGTTTGTATGTGTGTTGCTTAATGGCATTCAAATAAAACTTAATATCCCCTTTTCTTTGCTACTTTTTCATTTTCTTTCTTTTTTTTTTCACCTCTGCGTTTAAAGATAATGCCTGCAATTGTAATGAGTATGGTTAAACCCTAATATTTTCATGTTTTTCTCTTGCCTAATTCATCAAACACTAGGGACACATGCTTGCTCTTTAGAATAGCATACTTACAGTCTCCCAAACTTGGATGGCAATCCATGTATTTACATTGTTTTAGACCAAAACACCATGGTTCAATAGTTTAACTGTTGTTCTGGATTCCAGACTCATGAAATTACCCAATCATCTTTATTATTTTTAAGTTCAATTTATTTTAATATAGTTTGAAAGTGCACGCTCTTTTTTTCCCCCTGGGTCTTTAGAAAATAATTTTGCCAGCTATTCTATCTCTAGTCTTTGTAATAAAATTCCTCTAGAGGAAAGGTGAAAGGGCTTGAGCAACGCCTTTCTACCCTCTGGCTTATTAGAGAGGATGAAGGGCTTCTGGGCAGGATGAAAGAAATAATCCAGGAAGGAAGCCAGGAAGAAAAGGGGGTGGAGAGAAATTTAAGCCAGTGTCAAGAGGTTGGTGAATGGAAGAATGTGACACAGGAGAGAGAGAGAGAAAAAAAGGAAGCCACTCCAATAACTCTTACCATTTTTCAAAGGCTTCTTCTCTACAGAGTCATTCCTATCTTGCCCACCCTCTCATTCTTCCACCTACTCTTCCCTCTGCTGGAATCTCCTACCATTTTATTTAGATCTCCATCATTATTATTAGCTGCCATTGAGTTGGCCTCAGACTCATGGTCACCCAGTGCACACCAGAACAAAGTGCTTCAAGTCCTAGGCCATCGCCATGAGTAATAAGGGATCCAACTGGTGTGGTCCAAAGGCTTTCCTTGTCTGATGTTTGAAAGCAGACCACTGGACCTTTCTTCCTAGTCTGTCTTAGTCTGAAAGTTCTGCTGAAGCCTGTTCAGCATCCTAGCAACATGCCAGCCTCCACTGAGAAACTGGTGGTAGCTATATATGAGCCCCATTGTTCAGGAATCGAACCTGGGCCTACCAACCGAAAGGCGAGAACTCTACCACTGAACCACACTGACCTTCCTAGTTATTGTTGTCATGTGCCAATGAGTAGAGTCTGCCTTGTAGCAACCCCATTGGGTCTGCTAGGCTGTGGTGCTGATGGTGGCTTCAAATCACTGACTTTTCAGTTAGTAGCCAAGCGCTTAACCACTGTGCACCAGGTCTCCTACCTCCTTTATTGTTGTCATTGTTGGTGAGTGCCATCCAGTTGGTTCTGACTCCAGGTGGTTCTGACTCACAGTGACCCTGTATAGTGTTTCTGAAGAGAGTCTAGTGGGTCTGAATCACCGACCTGGCAGTTAGCTTCGCCTGCAGCGCCACACCAGGACCTCCTTTATAGCACTTACCAATGTCTACCTTGCATTATGGAGTCCTGGTGTGGTGCTGCAGGTTAATGCGCTGGACTGCAAGGTCGATTTGAACTGCAAGCTCGGTGGTTTAAACTCATCAGCTGCTTCTCAGAAACCATATACAGGGTCGCTATGCATCTGAACCGATTTGACGGCACTCAACAACAACAACCTTGCATTATTAGGTATTTGGTTTTCTGTAAGCCAACCATACACTCAACAAGTAAGAATTGTTTACTAAGCACCTCTGGAGCACCTCCAGGTATTCACAGATGACAGTCATGTGGCCACTGCTTTCTAAAGCCTCACTGCCTTGGCTTTACCCTGGCATACACCATCAGGCTATCCTCTGTCCTCCCTGCCACCTAGTTACTTGATCTTTCTGCAGGAGAGCAGTCTTCCTGCCGGAAATGTCTTTTCTCTCACCTTCTCCTATTAGTCTTCCAACATTAAGGCACAACCTTTCCCAGAAGCTTTTTTTGAACCCGCAGGCTGACCTTAGGGCCTTTCCCCTACACTCCCTTAGCACAGTCACTTCGCCCCTAGTGTGTGCCACAAAATGAAGCTTGCTCTTTACAAGTCTTGTCTCAGCCAGTGAACTCAAGGTCAGGAAGCTTGCCTTCTAACCTTTGTCCCTCCAGGCTCAAGCACTAGGCCTGATCCATGGTAGTAGCGGTTGTTGTTGTTGTTAAGTGCCGTCGAGTGGGTTCCGTTTCATAGCAACCCTGTATAGAGTTTCCAAGGAGCAGCTGGTGAGTTTGAACTGCTGGCTTTGTGGTTCACAGTCCAGTGTTGATCCTACAACACCACACCAGGAGGCCATCCATCGTAGTTGTTGTTATGTGCTGTGGAGTCAGTGCCGACCCATAGCGACCCTATCTATACAGGGTTTCCAAGGCTGTAAATCTTTCCGAGAGCAGAAAGCCTCATCCTTCTCCCATGGAACCACTGGTAGTTTCGAACTGCTTACCTTGCGGTTCACAACCTGATTCGTAACCACTACGCTACCAGAGCTCCTTATCCATGGTAGTAGAGATACAATAAATATCAACTGAATTCATAATTGACTCTCTTTCTTCAGAATGTTCTCCTAAGAGAAGGTGGGAAAGAAAACATTTATCCCTTTGACAGATAGGATTCTTGGTAGCAGTTCCAACCTACCAACTGCTTGGTGGGACAAAGATGCAGCTTTCTGCTCCTGTAAAGATTTACAGCCTCAGAAACACTATATAGGGTCACTATGAGTCAGTTTGATGGTGCAGATAGGAAGACAAAGGGGTGGAGAGGATAAATCACTTGTCCCCAACTTTAAATTGTGAGTTGGGCAAGAAGCCATATTGTCTATTTTGTTACCCAGACTAAGTCAATTTGCTATTAAACAGGTATATCCATTTCCCCTGTATCACCTTGGAAGAGTATTTTAGTGGGAGACTGAGTAACAGAATTAGGAGTTAAGAAAATAGGAAGACAGGCATGGCAGGGATCCTATTTGGCAAAATAAGAAAATAACTACAACAGTTATTATCTGTGTCTACAGACAAGACACATCCAGGTGTAATGCAGCTGCATGGATTCTATTGATCAAGTCCAAGAAAGAAAAGGATGCAGGTTGAGGGAAACAAAGTGGGAAGTAGATTAGAAAGTGACTACTTAAACCGGGAAAGAGCACAAAAGGACAGAGAGAGAGGGAACTAGGAAGGCTCAGGTTTAAGCAAAGCTGCTTGTAGAGCCCAGCAGCAACCCTGGGAAAATGAGAAACAGCTAAAAAGATTTGTGAGTAAACTTCTAATTTATGTGATTTTTAAATGTGAATATATATTTTTTATGAAAGAGGCAGCACAAAGCAATGGGAGGAGCCTGGTTGCCCTGTTTGAAGTCAGAGTCTTGGGATTAGATTGTTCTTAAAACTTACAGGCTTTGTGATTTTGAGCAAGTTACTTAGCTTCTCTGAACCTGTTCCTTCTTAGATGTTGTTAAGTGCCATCGAGTTGCTTCCAATTCACAGTTACCCTGGTTTCCAAGGAGTGACTGGTGGGTTTGAACTGATGACCCTGCAGTTGGCAGTCCTGTGCTTATCTTACACTGTCACACCAGGACTCTTCTTCTTAAATATAAAATATTTTATATTTTAGATATTTTTATATTTGTATATAAATTTAAAATACTACATTTTTTTAAGGATTGGAAAATTGGTTCTTCTCATAAATACATTCAGATTTGTTTTTACAAATCATTCCGTTGGGGTTGGGTTAGGTTTCCCAGAAGGTTCATAGTAGGTCTCTCTTGATGCTTCATTGGCAAGGTTTCACTCATATGGTTACCCCTAACTACGAGAGAATCTGGGAAAATGACTTCCAGTTTTTCTTTGACTTTTTTTTTTTTTTGCTTTTATAAAGGTAAGGTTTAAGGCAGAAGCCAGTTAGGAATGACTTTCGAACTAGTCAACATTTGCTACAACCGCCAATAACAATAGCACAGGCATAACTGGACAAAAGAAAGGGATCATGGGACTTACAAAGCTAAGCAATAAGCTTGAGCCATAAGTCTAATTAAATAGTAAATTAACATTAACAAGTACAGTAATAAAGAAAAGTCCTTTAAGAAAAATTACCAATGCAGTACCACCGCTGTTCCAGGAAAAATACAGACATGTTCCCAGCAAAATTGAATAAGTGATTGAGTTACCTTTCTCATTTTAGGGTTTCAACTACCAGCTGTTCTGCGGGAGAAAGATGAGGCTTTCCGCTCCCGTGAAGATTTACAGCCTCAGAAACCCTGTATAGGGTCGCTATGGGTCGGAATCAACTCGACGGCACTAACAACAACAACAACAACAACCTTCTCATTAAGGAATTCTGGTGCAGTAGTTGGTTAAGTGTTAGGATGCTAACAGCAAGTTCAGCAGTTCAAATCCACCAGCCACTTCACAGGAGAAAGATGAAGTTGTCTGCTCCCATAAAGATTTACAGTCTTAGAAACACCAAGGAGCAGTTCTCTTCTGTCATAGGGCCACTATGAGTCAGAAAGGCAGTGAGTTTCTTATTAGCTGATCTCCTCACTTGCTTTGCAATTCTCAATTCTAATGATTTCTGGTTCAAATCTGCCAGCCACTCCTTGGAAACACTATAAAGGGCTGCTATGAGTCAGAATCGACTCAATGGCACTAA
The DNA here is from genome assembly GCF_000296735.1 of Chrysochloris asiatica. Taxonomy (NCBI): domain Eukaryota; kingdom Metazoa; phylum Chordata; class Mammalia; order Afrosoricida; family Chrysochloridae; genus Chrysochloris; species Chrysochloris asiatica. The sequence continues at coordinate 2,631,566 of NW_006408554.1, read as the reverse complement.
CAGCAAATACCTAATGCTGTTTTAAGATGAGCTCCATTTCCCACAATTTTCTTTGTCTTTCTCTCTTTTCTCCAGCAACTCAACTATCTTATATATAGTTTTCTCAGATTCCAATTCCTAGTCACTGCTTCTGTTAAAAAAAAAAAAGAAAAAAAGAGAGAGAGAGAGAAGATATTTAAGAAGTTATGACGGGCAAATTGTAGGTGGCTCTTTGCTGCTACGGGTTAATGCACTGGACTGCAAAGTCAATTTGAACTACGAGGTTAGTGGTTCAAGCACACCAGCTGCTTCTCAGAAACCCTATATAAGGTTGCTATGGGTTGATCTGACTCGACGGCACTTAACAATTTTTATAATATGGGACTCCTGGTATGGTGCTTTTGGATAAGCACTGGACTGCTAACCACAAAGTTGGAGGTTCAAACCTTATGGGAACCTTATGTTGTTGTTGTTAAGTGCCTTGGAGTCATTTCCAACTCATAGTGACGCTGTTTAGGGTTTCTGAGGAGCAGCTGGTGAGTTTGAACAGCAGTTCACTTGCAGTTCAAACAGACTTTGTGGTCCAATGCATTATCTCACAGTGCCACACTAGGATTTCTTATACAGGGTCTCTGTGAGTCAGAACCAACTCCAAGGCACTTAACAACAACTTATCATATCTGCATTTGAATTGTTTTTGTTAAGTGCCATCAATGCTTGAATGAAAGTGCCTGGTAAATGTTTTGGGCATTGTAGGATAGGACCTGGGGAAGAGAGATTTTCAGATTAGGAGATCTTGCCTGAAATTTGTCAAGAATGATATAGTCACATTGTTTAAGCTTAAGGTTAACCTGCTAACAACATCTCAGAGTGAAGGTGCATGTAGGGAATGCAGAGGGGCTTGCCCTTAATCAGTGTGTAGTGTGATAGAACAGGATGGAGGTATACTAGAATTGGGTGGAGAAAGACAAACCTGTCAAAACATGAGAGAAAACTAGATGTGCTAAGGAGAGATGACACTGAGTTTAAAATAAAGCTTCATAAAAAGCTATCCTGTTGGCTAACACTCAATAAAAACTAGTGTTGCTAATGGACTAATTATTAGTGTGGAGATACAACTGTGAATTACACATGGTAACTGAGGGGGTTGGGTTGATGAGAGAGTCAGGCTTGCAGAGAGCATGTTAAAGTTAAATGAAATATTGACCTCTTGTTAAAGCACAAACCAGACAAGAGTTAAAGAAAGTGTCTTTGTTTTGCATATTCTTCTATAAAATGTACTCTCTTGTTTTTCTGTCCTGTGTGTTTTTTATATACAAGAGTGTTTGTGTTAGTGGTGGTGGTTTGTGCCATTGAGTCAGTTCGGAAACATAGCGACATTGTATAGGGTTTCCAAGGAGTGGCTGGTGAGTTTGAACCACCAAACTTGTGGTTCAAGAGTGTATGTGCTATCATAATACCATCAATTAAAGACTATGTGTAAGTTGGGAGTGCTGTGGCTCTGTAGGATATGCACTGGACTGCTAACCATAAGGTTCTAGTCCACCAGCCTCTCTCTGGGAAAAACATGAGGCTTTCTGCTCCCACAAAGATTTACAGCCTCTGAAACCCTGTACAGGGTCGCTGTCAGTTGGAACCCACTCGGCAGCACTTAACACCAACCACCACAAATAAACAAGTTAGGGAATAATTACTCAAATGTGAAATAATTACTGACTTTACAAGAAGAATTATCCTTGAGGTTTCTTTAAGTGCCATTTAAAATACTATTCGATGTACCAAAGATTATCTTTTATGTACAACACACATTTAAGAATTTTACTTCATAAGGCAAAGCAAACCCATGTCACAGAGCTAAAGACTCCAGTTGATTTCGTTCAGCACACAAAAAGAGAAGCATGCACTGCTTATAGACAGCAGAGAGAGGAAAATACAGCCTACTTTCTGCTGGGATCAGGAGCTCCTGTTTCACCAAGAAGAATTCATTAAGGAGACAGCATGTCAATAAAAATGAGTTTTATTAAAAAGAACAGATGTAATTAAAGGTATGGCTGCAAACTAGCTCAGTTATCAAGGGACAATGACTCTGCTGGAAGTTTAAGAAATGACACAATACACCATAGAATCTTCCAATTTTAACTTATTTTGTGAAAGAAATGGGACACTTGATTTAATTTGTAATAGCCAAAGTGAATACTGGCTTGACGAAGGAACACGTGCTTCTATACAATTGTTGTTCTTCAAATAATAGTGAGTTATAGCAGTAAAAGACATTTGTTAGTGAGGCTAGAAAAGAAGCCCATGACTCAGGCTGACATGGCTTACAATGGGGAGAAGAAATGTTCATTATTGCTGTTTGCAGGCTATCGTCTAAAGGAGGATAGTTGATTTCTAGAATATTTAAAGTTGCATACAGGGAAAATTATGCTTAAGACTCTGAAAACCCAAGATCAAATGATATTTCTCTGGGGAAAATATGTGTAGAATAGTCAAATGATAGAACATCCACACATCAAAGGGCAGCAGAATGGTGCAATATGGTTTTTAAAGAGAATCATCCTATCCAAGTTTATGTGGTCTTAGTCACATGGTTTGAATATGGGGCAACAATCCACACGCCTCAAGACCAAGCAATGTGCACACTGGGCAGTTTTTGCAGACCTCAGATCCATGGATGGGCTGGGAATTCAGAGAAGCTGTATCTGGGTAACTAGCACCCTCTCCCCCTTTGGAGAGCCCTCAGCTTAGCGACGTCTTGTGATCTGAGCAGTGGCTTGGAAGACAGAGAAACAGCCGGAGGCTTGGATTTGCCCTGATGCCATATGACAAGCCACTGCCTCGTCTAACACCTTCTAATATAACACCATCAAAAGGATTAAGTGCTTACTGGCTTAAAAAAAATTAAAATAAAAAGGTAGATCAGAAGGTGTTCCTAGCACTAGAAGGCTTAGTGTAGTGTTCTCCTGGCTGCCTCACCCTCACATCAAGGGTGTCGTGGCAGAAAGAGGGGGAAAGAAGCGGGGCATTGTGAGAAGGGAGTGGGAAGAAGTTTAGAAATTTTCAGTTACAGCAATAATACACAACTCATCAGAGCAGTTACAAGTATGTGGCGTTTTACAAATTATAACGTACAATTTTCATACACTATGTGATCCAGGGACTTCTGCTGTGGGGCTGTAAGATAAGCCCTGGACTGGGAACCACAAAGTCAGCAGTTCAAACCTGCCAGCTGTCCCTGGGAAAACCCTGTACAGGGTCACTATGAGTTGGAATTGACTTGATGGCACTTAACAACAACGAAGTGATCCATACAACCTTTCCTGCACACCTCAGAGAGTTGCTAAGACAAAGATATGTTGTCTGCAAGAGTGACTTATGGACTAAACAATCGTTAATAAATGTTTTGTGGCATAAATGGTTAAAAAAAAATAACACCCTAAAAAGCTTGAAAAGATTATTTAAAAATGTTAGGCTTTTATCAAATTCCCTGGAGTCCGCAAGCATTTTCCCCTTGAAATGTCTGCCAACAAGAGTCAGAATTACATATTCTGAGGCAGCTAAAGGTAGATTGTCATGTAAAATATAGCTTAAGTTGGATGACTGAGTTTGGTAGGTTGGTTACTTCATGATCTAATTACTGTCAATTTATTGTGATATGTAAAGACAGAGCAGTAGAAAAGGTTTTAAGCTTACCTTACCTTTAGTTCTTTTTAACCACAAACTGCAACGCTCTTGCGAAACAAAAACAAAAAACACTACTACCTCTCCAGGAGTCCCATTGTAGTGCTGTGGGTTAATGCGCTCAACTGCAAGGTTGGTTTGAACCGCAAGGTCAGCAGTTCAAGCTCACCAGCCAGTCCTTGGAAACCCTATACAGGGTTGCTATGGGTTGGAACAGACTCGATAGCATTTAACAACAACAGTTCTCCTTAAATATTGTTTAAGATTGGGTGTTTCACAACTTTGTTCTATTTGTCACTCCATCCAGAGGACATACATCCTGTTCTTCCATCTTAAGTGGATATGTTTGTTGGTGGGGGGGGGGGGGAAATATATATATATATATACACACACACACACATATATATATATATTGGTTGGTATGAATTTAAATTAATACACGCAATCTTCTAACAGATGAATAGTCTATATGTCACAGTAATATTTAAAAAAATGTATTTAAAAAATGGATCCTATGAGGTTCCCAATGGAAATGGATACATATGTTTACCAGAAGACGTGAGAATGCAATAACAGCATTATTCATAATAATAAAAAGAGTAGAAAGGATCAATAGTGAGATTGTAGCATAACAGAATATTATACAGCAGTGAGAGTGAATGAGCTGCCATTTACATGCAACACTATGTACAAATATCATATTGATTGAAAGAAACCAGATTACATGTAAGATTTCATATGTAAAATAAAACTAATTTATGTTGTTGCAAGTCAGGATAGTGGTTACCTGTGGGGATACAGGTGTGTTTATTGATTAAGCTAGTGTTACACAGGTGTGTTCAGTTTGCAACAACTCTTCAAATACACTTGTGATATAGACGTTTTTCTGTGTGTATATTACACTCCAATACGGAATCTTCTAAAAAATGGGTCAAACACTAAATTAACGGACTTCATTTAGCTTTACTTTGATTGGCACTCTGACAACACCTGTTTTTCACTTTCCTAGTTCCCATAGGGAGTCCTGGTGTGGTTTCTGTGAGCTAACGCGTCAGACTGCAAAGTCGTTTGAACTGTAAATTTGGTGGTTCAAGCTCAACAGGTGCTCCTTGGAAACCCTATACAGGGTTGCTATGGATCAGAATCAACTTAACGGCAGTTAACAACAACAACATCAGTTCCCATAGATCAGGATGCAACCTACAAACAAAAACTGAATTTGATTCTGAGACTTAGTAGTGGAGACACAGGCCATAAGTATTTTTAATCTTACCAAAAGTTATTGTGAATGAATGATATATGGGAGCTTCAAAGAGTTCGTGGAAAAATGGAATTAAATGATAATGGAATTTTCCCACAAACCTTTTGAAGCTGCCTTGTATTTTGGTAATTTGGATTTTGTTCAATTTTTAAGATTTCTTAAAAACCTTGGAGAGTGCATGTCCCCTATATAAAAGAAATTTAGAAAATAAATTGAAACCTTCTATTAAATTTATTAAAATTGATGAAGACTTTTCCCACTGATGTATAATCAGGACCTTATCAATTCTAACTTAGAACCATAGAAAACCCCTTGAAAATGATCATGCTAAGATTTTAACCCCCTCAATTTTTATATCACGAATGTGATATCCAAGCTGCCTATAGGGGAAATATATTGATAAGCCCAAGGCCACAGAATTTGGGTTCCCTAATCACTAAGATTAGAGTCCTGGTGTGGCGCTGTGGTTTAATGCGTCAGATCGCAAAGTCATTTGAACTGCAAGGTTGGCGGTTCACGTTCACCAGCTGGTCCTTGGAAACCCTATACAGGGTCACTGTGGTTTGGAATCTACTCGACGGCACTTAACAACAACAATCACTAAGATCTCTACCAGTTGGCTTGATGGCAGTGGGTTTGGTTGTGATATATGGCCACTAAAGAAATCTTGGTGACACAATGGTTAAGTGCTGGGCTACTGACCCCAAGGTCAGCAGTTTGAACTCACCAATAGCTCTATGAGAGAAAACACCTGGTGTTCTGCCTCTGTAAGGATTACAGCCTAGGGCACCCTCTGAAGCAGTTCTACCCTGCCATATCGAATTACTTTACATGTGTCAAAATAAACTTGATGGCACACTATTCGACACAACAACAACTAAATCAATTCATTTTTTCATTCTAGGTTACTAACTTCCATTTTATTACTGAATACTACACTATTAACAGCTAAAAAGAGATATAAAATTAAGTTAGAGTTTGATAACGCTGAAATTTTAATTCACTATGATATTCCTATATTTTAAAGAAGAATAAAAAATTATGTACCTCTGAATGATTACTGATTTTAGAAACAGGTTAATATCAGTTTAAGAACACACATGTCAAGTATCTTTAAAAAATACTAATATTCTTATGTTTTTGTGTTTATTGTATTTTCTTATTTAAGAACATATATTGTCAAGAGAATACTAAAAGATCTCAGACCAGCCAAAATAAAATTTACCAGGCCATCCATATGCATCTGAGAACATAAATCTGATATAGATTTGATGTCATACTGTAATTTTTCAGCTTGAGAATACATGGGCTATTTTTATCTCACAATGGCCTATTCATGTACCTGCTGTGGGTCAGGTCACTACAATTAAAAAAAAACAACGTATATGTACAGGGTCGCTATGGGTCGGAACCGACTCGACGGCACTTAACAACAACAACATCCATAAATAGTAATAAGACCTGTATTTACTCATGTCCATTCCATTTCCCAGGATTCATATGATTCTCTTGCTATAGAACTAGTAGTTTACTTATTTTTTAACCATTTACCTTCTGGTTTTATATACTGGATAATACCCTATGACCTACTATTATAACCCTTGTTCAGATTAAAATGATAAGAATCTTTGAGTATGACTTTATAACACTTGTGTTCTGACTTAGTACACTAATAACAATAGAATCGCTAGGTTAAACCAGCTTGCTTATCCATATATGGCTCTGTATATGCTGCAAACAGACTTCTGGTGTGGTACTATAGGATCAGCACAGGACTGCAAACCATGAGGCTGTCAATTCAAACCCACCAGTTGCTCCTCGGAAACCCTATACAGGCTCATTATGAGTCAGAATCTAGTCAACAGCATTAACCAACAATAACAATGTTGTAAATATGAAGGTAACTAAAAAAGTATTGCTCCAATCATGTTGTTGTCAGGTGCCATTGAGTCGGTACGGACTCATAGCAACCCTAGGCACAACAGAACGAAACACTGCCCGATCCTGGGCCAACCTCACAATCGTTGCTACCCCTGAGCCCATTGCTGCTGCCACTGTGCCAATCCATCTCATTGGCGGTCTTCCTTTTTTTTCTTCAACCCTCCACTTTACTAAATATGATATCTTTCTCCAGTGACTGGTCCCTCCTGATAATATGTCTGAAGTATTAGAGATAAATTCTGGCCATCCTGGCTTCCAAGGAGTACTCTGGCTGGACTTTTTCCAACATAGATCTGGTTGGTTCTTCTGGCAGTCCATGGTACTTTCAATATTCTCCTCCAACACCATAACTCATATGCATCAATTCCTCTACGGTCTTCCTTATTCACTGTCCAACTTTCACATGCTTATGAGGTTATTGAAAATACCATGGCTTGGGTCAGGCACAGCTTAGTCCTTAAACCTGACATCTTTGATCTTCAACACTTTAAAGAGGTCTAGCGCAGCAGATTTGCCTAATTCAATACGTTGTTTGATTTCTTGACTGATGCTTCCATGAGTGTTGATGGTGCTCCGAGCAATATGAAGTCACTGACAACTTCAATCTCTTTTCCATTAATATGGATGTTGTTTCTTGGTCTGGTGGTGAGGATTTTAGTTTTCTTTACATAGAGGTGCAACCCATACCAAAGACTGTAGTCTTTGATCTTTATCAGTAAGTATTTTAAGTCCTCTTCACTTTCAGCAAGCAAGGTTTTATCATCTGCATACCACAGGTTATTAATGAGTCTTGCTTGAATTCTGATGCCACGTTTTTCTTCAAATAATCTGGCGTCTCAGATTATTTACTCAGCATATAGACTGAATAAGTATGGTGAAAAAATACAACCCTGGCACACACCTTTCCTAATTTTAAATCATTCAGTGTTCCCTTGTTCTATTCAAACAACTGCCTCTTCGTCTATGTACACGTTCTTCATGAGTACAATTAAGTGTTCTGAAATATTCATTCTTTGCAATATTTTCCATAGCTTGTCATGATCCATACAATCAAAATCCTTTGCATTGTTAATAAAGCATAGGTAAACATCTTTCTGGTATTCTCTGCTTTCAGTCAAGATCCATCTGATATCAGTAACGATATCCCTTGTTCCACGTCCTCTTCTGAATCTGGTTTGAACTTCTGGAAGTTCTCTTTCAATATATGATTGCAGCCATTTTTGTGTAATTGTTTGTAAAACTTTACTCACGTGGGATACTAATGATATTGTCCAATGATTTCCACATTCCATTTGGTCACCTTTCTTTGGAGTAGGCACAAATATGGATCTCTTCCAGTCAGTTGGCCAGGTAGTTGTCTTCCAAATTTCTTGGCATAGATGAGTGAGTACCTCCAGTGCTGCATCAGTTTATTGAAAGATTTCTATTTATATTCCATCTATTCCTGGCACCTTGTTCTTTGCCAATGCCTTCAATGCACCTTGGGCAATTGGCTCTTGATCATAATTGGCTACCTCTAAAAATGGCTGAGCATCAACCATTTCTTTTTTGGTACAGTATTCCTTCCATCTTATTTTGATGCTTTCTGTATCATTCACTATTTTGTCCATAGAATCCTTCAAAACCACACGTTAAGGCTTAAATTTTTTCCTCAGTTCCCTTAGCTTGAGAAATGCTGAGTGTGTTCTTCCCTTTTGGTTTTCTAACTCTGGGTCTTTGCATATTTTGTTATAATGTTTGAGTTTGTCTTCTCTAGCTTACCTTTGAAATTTTCTGTTCAGCTCTTGTATCTCCTCACTTTTTGCATTTACTTTAGCATCTCTACATTGAGAAGCAAGTTTCAGAGTCTCTTTTGACATCCATTTTGGTCTTTTCCTTCTTTCTTGTCTTATTAAACAAAAGTATCAAAATGTGAACCTATTGTTTCTTGAAGCTATTGTCTTATCCTCCATTAGGTCTCTGTACTTCTGACTGTTTGCTTATCTATAACCCTTCCCCAAAGAATTCTTCACTCTTTGATTTAAACCATGTCAAAAGAGCAGTTTTTGAATCCTCAAGGGACACAAATCATGTTCCTTGTCAATGTTCTTTGAATTTGAAGAACAAAAAAAGTCTGAAGAGGCAAGATCTTGGCTGTAAGGTGGATTAGGTAAGTTTTCCCAACACAACTCTTGTAGCCTTTTCTACGCTTGAAGAATGAGAAGATGAATTGTCATGATGGGAGAAAATCCCTGGGTGAAACTTTCTTGGCCTTTTTACACAAATTCAGTTTCCAATTTTTTGAAGACTTGTTCATAATCAGCCCTTGTGATTGTCCTACATCCTTTGAGAAAATCTCTCAACGTCATTAAGTGCTGCTGAGTCAGTTTTGTTTCATAGCAACATTGTACAGGGTTTCCAGTGAGCAGCTTGTGGGTTTGAACTGCCAACCTTGCAGTTCAATCTGACCTTTCAGCCCAGTGCTCATCCTATATGGCCACACCAAGACTCCAAAAACTTTGAGGGAGCAGAAAGTTTCATCTTTCTCCCATGGAGCAGCTGGTGGGCTAGAACCACTGACCTTGTGGTTTGCAGTCCAGTGCTCATCCCATGGAGCCACTATGCTCCCCATATCCAGATTATCTAGATGAACCCTTGGGAATTCTAAAACACAGTCATCATAACCTTCTAAATGGACTTTTCTGCCTTGTATTTAGCTGACTCAGCAGATCCCCTCAGAAGCTACTGTTTTGATTGTGCCTTTTTTAAAAGGCACCCCCTAGTGTGACACTGTAGGATAGATAGATAAAGCACTGGACTGCAAGGTCAACTTAAACAACAGGGTCAGTGGTTCAAACCCACCAGCCGCTCCTTGGAAACCCTCTACAGGTCGCTGAGTCAGAACCGACTTGATGGTACTTACTAACAAACAACCACCAGACTAAGACAAGCGTATTACTGACAGAACGTGCCTGGAGACAACCACTGACAGAAAAAACATGTTTATGTGTGTTTCATTTGGAATAAACCCATGCATGGATAAACTGAAACCCTAGTAGTAATAATTTTTGACTTACTCTTCTGTATACAAGGATATTGTAGATCACACAGGGAGAGAAACTTCTTAGCCATAATCAAACACCTTAAGAGAAGGAGACCCTGGGCTTGGGGACTTAGGACCAGACTTGGAGAACATCTAAGTCAGTTTGCATAACATAGTTCACAAAGACAATGTTCTACATCCTACTTTGGTGTCTTACTGGAGTCTTAAAAAATTTCAAGTACCATCTAAGATGCAACTATTGGCCTCTTCCCATCCAGAGAAAAGATGAGTGAAGAAACTCTAAGACTCAGAAAACAATTTGTTCTAAGGACTAATAGATCACATGAACCACAGCCTCCATTACCCTAATACCAGAAGAACTAGATGTTGCCCAGCTACCCCTACCAACCACTTTGATCAGTATCACAATAGAAAGTCCTATACAGAAAGGGTGGGGGGGGGAAATGTAGAACAAAATCCAAAATCACAAAAGACCAGACTTACAGGTTTGATAGAAATTGGTAGAATCCTCAAGACTGTGCTCTTTAGATGTCCTTCTAGTCTGGCATTGAACCCATCCCCAGGTATCTTGGTGTAGCACTGTAGGATAAGCACTGGACTGCTAACCACAAGGTTGGCAGTTCAAAGCTGCTCTTTGAAAGTACTAAGTGGTGGGGCTGACTCGAAGGTACTTAATAACAACAACAATAACCAGGGACCAACCATCAGCCAAACAACAGACAGGTCTATAAAATGGATAATAACACCAGGGAGGAATGTACTTCTCTGTACAATCAATCATCCAAGACCAAGCAGGCAGCATCTGTCCCAAAACAAAGCTCAGAAGGACAGAAAAGGCAGAAAAGGATGATGGAAACAGAGAACCCAAGGAAGATGTGGGAAGAATACTGTTACATTGAGGGAATTATAACTGATGTTACAAAACAAAATGTTCATAAACTGTTGATTGAAAAACTAATTTGCTCTGTCACCTTTCACCCAAACTACAATAAAAGTAAGTAAAAGCAACCATCAATGGTGGTAATGGTGTCACAATGTTGTGAAAGTCATCAATGCCATTGAGTTGTATACATAAAAATGATTTACAAGGCTAATTTTATGTTATATATAGATATATATGCATAGATATACATACATATATACATATATGGAGTCCTGGTGTGGTGCTGTGGGTTAATGCACTGGGCAGCAAAGTTGCTTCGAGCCGCAAGGTCAATGGTTCAAGCTCACCAGCTGCTCCTTGGAAACCCTATATAGGGTCACTATGTTGTTAAGTGCTATCGAGTCAATTTTGACCCATAGTAACCCTGTATAGGGTTTCCAAGGAGCACCTGGTGAGCTTGAACCACAGACCTTGAAGTTCAAAAGACTTTGCAGTCTGACGCATTAGCCCACAGTGCCACACCAGGACTCCATATATACATACCAGATACAATAAAATTATTTTTAAAAATTAAGAAAAAATAATCACATAAAATTTGATGACATATAGTAATATTTTCTGCATTTTCCCCCAAAGGTCTCAGATGACTGTGTAAAGTCTTCACTATCCTCTCAAACATGAGGAAATGGTTACATCCTCATGGCATTTGTATCCATGGGTGACCAGCTGGCCACAGACCCAGAGACAAAATTATTATTCTCACAACAGCAGGCTATAGTGATTAGACTCTGTCCGATTATGAACAGCCCCATCATTCTTGTTATAGAGGTTAATTTTTATCCTTTGGACACAACAAAAATCCTACAGTTCTTTTTATACAGTAGGATATGATCTATTAGTGTGTTCTGAAATCTCTTTCATGGGTTCCAAACAACTATATTTTTTAACAAAATAGATAACACTAGAATATTAGAAGTTAAAACATAATAGAAAATGTATACATACATACATACATACATACGTACATATATACAAGGGGACTTCAAAAGTACATGGAAAAAAATCCATTCATTTTCACTCCATTTTTCTATAAACTTTTTGAAACCCCTTTGGGTGTGTGTGTGCACATATACATAATATGTATATATGCGAGTCAAAAATTATTTTTACAAGATCACAGAGACTTTTATTAAACTGAAGCATCAAAATGTGAAGTTATTTTTCTCATCATATCTTCCATCTAGGTCTATACACTTCTGAAGGTGGTATTTCCATGTTTAACCCTTCTCTGAGAAATTTTGCACTCTGATTTGTATCAGGTCAAAACATTAGTTTGGGCATCCTTGAGGGACTCAAATCATGTTCCTTTTCAGTGTTCTTTGAGTTTAGGGAACAAAAAGAAGTCTGAAGGGGCAAGATCAGAGCTATAGAGTGGATAGGTAAGGTTTCCCAATACAATTCTCATAGAATATTCCTTGCTAACCTTGAAGAATGAGCAGGTGCATTGTCATTGTCTTAGACTGAGTTTTCACTACGTATGTATTAAAACACCCGACTGCCATCGAGTCCACTTTGAACCACAGTGGCCCTAAATAGGGATTCCAAGACTGTAAATCTTCATAGGAGCAGACAGTCTCATCTTTCTGCCATAGAGCACTTGGTGGGTTTGAACCACTAACCTTGCAGGTAGCAGCCCAATGCCTAACACACAATGCCACCAGGGCTCCTTTATATATTTATATACAGATGTAGATTTAACTTGAAAAAATGGCTCACACAGTTACAGAGGCGGTCACGTTCCAAGTCCATGGGCCAGAATCGGGCTGGAGGTGTCCCCTGACTCACAGGGTTGCAGGGGCTGACAAACTCAAGATCAGCAGGGAAGACAGTTGGCTGCTGGTTGTGGGGCGGATGAATCCAAGATCAGCAGGGAAGATGACAGGCTGCTGACACACAGGCTTCAGAAGCTAACAACTCCAACAATTTGTAGGTAATACAGCAGTCCAAAGAACTAGAGGTCATACGATGGCAAGAGCGAGGCAGGATCCAGATTCAGCAAAAAGTCTAAGAGCTTTGTCAGAACATTCACATTTACTGGAAGTAGGTCACATCCCAAAGAATCCTTTTCAATTGTCAAGTTCCCAGCAGGATTCACCATGGTGGTAACTCTATCATATCTCTTCATGGGGAATGACTACATCATGACTGTTAAATCACGAAAAATCATTTTGAGTTCAGTTGAATTGACACATTATAGCTGTGATAGAAAAAAGCTTCTTGGCACAACTTTCCTGGCCTTTTTCTCACCAATTGAGTTTTCAACTTTCTTAAAATTTCTTCATAATAAACACCTGCGATCATCCTGTATCCTTTTTGAGAAAATCTATCAAGATTATCCCTTTGGGATCCCAAAAATCAGTCACCATAACCTTCTGAGATGACCTCTCTTGACTTTAACTAGCCCAGTACATCCCTTCAGAAGGCATTATTTTGCTTGAATATTTTTTTTTTTTAAAGACATCCTAAGGAAACTACAACAACAAAGGAATCTAAGACAAGTACGTTACTGAGAGAACTTGTCTAGAGTCATCTACTAACCGCAAAGACATATCTCAATATGTTTTGTTTGGAATCAACCTGTGCATGTATGAACTAGAACACTAGAAGCAACATTTTATGACTTACTCTTGTGTCTGTGTGTTTGTCTGTGTGTGTGTATATTGGATCTTGATGCTAAATTGTGAGTCACAGTCAAAAGTGTTTCAAGGCCACTTCTTTGAAAGCACTTAAGCATAGAAATGATGCAAACTGCTATGGGTTTCAGAACAATCAATTTAGCTCCTATACAGATAGGATTGAGGGGGTAGACCTGGACACGGGAGGCACAGGCTACAGTTGACAGTGTTCATCTGGGCTAGTGAGGATGCAGAGAAAAGCTCTAGATGAATCCCAGGATGCTGAAGAAGGTAAGATTTAGGTGAGGTAGGTGTCAAAAATGCAACCTGGCTTGTCTAAGTTTCTGCCTTAGGAACTGGATGAACTTGGCTTTTCCCAGCCCAGAAACACCAGAGCAAAAGCAGTTTTGAGGGCAGAAGCAGATAACTTCAGAACATGCTTGAGAGGCAAAGCTGAAATATGGAGACTATGTGCAATTTGCATAACTTTATAGGAAAAAATGTAATCATTTATTAGCCAATCATGATCAAGCATGTATTGCTTGATACTATAAATTAGTGTGAGGGTCAGTAAAAAAGAGGAAGACCCTCAATAAGATGACACAGGGACTGCAACAATGGATTCACACATAACAACAATTTTAAGGATGGACAAGACCGGGCAGAGCTTCAATCTACTGCACAGAGGATCACTGTGAGTCAGAAATGACTTGATGGGACCTAATGACAACATGTATATGCATATATTTATATATACATACCCTGTGTACTTATTAAGGAGTGCTGGTGACACAATCAGTTAAGTACTCAGATGCTGACCTCAAGATCGTCAGTTAAAACTCACCAGTTGCTCCAAGGAAGAACTAAGGCTGTCTGCTTCTGTAAAGATTTATAGGTTTGGAAACCCTAGGAAGCAGTTCTATTTTGTCCTATAGGATCACTATGAATAGTGAGTGTACTTATTGTTTATATAGAAACATGTATAAATATAAACCTATCTACTTATCCATCCATACATTCACCCATAGTAAGTACACAAGGAGTTTCAACTCCATAGAACTGACAGACAATTCTAAAAAGAAGTCACTTTTTAAGTAAATGCAAAGGATCGTTATTAACATGGCAAGACCTGTGAAACTTAAAGATAATGCATATGAGCCTTTAGCACAATGCCTGCCACAAAAATGTCTGATTTTTGTTCCCTCCACTGTCTCATACCTTGTCAATACAACTGCAGCTATAGCAATATAAACTATTTATATTTCAAGTCACTTGATAGCTATACCGGATGATGCTATGATTCACAAAACTGATCATGTTCTTTGTTTTACAAGGGCTGCAAGAAGTTAATGGGCAAGTTCATGATACATCTGTAAAAACGTGCAGAATCTCATCATGCATTTTATATACTCACTTGATCTTATTTTTAAGACTTTGCTTTAATTCCTTCATTTCAAATAATCTTCTTGAGAATTTTTGAAGTCACTTTAAATATTTTTTTAAGTAAGGTACAGCATATAGATAAGTTAGGTAGCCAGACAGATGGTTGAAATGAGTGGATCACTGCATTCTTAATTATTAATTAAAGATCTACGATTTTGAGTAGTTTAATCAGTTCCCTGAACTGATTTGTTTTCTTGAAAGTGTTTATTATGAAAAATTTCAAGTATACAAAAATAGAGAAAACTTTTCAGCATCAATAATTATCAGCTTAGAACAAATCTTGTGTTAGCTATATACTCATCCTCTCCCCTCACTTCTAGACTAGTTTCAAGCAAATACTAAATATTAGATCATTTCATTGATAAATGGTTTAGATGAATCTCCAAAACATAAGGACTGTTTCAAAAAACATAAGCCCAACAGCCAGAATGCTCCTTGGAAGCCAGGATGGTGAGACTTTGGGTCTAGTACTCTGGGCATACTATCAGAAGAGGCCAGTCCCTGGAGAAGGGACATCATGCTTGGGAAAGTGGGAGATTGGTGAAAAAAAGAAAGACCCCCAACAAGATGGATTGATACAGGGGCAGCAACAATGGGCTCAAATGTAACAACAGATGTAAGGATGGGGCAGGAACCGCCAATGTTTCCTTCTGTTGTGCATAGAGTTGCTATGAATTGGAGTCAACTAGGTGACACCTAACAACAAAGTAGAGGAACAAGAAGGCAGGTGAGTCCATGCTGAGAAATAGAAGCCTCACTGCATTAGGGACCAGATGTCCTGTAGAACTGTGGTTAGGAATGTGAGGCTCTGTCTCTTTTGCTTTTAAACTCACAACATCCTACCTCCAGCTCTCTGGAGGATATTTCAGTGGAGGTGAAACAAGGCTCAGATGATTCAGAAACAGGACATGGAGTGTAAAGTAAGAGCTTCATTGATCAAGGAGGAAAATAAAGTACAGAAAAGAAACTGGGCCAGGTTCATCTTGCATAATGTCTTGAGGTTAAAGACTGTATGGCTCTTCCTCTTATTTTGAGAAAGCACATTTTAAAGTAGCTTCTTAGGAAAAAAAAAAAGAAGGCATAATATGTGAGTATTTTGAGACTTCACCCGTGGGAAAAGATCTTCATGATCTAGCAAACCTCCATGATTGATTGCTAGCTTTGGGTTGGTAGTAAAACATTCTAGATTGATAGTAAAAAAAAAACTCTGGAAAGCATCGCTATACTGTCATCTTCTTCCAGTGTTGTGTTTGAGAATTCCAAAGTCATCTTGACCCCTTAGATGTGATCTCTAGACGCTTGTAGTTATCTTCCCTTTGACTTTAGTGTTGTGGAATTTCATGGTGTGCTTTTGGTATGGAAATAATTCATCTATTTCTCACCAAAATGGAAACTCTTGTTCTTGCGTCTCTGGATCCATAATATTTAGATGTTGGACATCCTACATTGGACCTTTCTGCTTTTCCACCTTTTATTTTTGATCTCTTTGTCTTCTCGGTCTGCTTTTTGGGAGTGTTCCTCACCTTTGTTTTCAATTTTTTCTATTAGCAAACAAATTATATTTCTGGGAAATTTCATCATCAGACTAGTATTAAGATAAGGACACACCCTCTGTGCAAATGTTTTAGCCCAAATATAAAGGGAAAATAAAGTCAAATTCTCCAATAGCAAAGTTGTGGTACAAGTTGTAGCTATAAGACCAGGTGGTGGTGTGCCGTAGAGTTGGTCCCGACTCATAGCAACCCTGCATAGTGTTTCCAAGGCTATAAATCTTTGCATGAGCAGAAAGCCTTATCTTTCTCCCATGGAACAGCTGGTGGGTTCGAACTGCTGACCTTAAGGTTAGCAGCCCAACTCACAACCACTACGCCACCAAAGCTCCTTCTAAGACTATGTAGAGTCATTATATGTGTAGTCTGTGGAAAGGGCCATTGGATCTCAATGGGTCTACCAGGTAGCCAGCTTTCTCAACAATTCTTTGCTCAAGGGAGTTATTATAAAATCTTCTTCTTGCTGATCTTGCTTTCCAACTTAAGAATTGAAAACTCCATGAGTAGTAACATCTTTATCTTTCAAGAAATTTTTCCATTTCATGTAAATATATTGGTATAAAATTATTCATAACATTCCTCAATTATCCTTTCAGCATCTATAGAATCCACAGTAATATTACCTCACATTCTTGATAGCAGCAATTTGTGTCATCTCTCTTTTTTCCTGATAATTGCTGATCTTCTCAAAGAATCAGGTTTGGGTTTTGTTTTCTATTTTTCAGCTTACTGCTCAGATGTTTGTTATTTCTCTCTCTCTCTCTCTCTTTTTTTTTTTTTTTTTTTTTGGTAGAAGCTGAAGGCATTGATCTGAGACCTCCCCTCTTCTCTACTGTCGGCATTTAATGCTATAAATATCCTTGTAAATACTGGTTTAGCTATGTTCACAAACTTTGACAAGTTCATTTTCATTCATATAATGGGATTTGCTTTGTGATTTCTTCTTTGATCTGTTTTACTTAGATGGATTGATACAGGGGCAGCAACAATGGGCTTGTTCTATTTCAGATATTGGTGATTTAGTGAGGATGGTGAGACTTCATCACACATACTTTGGACATGTTACCAGGAGGGACTAGTCCCTTCAGAAGAACATTATGCTAGAGGGTTATGTAGAGGGTTAGTAATAAAGAGATGGACTGACACAGTGGCTACAACACTGGGCTCCAACATAGCAGCAATTGTGAGGATGACTTAGGACTGGACAGTGTTTTGTCCTGTTGTGCCTAGGGTCACTATGACTTGGAACCAACTTAATGGCATTTAATAACCACCTCAACATTCTTGTTTTTTATTTCTAATTTCATTCGTTTTTGGTAGTTTACATGCTAGAACTCTTCTAAATTAAGACTTGTTTAATGACTCAGAATATAGTTTACCTAGGTAACTTTCCTATGTGTACTTGGAAAGAATGTCTATAAAGCTGTGGTTGGGTGGAGTCTTCTGTAAATGTCAATTGAATCAAGTTGGTGATAGTATCTGAGTTTTCTATATCCTTACTGATTTTCGGTCTGCGTGTCCTCTCAAATTACTGAGCAAAGGGTGTTTAAATTTCCAACTATACTTGTGTATTTGTCTGTTTCTCTTTGAAGTTTCATCCATTTTTGCTTCATGTATTTTGGATGCATAAACATTTAGGTTTTTGTCCTCTTGGTGAGTTGATCCCTCTCATTATGAAATGAACTGCTTTGTCCTTGATAATATTCTTTGCTCTGAGATCTGTTTTGTTTCATAGTTATATTCCATCTTTCTTTTGACTTTCTTTGAATACATTGAGTGTAATGAACTGAGAGTTGTTAAGTGCCGTCGAGTCCGACCCATAGCGACTCCGACCCATAGCGACTCTGACCCATAGTGACTCTGTATAGAGTTTCCGAGGAACATCTGGTGAGCTTGAACCGCCAACCTTGCAGTTCAAATGGCTTTGCTTGCAGGACTCCGAACAGAAAGTTAGGCATAAGCAATTTGACTTGATGGCAAACAACAACAATTAAAATCTGACAAAAATCACAATAGGAATGCATCTAAAGTCCTGACTGGCTTTAGAGATGACCTCTCTTAATGTTACTCAGTGTGCCAGCTTCAGTATCAGCAGCAGTATCAGCTGGAGTCCGATAGAAATGCAAATTCTCAGGCTCCACTCTAGGAGAGCTGGCTGCTCAGAGGTTCTGGAAATGAGGTTCAGAAATCTATGTTCTAACAATGCACATGGGAATTCTGATGTGTGCTGGCGTTTGGGAGTCACTGCCTAGAGTTCCTTCCAGCTTCATGGCTGTATGAATAAGTATTTGCATTAAAATAAACCCCCAAACACTTCCATGTCTGGGGTTAAAACTTTCTCTAGCTCCAAGGTATTTATATAATATTGCTCTAACCAAAGGCAAATTTTGTATGTTAGTTATATAATAATATTCCTGATTAATGTGTCATAACAGCTTAAATAACTACATAAAGAACTAATTTTAACGATAGGATATTTCAGGAATATAGGGAAACATTCATTGCTTTGATTTTTTAAAGCAGGAAATACTGCTCGTAGACACATTATAATGACTTTTCACTGCATGTGACTACTGAGTTTGGGGATTAATCAGAGATGGGTATGACTCAAAAATTTCCTGCTCTTAAAACAACTCTCTAAGTCAGAACTTTTGTTTTCCTTTAGGTCTAGTACAGTAGGTGGGCCATTTTCTGCATACAGTTTCCCTGCTGTGCAGACAGTCTGTGAATATATATTTTGAATGCTGTCCCACACAGGTAGGATTCTTTTTCCTTTCATTTATAGTTTACTTTTATACCTGTAGAGATTTGTTTTGCTGCTACTGTTGCTGCTAATACTGACCTGTACCATTTTAAGTTTCTCTAATTATATGGAGTCCTGGTGTGATGCTGTGGGATAAAGCAATGGACCACAAAGTCAGTTTGAACCACAAGGTTGGAGGTTCAAGCTTACCAGCTGCTCCTTGGAAACCCTATACAGGGTTGCTATGAGTCGGAACACCAACAGAAATGCAAGGACTGTATCTAAAGGACCATTGAGATGCCTTATACTTCTTGTTGTTGCTATTAATAAGTGCCCTTACATTTGTTCCAACTCATAGAGACCACATGTAGTAGTTGGTGGGTTTGAACTGCTAACCTTGTAGTTAGCAGTCCAATGCTTATCCTATAGCCACACCCGGATTCCAGGTACAGGGATACCTTGGAGATATTGCAGGTTTGGTTCCAGGCCACTGCAATAAAGCAAATATCACAATAAAATGAGTCACAAATTGTTTTACTTCCCCAGTGTCTGTAAAAGTTCTGTTTACACTACACTCTAGTCTAAGTGTCTGGTTACTGTTGTTATTGTTGTGTGTCACTGCATTGGTTCTGAATCATAGAGACACTGGATAGGGTTTTTGAGACTGGCTGGTGAGTTTGAACCACTGATCTTTTGGTTCCCAGTCAGCTGCTTTATTCCTACAGCATCACACCAGGGCTCAAGGGCAATGATGAGGAAGTTTGAAATACTGTGGGAATTACCTCAATGTGACACAGTGAACACACGCTAGAAAAATGTGCCGAGCAACTTGCTCGGCACAGTGTTGTCCCAAACCTTTAATTTGTAAAAAAAAAAAACACAGTATCTGTAAAGCACAAAAAAAGCAAAACACTATAAAATGAGCTTTGACTGTATATTATCTAATTTCATCCTTCCCAGAACCCTACTAACAGGAGCCCTGGTGGTACTGTGAGTTAAGTTGCTAATCACCAAGTTGGCGGTTCAAACCCACCAGCTGTTTGCTCCTATAAAAATTTACAGTCTCAGAAATCCTGTGCAGGATGTCTATGAGTCAGAATTGATTCAATGGCAATAAGTTTGGGCTTGGTATAACCTTGCCAAAGAGCCATGGTGGCACAATGGCTAAGTGCTTAGCTGCTAACTAAAGGCTGGTGGTTAGGACCCACCCATTGGCTCCATGGGAGATAGACCTGGCAATGTGCTACCATAAAAATTACCTACAGCCATGGCTGGATGATCAGAACTCGACTAGAGGAAGATAAAAAAATAAAAATAAATCAATTAAGAAAAGTGTAAAGTACTACAATTTGATGAACTTGACCTATACTTATGGATGTAGTAGCTTAAAATACCAACCAAGAAGGCAGGAATCTTCACATCAAGGATGATTCCCATCCTCTCTGTACACAGGGTTGATAGGGATGGACAACATAGATATTGGCTACCTAAAATTGTGGGGGGGTGGGCTATAAAGGCATGAAGTAACCGGCTTACACATTTTCCAGAGGGAGTTTAGTTTCAGAAAGTGCAGGGGAAGGTAGAATCCCCACTGAGTGGTTTCTAATCCTGTCTAGACCGGTCTGGTGAAAGGAGATGGGATAAGACTTTTAGGATTCAATAGTGAGTAATTGTTATCATGACTAATTGTGATTGTCACAACTGTAAAGGTAGAAGTTTTATAGCAAAAAGGGGGGAATGGTTGATTTTTCAGTGCAGGAATGGAGGACTCTGGGACCATTATTGAGAGAAGAGCGGAAGCGGAGTGTGGGACCCTATCCAGAGAAGCAGTGTCACCAGAGGTGGAGGCAGAGATGAAGACGTGGAGAGATGGAGCAGCTAAAGACTCTAGACCCATGGAGGGAGAGGGTCTGTGGGCTGGTGGCTGGGCTTACAGGGTGTACCCTTTGGTTGTTTGAATGACTGTCTATTTGTGAATGTTTTGGTGTACATCCAAAAAAACCCCAAAAAATCAGAGGAAACAGAAGTCTGTTGAATGATGATGCATGGAGGAAATTGTAATCATTGCAATGAAATGAAATATGATAGGATGAGTGTAAAACTGATGTTCTCCCATGTAAGCTATCACTCAATTCACAATAAAAAAATTAAAAATTACATACAGCCAAGAAAACCCTATGTCTATGGTGCAGTTCTATTGTCAACGGGGTTGCAATGAATCGAACCTGACTCAATGGTACCCAACAATAAACTAACCTTGCCAGAATCCTCAGGTAGTGCAAACATTAATGTGCTTAGACACTAACTGAAAGGCAGGAAGTTCAAGTCCACCTAAGGACACCTCAGGAAAAAAGCTTAATGATCTATCTCTGAGCTATCAGCCACTGAAAATACTCTGACACAGATAGGTTGCCATGAGTTGGAACTGACTTCACAGCAATTGGTTTTTATAACCCTCCACAATTACAGCAAAGCAGATGTTGTAGGTTGTGGTCACATGTGGGGCAGGAGGTGGAGGGCGGTCTGGGGCAGGTCATTCCTAGACACCAAAACCTAGAGAATCCCACAGTGACTACTGGCTCTAGCTTCAAAAGAGAGAAGGAAAAGACTCGTGTTCTCTATTTTTAAAAAGGTCTTTCAAGAAACCATAATGGAAGTCATTTCAGGTATTTCACCTTTTTTATACAATGCATAGTGGTTATGAGTTGAGCTGCTAAGCTCAAGGTCAGCAGTTCAAAACGACCAGCCGTTCCATGGGAGAAACATGATGCGTTCTGCTCCCATAAAGATTTACAGCCTTGGAAACCCTATACAGGGATGCTATGACTGGAACTGACTCCCAACAGCACACCAGCATCACCATATATTTATATAAGGAAAACTGGTGTGGTGCTGCAGGAAAATGCACTGGACCACAAGGTCAGTTTGAACCACAAGGTTGGTGGTTTAAACCCACCACCGCTCCTTGGATACCCTATACAGGGTCACTGTGAGTTGGAACCGACTCCACGGCACTTAACAACAATACATAATTATATTAAATGTACTTAAGTTTTATTTTTAAAGTCTTTTATCTCTGGTAGCGTAGTGGTTATGAATCGGGCTGCGAACCTTAAGGTCAGCGGTTCGAAACTACCAGCTGCTCTGCGGGAGAAAGATGAGGCTTTCTGCTCCCGTAAAGATTTACACCCTGGAAAACCCTGTACAGGGTCGCTATGGGTTGGAACCGACTTGACGGCACTTAACAACAACAACAACATTTGGAATACAAGTTATATGTACCATTTCAATTTTTTTTCATAGCAAGAAAATTAAAAAAATTAATGAAGGTATAAAAATTCTATCTTAGAGTAATAATTGAGGATTACAATCTTTTTCTTCACAGTGTAATTGATTAAAACCACACATTCAATAGAATGTAATCAATTACTGTGTACTTATAGCAAAATACAGGTGTTATGTTGATTACAGTAAGGATGCTATTTAGCCAACGATGATGGCGTAATTGGTGGTTTTCTCTATAAAGAATAGTAAACAGAGCTTCCATACCTCTTATGATTTCCTTGTATCAGTACCAAAAGCAATATTTAATATTTGCTCTGCACTTTACACAGAAGGACAAATAAATAAATAAATCCCCATACACAGACTAATCAGCAAAAGAAAAAGAAAACCTAAAACAAGAGACGCTTTGGATGTCAAAGAGAAAAAAAAAAAAAAAAGAAAACCTAAAACAAGAGATGTTTTGGATGTCAAAGAGAAAAAAAAAGAAAACCTAAAACAAGAGACACTTTAAGTGTCAAAGAGGGACTGATCTTTTTTCTCCTGTCCAGTTTCTAAGCAACAAACCAGGTGACTGACTCCTGAAGACCCCAGATGTATCAAAGCAGGACTGTGTTCCATGGAAGTTCTAATGGCTGATTTTTTAAAGAATATTGCCAGGCCTTTCTTCTAAGGAACCTCTAGATGGTCTTGAACCTCCAACCTTTCAGTTAACAGTAAACATGGCAACTGTTTGCACCACCCAGGGACTCACCTTTTTAGTAGCATAAAAAATGGAGTTATAGAAAACGTGTTTTTAACATGCTGATAAACAATGAATAAGAATCATATGGCTTGAAGTAATTTTAACTAAGGAGAGACGAGGCTGTAAGGTAAAATCAAAAAGGGTGTCCACAAGATGCAAAACGTGAAGAAATCAGAAAACAAAACTAAAAAAACCCTCTTAAGTTGTTCAGACAATCATTTAGTTGGTTTGCTATAACGTCAAATGAACTCTTAAAATAGATCACTTGTATGTGACCATTTATTATGGCTCTTATCTATAATTATTATTTCAGAGGTGATCAGTTCAAAGCTTAATGAAATTACTTGATATTGAGTGTTTAAACCTATGAAATCTTGTATTTCAGCAAGCCCCTCTTAACTTCACATTTAAACAAAATTGCATGATCTAACGAAAATTCAATCTCTTCTGATGATTAAATTTCAGTAATTGAACATAGAGACACTTGGAACAAGAAGGACCGTATAAATGAACTGTCAGCACATACTACAACATTATAATGTTGCTTAGGTAAGAAAATGCTCCTTGAAGTAGTTGGCACAATGAGAAGCCAATTGGAAAAACAGAGGAAGTAAGCTATCACTGAAATAAGGAGGAGGAATTCCATTAAGGCTCCAGGCCAGGTATGTGAAGGAGGTGTGATTGATATGCAGGACTTAGAGATTAACTGTGTGGGACATTCTGAAACGGGCCTCCAAGAAGCTCACATCGTGCTATATTTGGTATCAGAGTTTGGAGTGGTGTTACCTAGCCATGACTCTCACAAGCTCTTTTGTTTTAAATGCTAAGAATTTTGGTTCAGCCATGGCATCGGCATGAGAGTATTCTCACAAGGAAAAGAAAAATATAGTTGTGCCCAGATTTGGTCTCATATTGAGATGTGATTAGTGTTTACTTTTAGTGTCAACAACAATTTAAAAGACTACATGTCATACAAAGACATGAATGACAATGACCATGAGGTCATCAAGTCCCTATCTTTCTATCAGTAGGTTCCTTTGGACACTGCTATTTAATGCTAAGAGTTTAGAAGCCAATATAATGACATACTAGAAAAACAATTTTTTAAAGTTTATGTTTATGCGTATAGGAGGATGGAAGAAGTCATTGTTCTGAAGCTGTTTCTAGAATTGCTACAGAGCACGGGAATCAAGTTCAAGTTAACATAACATTTTTGAAATGCTAAATGACAAGGGTTAGTTCTGAGTATATATTTCTGTCACAAGTAATTATGTAATGGGATGGAAGTCTGTTGGATGGATTTGGATAGTCCCAGTATTTCAAACATTCTTTTTAGATTAGCAGTGAGATACTGGAAATGATTTACTGTAAAACCTAGTCAATGAATGGCTTTTTATTACATGAATTTCAATATGGCGAGGGTTAAATTATGTTCTGCTAAATCCAATTATTGCCATCCTGGTGTGGTGCTGTAGGAGAAACATTCAAACCCACCAACTGCTCCTCAGAGACCCCATACAGGGTCCCTATGACTTGGAACCAACTCATCAGCACTTAATAACAACAACAAATCCACTTATTACTTAGGCATGTGTATAGTATTTTAGTTTGTAAGATGTAAGTCAGACCCACTTACCAGCAGCTGAGTTATATAAAAGGGTCCAATTTTCCTATTTATGGCTCTGGCTAGTATAGTGCTGTGGGTTCATGAGCCACACTGTAAAGTCAATTTGAACTACAAAGTTGGTGGCTCAAGCTCACCAGCTGCTCCTCGGAAACCCTATACAGCATCGCTATGGGTTGGAACCGACTCAAGGCACTTAACAACAACAACAACAACAATAGACTATAAGGAGCCAGTGACCCATCTGTGATTCCTACTTATACTTTTGAAATGTGCTATCGAATCAGTTCTGACTCATAGCAACCTGTTATAGGGCTTCCGAGGAACAGCTGGTGGGTTTGAACTGCCGACTTTGAGGTTCGCAGGCTAGTGCTGATCCACAGCACTACACCAGGAGTTCCCTAGTTATAGGAGCTCACTGTATAACCCTGATAAGTCTCTCAACTCCATATGTCAATTAAAACTAAAAAATCAGGCACACTAGAGGCTAGTTGCATTGACCTATAATCAAAGTTTTTATCTAATAAAATAAGAATTGATAACTGAAAAAAAATAATCTTAAGGTATTTACTTTTTCCATACTTTACTAAATTGCTTTTTAACTACACATCGTAGGGTCTGTATGAGTCAGAACTGACTCCACGGCACTTAACACATCATGATTATCCTTTTTCCAAGACTAAATTTAGAGGGACACATTCTAATCCCTTGAATTTCATGAGGCATTCCTAAACACTAGTGACCATATTTTTGGTGATGTAAAGAATGTTGTTTTGTTTCCCTTATCTTTTTTGAGAACTACATCCATAAACTTTAAAAGTAAATAAAATTACCATTGTGCTAAAATTACCATTTGATTTAACATAATATATAGAGTGACTATTTACTAGGGCAGGCTCTATTCTGAGGATCTACAAGAAAACACTGCCCCCGAGTTTACAATCCAGTCACCAAGTGGGGATAGGAGAGATGTCTAAAGTGCATGACGGTTCAGGGAAAGACCTAAACTCTCCAGCAAGAGAATAATAAATTGCAAAAAACATGGATAATGGTGGCCTCTTCAGTGGGGTTTCAAGAGCCAATGTAACTATCTAGGTAAAGACAGGGAGATGGCTGTTCCACATGAGGGAAAATAAGAAAAGACAAAAATAGTCAGAAATGCCCAAGAAAAACTGGGGGGTGGGAGGTGTTGGTAAAAGCCAAAGACACTGACCCAGGGATAGTGGGAGAAGAGGCTGAGAATGAAGTTTGGAGGCATATTATTCAGGGCCTTCACTTCTGTTGAGAAGTCAGAGAGAAAAATGGAGTCTGGGCCTCTTTCAAGCGTCAAGTGACCTGAAACTATGTTAATTCAGATGCAGTATATCAGCTTTTTTCTTACTGATTTTGTGTGCTCAAGTTCATAGGAATCAGGTATGCTTACTAATGCAGCCCCAGAACCTGTCATTAGTAAGCACTCTAATTGTTGCTGGATAAATAAGTAAATGAACAAAGATCTAAACTGATTAATTACAGGTAGATGTGAAATTGTAATTTTGCTGGGAGTCCTGATAAGGTGCTGTAGGATCAACACTGGACTGGTAACCTCAAGATTTGTGGTTCAAACCCACTAGCTGCTCCTTGGAAACCCTATACAGGTTCGGAACCAACTCGACGGCAGTTAACAACAACAACATCTCATACCGAAGATAAATTCCGGTGTGATTTATTTCAAACCAACGGATATTTGAATAATCCAATGGAATTTTTTTACTCCACATTACTCCTTTTCCGAGTACTGGCGTGGCACTGTAGGATCAGCACTGAACTGCTAACAGCAAGGTTGGCAGTTCAAACCTTCCTGTTGCTCCCTGAAAACCTTTATACAGGGTTGTATGAGTTAGAACTGACTCAACTGCACTTAACAACAACTCCTTTTGTAAATTACTCACAATATTATTTAAATGGAGAAATATTAACAATACTTTTATGCACAAACATGCTGTTAGAAACTTGCACTAGTGATTGGTTTTGCATATCATCAGCCAAGTTATTTGCAAAATAAAAGTAAAATATAAAGTAAAACAACAAGCTATTTTATTAAACATGTCATCTAATTTTTTTTAAATAAGTTTTTTCCTGCAATATATCAAGTCTTCATAATATCTGCTTTTAAAAGTGTTAAGATGGAAAGACCAAAAACATCATACAATGACCACGGAAAACCACATCCAGTAATTGGCCATTGAACTGCTGAGATTGGCAGGGAGGAGGATGTAAAACATGTTTTCCATCCTACCTGTGATGTCATTCAAGCAAGGGACCATGGTCTCAGGACACTTTTCTTATTAGACTGCCTACGTCAGTAAGGAAAATGATACAAAGAACTTCCTTTAGAAAGGATTCTCCAGAAAGTATTTCTGGAAAGGACCTTGGGACTCAGAGGTCACAATTAACTCTGGTGCGTGACAGGAGTAGAAACCAGAAAATGTGTGCTGGATGACATGGAAGTGGGGGAGTCTGGGGTTTCCTCCCCCCTGAAAAGTTCTGATTGATCATAACTGAAGATTAATAAGGTGAAGCAATGCCATAACTTTTTTGTGATAAAGAGGAAGCTCCCACATGTAGCAGTGAGTATGGATGTAGAGTTTACTCCCTACCAACTGCCTCCCCACGCCCCGCTCCATTCACATAAACACACCAGAGTGTCCTATTTGATAAAGAGCATAGCAGATCTTATTTGTTTAATGTCCAACTCTTGGCTGATTTTGCTGACTTTTACAAATAAAAAAAGAACCACTATTGCAAACTGCCTACATGAGGCATCTTGGCATATCCTAAGATTTTTTCCTCTATATGTAACAGGCAATTTGGGGAATAATCCCAGAACAGTTAGCTTGAAACAGATTAACAACCAATACTACAAAAGAAAACCAAAATTTGGGATCCTAGAAAGGATAGGTTAAACTTAATTTAAAAACCAGAATATAAATCTTCATTTGGTACAAAATTTGTTGTTGTTGTTGTTAAGGGCCATCGAGTCATTTCCAACTCACAGCGACCTTGTATAGGGTTTCTGAGGAGCAGCTGTTGAGTTTGAACTACCAACCTTGCAACTCAAACTCAGTGCATTAGCCCGCAGCGTCACACCAGGATTCCAGATTAATTAATGTTTTATAATGAATGACAATCTATCTTAATTGAGTATGATGAAATATTTCTGAGAATCCGTGATAGTGTAATATAGATTTTCTTACATGCTTTATTTAGAAAAAAAAAAAAAAAAAAAACACCAGTTTACTGGAACATAAAACATTTTGCATGGTTCAAATGTTTAATCCAGGAAAAAAAGCTTCAGTTTTGTAGCATACAAATTTGCACGCAACAAATATTAGAGAATATATATGTGTGAATGATTGTAAAACTTGCTACAAACATTTTTTGTCCCTTGAAAACACAGTGGGATAATATAAATGCACTCTTCCATAGAAGATAAACTTTCAGATTACTATTATTTATAAATATAATTTCAAATTCCAAGTAAAATGACAGGACAAAAGTCAGAAAATAATATTTCATTTAAGTATTTTTACAGTGCTTTTGAGATCATGTTTGTACCCAGTTGTGAATGTTCAAAGATAAATATGTGTTCATATTTTCTATTTAGAAGACCAAATCCATCATAAAATACCTTTTGACTACACAGAACACAGCATGTATGCCTTTGCTGGCTCAAGGAAATAAAACTGTAATAAAGGAAATAAAGCTATAATAAATTGCTCTAAAGCAAAGTTAAAATGACCACCCAATTAAGCCATAACTTTCCAAATCACCTTGAGGTTAAACTGGGAAGAAATATGAGGAAAAGGGCAGTTAAAGATCAGTCTTTTCTATCTGAAGTGTTCTTTCTATAATGATTCAGTTACTTAAACTGTTTTACACTGTTTCATTTATGAGTTGCTTTTAACTAAATCTCATCCCTCAACAGAGGAAGTAAGGAATGCTCTTTTAAACAAAAGCTATACCAGGCTATCAAAATCTTTGCTAAGAAAAATAAACTAATCAAGATTGATCTTCTGGGTCTCTCAGAAGTTCACCAATTGCAAATGTTCACATAACTTCCAAAAGGGAAGAAAACAATAAACTTCTCCATAATACAATGCTTAATAACTCATTGTGGAAGGGTGAGAGGAGGTTGTATGTATGTCCATATCAACATCATTTTGTAAAATACATCTAAGTATAATTAATATAAAACTTGGGGAAAACAAACTAAATCCCTTCTGCTAAAAGTATTTCTAAGAACAAATCCGGTCTTTTCTTGAACATTTTTTCTAGAAAATTAATTAGACGAAATTGACCACTGTACTGGGGAATAGAAATATAGAAGGGTGTGGTGGCTCTATATGATGAGCACTAGACTATACCCGCAAGGTCTGTGGTTTGAGCCTGCCAGCTTCTCAGAGGAAGAAAGTTGAGGCTTTCTGATCCCTGAATGATTTAAAAACCTCTGAAACCTTAGACAGGGTCACTATGAGTCTGAACCTCATTTACGGTACTCAATAACAATTCATTTATTCCTTTTCTGAAAAACCCAAGTTTCTACTCACTGGTACTGATGCGTCTGGGTCAATTTTGACTAAGCAATTCTTAAGGAATTTTCTCAAAAAATTTTCAAGAAAAGACTGAATGAATATGTTCTTAGAAATACTTTTTTCAGAAGAGCTTGCTTTTCTTCTCTTTCAAATTCATTATTCAAAAATATCCAACAGCAATGTAACAAAAATGTCTGGTGTGGCACTGTAAGACCAGCACTGGACTGTGAACCACAAGGTCGGCAGTTCAAACCCACCAGCTGCTCCTTGGAAACTCTACACAAGGTCCCTATGAGTCAGAACCGACTCAATGACACTTAACAACAATAACAACAACACAAACGAAAGGGAGATTTCCTTTATATTTAAGCACATGGAACAACTTAGGGTTTTTCAAGAGGCTTTCAAAATTATTTGCTGTTAGAGCAAATGAAAACAGTAAAAATATGAATCAATTACTGAAAAGAGACTTTATTTGCCCTTGTTTATAAATTCTCTTCCCACTTCCTTTAGATTCCACAAAAATGCATAGTTTACTATAAATTCGCACAAATGGGATAGATAAATAAGTTAAGTACAACTGAAGGAGGGCTTAATCTAATGTACTGTTGTCTGTCAGCTAATCTTTCCTGGTTTAACAATCGGAGTTTAACTACTTCATGATGAATGAGACAGGGCGCAAATGACTTGAGTGTTTCAGCACCATAAAATAGGTTTAGGGAAATCAAACCTGCAGATCTGATGATTGTCGGAGTTGACTACCACTGGTAATATGGTTAGGTTTCAAGAGACATGAAAGGTTTTAAAGGAATTGTCTAAGTGTAATAATTTACATTTAAGGTACCATTTATCCTAGAATAGCCCATTATATGCAACGTGTGTTGTTAGATAACAGAGTTGGATAGTTCTGAATTGAAAGGTGGTGAGCTAATTGTCAGAGGGTCTACTGAGGCTGAGAGTTTTATAGACTCCGTTTTACAGAAAGTTTCTTGGGAGTAATCACATTAAGCATAAAAGACTCCAGTTGCTAACAGCAGTAGGTCCATTGTTCAAGGAGCAATGCATTCCATGAGATTCATTATGAAGGGGGGAGGGAGCCTTTTTGGCATTCTGCATATAAAATCTTCTTAAAAAGACATCTGCAGTTTTAAAAAAAATTCCATCTACTTTTACTACTACAACCTTTGCTAATTTTCTACAGTTCTCTCCTTCACTAACTTAAAAGTCATTTCCTTAAGAAAACAGATGACAGACAAGTTGAGTGACTGATTATGTTGTGCCATCACTTTGTTTTTCTCTGAGGCCTTGGTTTAAGAGGATGGATGTTCCTGTAAATGACAGAGAGGGGAGCTTCGCATAAGATTTCACTTCTGTTCAAAGACAAGCTAATGTAACCTCACTGCAGTGCAATCAACTTGACAAATGGATACCGTACAACCCTCTGCCTCCCACTGAAACCCGAGAGCCTGATTTACACAATATTCTCCCTGTCAATGGAAAAAGACTTCATGCTGCTATGCTGTGTAATGGGTTGATCTGATAATTCTTTGCATGTAATGAAATTTGATAATATGAAGGTGAAATGCATCTCAAAGAATGGAATGAATTAATGAACTTATAAAACTACACTTAAGGTCTTTTTTAAACGTGGATAAACAAAAAGGGACTTAGTTCAAATTCATGTTGAGAAAATATGGTGGATCTCATGCTGAACTCTGCAGTTCATTAAAGATAAACGACTTTCATTTACAATGCATAAAATGTCCTCTCTCCAAAGAACATAGCTCTTATTTAAACAATTCAATATAATCTGTATACCTGGGTGTGCCTTATCTTTGCCATCAGATTTTGCAGGTCCTCAGTTCTCTACCCCAAGAATTTTACATTACTTTATCCTGCTAAATTATTTCCCTGGAATCTTAAAATTGTTCTTTTAAAGTGGCAAATCTATTAAAAGATTTCTGAACATTACCATGCAAAATCAATAAGCAGTTCATCTAGAGATTTAAATAAAGCCTAAACTGGCTATGACACAAAACACAAAGACAACAGGGCTTTGTAAGGAATAAAAACTCCTGCTTTACCGTATACTATAAATGCTTATGTGTTCAAAGTGTGAATATCTTGATAAAAATTACTTTAAAAAGAAACTCATGCGACAGTCTATTTTGCAGACAAGGCTGATTTCAAATCCTCGGTAGTAAAACTGCCTACTGGTATTAATGGCTGCAAATAAACCCCATGAATGTAAACTGCTATCAGAAGCAGTTTTAACACATGTAAATGTTGAATGAGGTAGAATTTTAGTCTTATATTTACTTTTCTGTTGTCACAAATAAAAAAAAACGCTTATGAAAACATTTCATGCTGAAGCGAATGGATTTCAACAGCTGCTGATTTGGTGACATGGAGAACCCCAGTGGAGGCAGCCTGCTGAATTAACGTTTTGGAAATGTTAAAAAGAAACTTCAAACAGACCCCATTTAGCAGGCGGTCAAAGATTTTGCTCAGTGGGGATCATGTGAAGGCGAACAGAGCAGTCACTCAGCCATGAAGCAGACTTGTCAATAGTTGCCTATTTTCCCAACAGGTGACTCCAACAGACACACAATCTATTTCCCCTAACATTTTCTATGTGTGCGCAAACAAAAAACTCAGCCTGGACTTCTGCTTCAACATTATTTCAGAAGACAGAGCATATGGGATTGAGGGAAACAGTTTACGAGGCATAAGTTCATTTTTTAAATGTGTACTTTTTCTTTTTACCAACCCAAACAACTGACTAAGCAATATTTAAAATCTGATTTTCTGACAAATCTTTATTCAAAGTTAGAAATCTGCAGTGGATGCAAACAAAGAATTGTGGGAAAGTAAGGAATCTTAGTGATAAAGAAGATCAAACCCCTCATTTTACAAATAAGGAAAGTGAGACCTATGAAGATTTAATAGAGATCTAAGTGACTGGCCAAAGTTCACAGAGTTATACATTGATGTGTTACATCCAACTGGAACGTCCATTTTCCTGACTTCCAGTTTAATATTCATATTTCAAAAAATAAATCAGAGTTAAGCTCCTTTTAGCAATGCAGAAAATACTCAAGGGGGGAAAACATTAAATTGGGCAAAATCTCAAGCATGGTGGAGTGTTTTTCTGGTTTGATATCTTTTTGTTTTGTTTTGTTTAGTTTTCGCTCTCCTTTTCTTTTAAACCGGCCACAAAGAGACAGAGTTAATGGAAAATTCCTTCCCATACCACCACGGAGTGTGTGTGTTTCGGGGGTGGGGGTGTATGTGTCGGGAGTGGAGAGAGGTCCAGTACCAAGCTTTCTTGTCTAGTTTCAACATTTATGAGTTTAGTACAAATACAGAGTACAAAAATAATGAAGCATTTCATTGTTATGGATTCAGGTCAGCATTGCAAACTATGCAATGCAAGCTACTATTATGTCAGAAAATTATCAGGTATCCATGAAATGAGTCCAGACTGTTTTCTATTGTTCAAGGATGTTTTCGTTGTTTTTGAAAGCCAAAGTACAGAGTTCAGTGAAAGTTCTTAGAGGTGACTCCACAATCATAGCTAACTCATTAGCTAAGTCAACCTCACCTACTCTCCCGTCAATGCCTGGTCATTACCAGCCAACGCTAAAATGAAATCTGAGGCTGGATAAAGCTCCTCATATTGGCAAGATGTTTTCTAGAAAAATATCCTGTTGAAAATACTTTCTATGTGAATCAGTTATAAAAATTAGGGAAAAAATTAAGCGAATGCCAGTTCCATAAACACACACACAAAAACATATACCTAAATCTCTCGGGACCCGAGTTCACTAATTCTTTCCATTAAGATTTATCTTTTAGAAGGTCAACAGGGACTCTATTGAAAAAGTTAAGGAGAGTGTAAAAAAGGGAGATTGGAAACGTTTATATATATCAGGATGAAAAATGAACTCATCCTTCGTCCCACGGTTCTCATGCACAGAAATGAACTCTGAGGAGATAACTCAACAAGTGGGGAAAGATACACATGTAAAATTTTTCATGTAA
The DNA here is from genome assembly GCF_000296735.1 of Chrysochloris asiatica. Taxonomy (NCBI): domain Eukaryota; kingdom Metazoa; phylum Chordata; class Mammalia; order Afrosoricida; family Chrysochloridae; genus Chrysochloris; species Chrysochloris asiatica. The sequence goes on along the minus strand of NW_006408554.1, from coordinate 2,598,098 downwards.
GTATTTTTATGGTAGTATAAATTTGGAAACTAAAGTGGCAAGCAAGTAAACTGGCAACTAAACTGGCAAGAAAAGTAAGGCACATATATAAATTGGCACACATGCAGCTGTTAACAATGACCATCAATTAAACTGAAAGCTACAATAAAGATGTTTAAAAAGCACCATTCCCTTAATAGAAAACTATAGAATGACAAATGTTTCAATGGAATAAAACTAAGAGTCCAGAAATAGACTCAAACATACTTTCAGCAAAATCCAAAGCAATCTTACTTGGTACTCATGTGGAAAAAAATTAAAAAATGAATCTCAACCCCTTCCTCACACCACATGCAAAAACTTGAGGAGATGCATCTTAGACTTAAGAATAAAAACTAAAACTATAAAAATTTTAAAACAAAAAAGGAGAGTATCTTCACAAACTGGGGGTAAGCAGATGTTTCTTAAACACAGAGACCCACAAACTGAAAAAACGGATAAATTGGCCTGCAAAATTTTAAACTTCTGCTCATGAAAAGACATTGGTAAGAAAACAATAGGGAAGCCACAGACTAAGAGAAAATACTTGCAAGGTATCTTTGACAAAGGATTATTATCTATGATATATTAAGAACTAATAATGCTAATAACATGATGACAAGAAACCCAATTAACAATGAGTAAAATTCCGAACAAACTCTTCACCAAAAAGATATATGTATAACTAATAACCATACAAAGAAGTACTCAGCATGATTAGTTATCAGGGGATGACATTATGAAACCATAATGAGACATCATCACACACCCACCTGAATGACTAAAATAAAAAGGACAGCACCAAATGTTAGAGAGGATGTGCAGCAACCGGAACTCTCACACCTCTTTGGTGGGAGTGCCAAACAATAAAAGAGGTCTGGTGGCCTCTTATAAAACTAAACATACACCTACCCTCTGGCCCAATTTCCACTCCTAGGAATTGATCCAAGAGAAATGAACACATATGTCCACAAAAGACTTGCACAAGGATATTCATAATAGCTGTATTCACAATAGTTAAAAACTAAAAACAGTTCAGATATCTATCAAAAGGAAAATGAATAAACAAATGGTGGCATAATCATACAAAGGAATACTACCCAGTAATAAAAAGCAAAACACTGATACACACAATGATATGAATCTCAAACGCATCTTAATGAGTACAAGGAGCAAGAGCACGTATTGTCTGAGGTCACTTATATGAAGTTCTGGAACAGGCACAAACAATATGGTGACAAACTACCAGAACAATGGTTGCCTTTGGGGACAATGAGGGCTGGAATTTACTGAAAAGGGGCATGAGGAAACTTCTTACAGTTTTGTATTTTGAGAGGGGATTGAGCTGTCTAGGCATAGAATCAGAACTTCTCAACTGGTACATTTTGTTGCATGCAAAATTTATCTCAAAAGAAAAATAAGACATCATTAGGGAATATTGTACTCAAGTTAACTGCATACATACACACAAACACATATGCTAGCATTTTTATGGAGGAAGTATATACTGATGTCCAAAGAGCGCTAGTGTTAAGTGTGAAGCTGTTTGAATATTCAAACTCACTAACCGCTCCACAGGGGAAAGATGAGGTTGTCTATTCCCGCTAAGTTTTACGGTCTTGGAAACCTTACTGGGCAGTTCAGCTCTGTCCTCCAGGGTCACTATGAGTTGGAATCAACTTGACAGCAGTGAATTTATACTAATGTCCTTGCGTGAGGCAAACCACTAGCAAAGAGGTTGGCAATTCAAACCTGGGAAGACAGGTCTAGAAATCTGCTTCTAAAAGGTCACAGCTTTGAAAACTCCTTGAAGCAGTTTTTCTCTGTACACATGGTTTCATCATGAATCAAAACTGACTTGATAGCAACTAGCAACAAAATACTAATGTCAGGTTCCCAGGAGTCGCAAACTGTTTGCACTCAACAACTAACCCAAAGGTTGGCACCCAGCAGTGCAATGGAAGAAAGACCTGGAAATCTGCTTCCATAAAGATTACAGCCAAGAAAATCCTATGGAGGAACTTTTGGCAAGAAGATAATCTAAATAGAAACACTATCCAGATCCTTTACAACAAAGACATGAGAAATCAAATGAAACCGATACCGTCCATAATCCTGGAACCCTGAGCTCAGAGAAAAGGATAGAGAAGTAGATTAAATACTGACTAGGAGAAGTGGCTGAATGGAACCAGCAAAATGTCAGCTGACCTGACACAGCACAGCCATTTTGAATTTTTGCAAAAAGTGGTCCATCGGGACAGCAAACTGATAATCCACTCCATGATCCCAGGAAAACATACAAGTGAACGTTGTTGCATTGTTAAGTGCTTCAAGTTGGTTCCGATCCATAGCGACCCGGTATAGAGTTTCTAAGGAGCAGCTGGTGGGCTTGAACCACCGACCTTGTGATTCAAACGGACTTGCAGTCCAGGGCATTAACCCACAAGCTCCACACAAGTGAACATTAGTGGCTGCCAACAGGAAAGATGGGATCCTCTCCTTGTTTCCTACACTCTCCTGGTGACCAGTAGCTTGGCCAGCACCTCCTCTCACTCACCCAGTGGTTGGTGACACCTCCCAATCCTGCACATCCCCTGCTCTGCCTGAGGTTGGAGGCTTGCCCTTGTGGTTTGGGTATCGGTGCATGCCCCCCCCCCATGTCTGCAGGTATATGAGCTCCACCTCCTCAGACCAGCGGAATATACAGTGCTAGATGGGCAGCCACCCCTGGGTGGGCAGGAATTCCTTTCAATCAGCTTCCTGGACCCCAGATGCCCTCTGGGTCAAAAGAAGTTCTTTTGGATCTGATGCCCTAATTCTACACTCCTTCTAGACAAGCATAAACTACTTTTGGATTGAGTGCCCTGACCCTAGACACCTTGTATACCTGCAGGAACTCTGTCTAGGGTGGGGTACCCTGCCCCCTTCCCTCCCCCTCAGCCCCTACCCTGACTTCCTTTGCTGACAGAGGATGCAGACCCATAATGAGTGCCCTACCTTCATGCCAGTTTTTTACACACCCCTCTTTTCCTTTCCCTTCTCTGGGTTATTTTTGCCTTTTTTCTGTTTGCATTTTTCTGTTTCTCCTTTTTTTCCCTTCTCTTCTTCTTCTTGCCTTTTTTCACTATTCTCTTTTCTACACACACCCTCCTCTAGTTTTGTTTAGTGTGGTGGCCTGATGTTTCTTTTTTTTCCTCTTCATTTGTGTTTATTTTCCTTTCCTTTTTACGTTATTTTTAGTTATTGCCCACCACTCCTCTGTCAGTTTGTCGTACTGTGGTAGCTCGTGTGTTGCTGAAAGCTATGTCACCGGTATTTTAAATACCATCAGGGTCACCCATGGTGGACAGGTTTCAGTGTAGTTTCTAGACCAAGAAAGATTAGGAAGAAGAAAAGGTAGACCACTTCTGAGGGCTTGTTGTTGTTTAGTGCCATCAAGTAGGTTCTAACTCATAGTAACACTGTCTAGGGTCTCTGAGGAGTAACTGGTGGGTTGAAACTGCCAACTTTTCGATGAATTGTCCAGTGCACATCCCACATTGACATACCCACTGAAAATGTTAAAAACAGCAGCTGAACATGGTCAGATATAGTGCTAGAAGATGAGCCCCTCAGGTTGGGACACATTCAAAATACAACAGGGGAAAAGCTGCCTCCTTAAAAACTAGAGCTGCACTGAATGACGGAAATGTAGCAAACTTTTCAGGACTTTCATTTACTGATGGGGCACAAATCAAATGAAAAAGAAACAACTGTAAACATCCCATTAATAATCACAACTTGGATTATGAAGTATGAATTTTAAAAAATTGAAAGTTGTAAAAAAATGAAATGGAACACCTAAAGATTGCTATGCTTGGCATTAGTGAGTGGAAATTGACTGGTATTAGCCATTTTGAATCAGAAAGTCAAATGGTTTACTATGCCAGGAATGACAAATTGAAGAGGAATGGAATCGTACTCATCATCAAAAAGACCATTTCAAGATCGATCTTGAAGTACAATGCTGTCTGTGATAGCGTAATACCCACAGGCCTACAAGGAGTCTGGAGTGGTGCTGTGGGTTAATGAGCTGGACTGCAAAGTAGGTATGAACCTCCAGCTCACCAGCCACTCCTTGGAAACCCTATATACGGTCGCTATCAATCAGAATTGACTCAATGGCACTTAACAACAACAACAAGGAAGAACCATTAATACCATTATCATTTGAATTTACACACCAACCGCTAAGACTAGTGATGATGAAATTGAAAAATTCTACCAACTACTTCAGTCTGAAATTGATCAAAGATGCATGGATATGTCTGAACTCATACTGGAGGGAAAATGAGACTATACCCACAGATATATACATATCTTTAACAGAAGATAGTTGTATATGGGTATTTACATTTGCTGCACTCATACCTATAAATGTGGTGGAGCATACAGCGGGGGAAATGATGAAAACTTCTTAGATATTATCAAACATCTTAAGACAATGCGTTGCTTGGCCTACGGGTTCAGGACCATAGTCTCAGGGGACACCATGCTCAACTAACATAACATAGTTCACACAAAGACAGTGTTCTTCATCCTATTTTGGTGAGTAGGGACTAGGATTTTAAAAGCTCATGAGCATCCATCTAAGGTGCAACTATTGGTCTCTTCATGTGTGGAAGAAAGAAGAGAGATGAAAATTGAAGATGCTTGGAATCAACTAGTCCAACAGACCAATGGAACTTGAAAATAATAGTCACCACAACTCTGAGATCAGAAGAATTAGACCAATAAGCCCAGCCTTTTTGTATCATTTTTTGGAGATTTGTTCCACATTTTATCCTACTCTATCAGGGACCTTCTAATGTGATCCCTTTCAGAGCTGAACAGAAAATTTCAAACAAGAACAGCAAATAGAAATCTGGAAGACGAATCCTAAGAATTCAAATTAGATAATGCACTGAAAACCCAATGGAGCAGTTTTACTTTGTAACACATGGGATTGCCATGAGTTGGAATTAATTCAATGGCGTTGGGTTTGGTTTTGGGCTTTATATTGATCTCTGTCACTTTCTTTGGAATGCACTCAAAAGAAAAGATAGATTGATAGAGAATGATTAAATAGAGAGATGTGTGATGAATAAAGCATAGTAAAATGTAAATGATACATTCTAGATAGTAGGTATATATGTATTCACCATAAAATTATTTTAACTTTTCTGCATGTATGAAAAATTTCCAGTAAAATATTATAATGTGATTATGCACATATATTTACTGGAATGGAAAAATACCTACTATACCTTTTTAGGATTACTCGTGTGATTACTGTAGGATCAGCACTGGTCTGTGAACCACAAGGTCAGCAGTTCAAACCCACAAGCTGCTCCTCGGAAACCCTATACAGGGTCACTATGAGTTGGAACAAACTCGACGGCACTTAACCACAACAACACCAACTTTTTAAGGCGTCCGGATATGGCATTGTAAGATAAGCACTAGATTACTAACTGCAAGATCTATGGTTCAAACCCACCAGCTCCCTCTCAGAAACCTTATACAGGATCAATATGAGTTGAAACCAAGTCAACAACACTCAATAACAATAACACCTTTCAAAAAGCAGGTTACTGAACAATATTAAAACAAAACTTTGTTTATGGATACATGAATGTTAAAAATATTGTTGTAGCTGTTAACGGCCATCTAATCAGGTCTAACTCTTAGAGACCCTATATAGGGTTTCTGGGGAGTGGATGGTGGGTTTGAACAATAGATCTTGTGGTTAGCAATCCAGTGCTTATCCTATAGCAGCACACCAAGACCATTAGCAGTATGAATATCTCTTTCTCTCTTTCACATGTACATGATTCCAGAGAATTCACATGCACAATTCTAGGTAATTTTCCTTGGAATATGTACTGTACTTTCTTTTAAACAATGAGCATATATAATTTTTTAAAAATTAATTGACATTCTTTTATTTTGGTACTAAATAAAACTGTTGTTGTTGTGAAGTGCTGTCGACTCAGTTCTGACCCATAGTGACCCTGTATAGGGTTTCTGAGGAGCAGCTGGTGAGCTTGAACTGCCAACCTTGCAGTTCAAACGGCTTTGCAATCTGGCGCATTAACCCACAACGCCACACCAGGGCTTAGCTTCTCCTAAAAGACAGAACAATTAAATTTCAACCCATTTATGTATTTGAATGTTAAAGATAATATTAAACCAGTTCAATTTGGTAAATAAATATGAATGCCAAAATTTGAATGTTGTGTAGAGAGACTGGAACCTTCCTACCTTTCTGGTGTGACTGTAAAATGGTTCAACCATTGTGGAAAATAATGTGGCGTTTCCTCAGAAAGTTGGAAATGGAAACACCTGATAACCCAGCAATCTGTCTACTTGGTATAGATCCACAAGAAATAAGAGCCAGGACATGAGTAGATATATGCACACTGATTTTCATAACAGCACTAGTCACAACAGCAAAAAGATGTTGTTGTTGTTAATTGCCGTTGAGTCGATTCCGACCCATAGCAACCCTGTATAGTGTTTACAAGGAGCAAATGGTGAGCTTGAACCACCGACCTTGCAGTTCAAACCACTTTGCAGTCATGCATTAGCCCACAGCACCACACTAGGACTCCGCAAAAAGATGGGGACAGCCTAAAAGCTATCAATGAAAGAACGGATAAACAAACTTTGGTACACACACACAATGGAATACTTTGCAATGCTGAAGAATAATGATTAATCTGTGAAACATCTCATAACATGGATGAACTTGGAGGACATTATGCTGAGTAAAATAAGTCAATCACAAAAGGTTAAATATTTTATGAGACCACTATTGTAAAATCTCAAGAAAAAGTTCTTATACTAAAAGAAATATTCTTTGATGGTTACCAGGGGTGGGAGGGAAGGGAGAGTAATTCACTGGCTGGAGGGTAGACACATGTTAACTTGGGTGATGAGGAGGGCAAAATACAAGAAAAGGGAGGTTGGCAGAATGGTGCTAGCCACTGCTCCCAACCACTCTAAAAGGGATAACATAAGAGGTTCTAGATAGAGGGAGAGCAAAATGTGGAACAAAATTCAGAATCATAACAAAGACTACGCTTACTAGTCAACAGAGATTGGTGGGCTCCCCAAAGTATGTCACTTAGTCACACTTCTAACCTGGAACTGAATACACACCTGTCATTAAATTTTCAGCCAAACCATAGACAGATCTGTGAGGTAGGGTACACACTCCTTAGAATAATCAACTATTTGAGACAGAAAGGACAGCCTTTACCCAAAGACAAAGACCAAAAGAAGGCAGGAAGTGTTAGGAAAGAAGGAGAAATAGAAATGGGAACCGCAGGGAGGTAGTGGGATAAGTGATGTTACATTGTGGGGATTGCAATCAATGACATGAAACAAAATGTGCAGCAACTGTTGAATGGAAAAGTGATTTGCTCTGTAAGCCATCATTCAATTCACAATAAAAAACTACAATTAATGCCAACAATATGAGTCAAACTTTAAATAATACTGACATTTACATATCTTTTTGATATTTTAATTAAATCTTACATAATATAGTCATAAAAACAAAACTATTTGCATAAAGAAGAAACTTGCCCAAGGAGACAGGCTGTGATTCCAAGAACTAAATATCAAATCCAAATCTATGAGGGTAAGTCATAGTAATACTCATTAAACAAAAATATCAAAATGTTTCTTGGTGTATCTTTAGTCTGTCTACTTTCAAAGGCGATATTTCCATCTCCCTGTTGGATCCAACTCCACAACACACAACAGCAACAATCTTGCTCAAATAATTCTGCACTCTTCAATTTATACTGTGTCAAAATGATAGTTTTGGCATCCTTAAGTGACACAAGGAATACTGGTGTGGTGCTGTAGGATAGATAAAGCACTTGACCACAAGGCCAGTTTGAACTGCAAAATCAGTGGTTTAAACTCAGCTCATGGGAAGCCCTATACGGGGTTGCTATGAGTCAAAACTGATGGTAATTCTAAGGTCTTCTACCAGATTCTGGACCTCTGTCATAGCTTTATTTGTTGAGGTTGATGGTCTTCTCTCTTTTAGGTGATCTTCCAGGCTATCTTGTCTTCCTTAAAACACTTGGTCCATCTAAAAACATTAAAAAAATTTTTGTGTGGGAGGCAGAATTCCCATAAACTTGTTGCAAAGCTTCAGTGATTTGGGAAAATGTTCACTGGAGTTTTGTTAAAATTTTTATTGTAGCCCTGACTGCAAAATCATTTTTCCCCATGGTACCAAAAAGTATATTTTTAAAAAAGACATCCAGCAAAAACTAAAACAAGTCTACTGCTGAGACAACTTGTCTGCAGCCACCCACTGATCACAGAGACATGCTTAAACATGCAGCTTTGTTTGTAATAAACCTGTGCGCGTATGAACTGGAATCCTAGTAGCAATATTTTAAAATTTACCATCATATATGTTTTCCAATAAGAACCAGAAGACTGGAGCTGGTAAGGGATCATTGTTAAAGGTGGGAAAATATCAGAATTCAGACAAGAGTGAAATTCGTGGATGTGGATAGGACACAAAGGAAAGTGAGGTACCAAGGATAATAAGGTACCATCGATCATTTACACTTTTTTTTTTTTAAGTAGCTGAAAACAAGATTTTAAAGGCATGGTTTAGTTATAATTCCAATAATAAAAAATATAACAGGATGATCTCTGTGGCCACAGAAGTGATCAATATTATAACATATGGCCTTGATAAAAATAGCACCTTGTATTTTCATCTCATTATATTCAAATGTTTAGAAGACTAAATTTGAGAATAATTTTTTTTATTGTTTTCCTAGCTGCGAATATAAAGTGATTATACAAATAATATATAATTAACATTTTCCTTAATATAAAAGAATTTTCTCACGTTCTGCTAAGCAAGAAGGATGGTTAAAGGCTAAAATCTTTAGGTTCTCCAGTGATGCGTTAACTAAACCAAAAAGACAACTTTACTCATTTTAGAATGTTTTATTATAACAGCAATCTTCGAAGGCAGACACAAAAGATTCTACTATGCTTAGATTTTAAAACATAAATAACCAATTTAATGCATCACTAATGATGTACAATAGATGTCCTCTTGTAGTACCAATTCAAATAAGAGACTGATGTAATCTGCCAGATACTTCAAAGTTACTAGTTTGGTAAAAAGAACACACTTCTTTTGTGCAAACTTTCCTAGCTAAAATAATTGTGGAAACTCTCCCCGCAAGACACTTACTAAATAAAAATGCTGAACCATCATTAAAGTATTATTTAACAAGAAAAAGAGAACAAAGTACTATCTATCTTCAAAATTTATCTTATTAGATTTTGATGTGGAAATACACTTCTAGAAAAAGAAAACTGATATTCCAGGCAAAGTATGATACTTTTAGAATTGTGTGTTTATAGTCAATGTCTTAATATTTTAATTAATACTTGGGTTGCTATTATATACCCCATACATACATATGCCAGATGCCTTACCAATGGAAGAGGTCTACTAGTCCATTTTGCTTTTCTATAAATCTTTCCTAGAATGTAGAAGTAAAACATTTCCCAGACTCTCGACTTCTAAAGGTAAAAGCTTAGGTCAGAGTTTCCTGGGCATATTCCGTTATGGAAAAACATGTTTTTCCAGAGAAAGAACATTAGACTTCTCTCTGACTCTACTCTCCCTCCTTACCTATCATGGACTCCACAATTCTAACCTTACTGGAAAAAAAAAGAATTGTCAAATTCAGCAAAGTGTTTTAAAAAGCATGCTTAATATGATTATTATTCTTGGCTTGCACCATATGTCAATTTGTCTTTTGGTCCACAAATGACAGCCAAAATGTAAATAAACATAAATGAAGATATTTTCAACTGTTTTTTCTTCTCCAGGAGCAGCTAATCCTGGGGAAAGTACCTATTATTCCACAAAAGAATGAGAAAAAAGGAGTTTCCATTTCTATAGGCCACTAAAGTGGGGGTGAGGTGTAGGGGGTGGGGAGCTCCAGCAGTGGCATGCTTTTAGGGTTCCTTCCTGGTATTCAGAAGACAGGAATCTAATTACCTAACTTTTAGGGTTAAAAAAAAAAAGCTTTTCTTCTTAAGGCTAGTAATTGAGGGGTAGAATAAACACTCATGATATTACAATCGAACTTTTCTTTACTGGCTGATATTTTAGGGTACATATTTCTAATTAAAGAAAAATCTAAATTATTTAATAATCATGCTATCAATAGGTTATTATGATGTTATTTAGTACACTGGATTTTAGAAGACCCAGAAAAAGGTATTTCTCAAATTAATTTGCTAAACTATTTTTCATTTAATTGTTGTTGTTAATTGCCATTGAGTCGGTTCTGACTCACAGTGACCCTGTTTAGGGTTTCCGAGGAGCAACTGGTGAGCTTGAACCGCCAACCTTGCAGTTCAAACCAACTTTGCAGTCCAGCACATTATCCTTCAGCACCACACCAGGACTGTTTTTATTTAACTCATATCAACCCTGTAAAGGGTTTCCAAGGAATCGCTGGTGGTTTTGAACTGCTGACCTTATCCTACAGCACCACACCAGGACCCTCTAGCATCACTGTAATGCACAAACCACCATAGTAGGACAAACTAATAGAATAGTGGTGGGTAGGACATATCTAATAGTAACAGTCAAGGAAAACTAAATATAAGGGAAACCCTTTACAGGGTTGCTATGAGTTAGAACCGCTCCACGATGCTTACCAACAGTGATTCTAGAAGCTATGCCACCTATCTCCGCTATCAGAGGTGGAGAAGATTCAGTAGAACTTCCAGACTAAGACAGAACAGGAAAAAAGGCTCAATGATCTATTTCCAAAAACTAGATATAGAAAACCCTGTGGCACTGTGGGTTAATGCGCTAGACTGTAAGGTTGGTTTGAACTGCAAACTTGGAAAACCCTATGCAAGGTCACTATAAGTCAGAACCAATTTAACAGCACTCAACAACAACCACCACAACAGAACAGGGTCCAATTTAGTCCTGAAAGATGAGCACCGTAGGTTGGAAGACACTCAAAATACACAGTGGCTACAAATGGACTCAAAGGGTCGTGTGAACACTCTCTGTGCCTTGCTCCTCCCCACTCAGTGTTGGGCTCCTGCCAGCCCCATTGCCACACTGTCTAGAGGAAAACCTGGCCCAATCTTCAAAGGAGCATCTACTTCTGACCTACTCCTTTAGATCCTAGTCACCATATTGTCACACTGCCTCATATGCAGCAACAGGCATTCAATAATGGTTTATTGAATAGAATAACTTTTCTGTCATAATAAACTTTTACTTTGAATTTATTCTTATTTGAGCAGAAACCAATGGTAAAAGCTGCTACACCCTTCAATCTCCTTTCAAAAGCCAGTAGCATAAATGATTAATTTCTCAATTATGAATTCAATTGCAGGGGAGACTATAGATAGACCCATTCATAATATGAGCCAGTAAAAGCCCATAACAATAGTGATGCCAGGTGCTAAGTGGTGATGGTGGTGATTATGTGCTTTGAAGTCGATTCCGACTCATAGCAACCCTGCATAGGGTTCCCGAGGCTGTAAATCTTTACAGGAGCAGAAAGCCTCATCTTTCTCCCACGGAAAAGCTGGTAGTTTCCAACTGCTGACCTTGAGGTTAGCAGCCCGATCCATAACTACTACCCTACCAGAGCTCCTTTAGCGTAGTGGTTATGAATCGGGCTGAAAATCTTAAGGTCAAGAGTTCGAAGCTACCAGCTATTCCGCGGGAGGAAGATGAGGCTTTCTGCTCCCGTAAAGATGTACAGCCTTGGAAACCCTGTGTAGGGTCGCTATGAGTCGGAACCGACTCCACGGCACATAACAACAACAACAACCAGAGATCCTGAGGTATTAAGTTGTTGTTAAGTGTCATTGAATTGATTCCAATCCATAGTGACCCTGTATAGCATTTCCACCAAGGAGTGGTTAGTGAGGTTGAACCACTAACCTTGTGGTTCAAGCCAACATAACAGTCCAGTGCATTAGCCCACAGTGCCTCCCCAGGACTCCATTCGTACTAAACATATGTTGTTGTTATGAGCCGTGGAGTCGGCTCATACAGGGTTTCTGAGGCTGTAAATCTTTACAGGAGCAGAATGCCTCATCTTTCTCTCGCAGAGCAGCTGGTATTTTCGAACTGCTGACCTTAAGGTTTACAGCCCGATTTGTAAACACTATGCTACCGGAACTCTAGGTGCTAAATGATAGGGTTTCCTTCTGTGAAAAATAGACACTACATATCAAAGTATACATGGGAGACATCTAAATATACATGAATACATGGTACACTTTTTTGCTGAATATAAAGGGGTCCTAACTGCAAGGCTGGCAGTTCAAACCCACCAGCTGCTCCGGGGAAACCTTATACAGGGTCTCTATGAGTTGTCACTGATTCAACAGCACTTAACAACAACAACAATCCTACTGAAGTGGTCAAATTTTAAAACATCCAAAATCAATGAGGCTTAAAGTAATAACAAGGCTCATTTCCAGAGCTGACATATGATTCTTACTTAGTTCAGAGTTCTATTAGCTACATAAATCAAGAAGCCTGTAATGAAAGAATTCACAAAATACAGTTCTCTTTCATTGACCTGACCTAAACAGTGAGTTGTAATTAGAAAAGTATACGTCTAAAGCAAGACCAAAACCAAAACCAAATATACACCCAAGCAACCTAAGTTTTGTTTAAAAAGCAAGAGTATTGTTTTAAAGCACATAGAGATGATGGATAAATATTTGATGGATGAATGACTATCTTTTAACTCAAATATTAAATAGAACAGATGGCATTTAACAAGTGACGCAATGATAATATCTGAGCATGTGTTTTAGGAGAAGAAACTGAAAGTTGATCTCTTGGCTGAGATTTGAGGGATCCCCCTGCCCCAAACTTTATGCTTCTAGTACTGTAGGACAACAGCTCCAGGGAAACCTCACTATTATTTGATGATCCTGGTCTGGACTTAGCATATCTTAGGGAGATAATCAGTTTCTACTGGAAAAAAAAAAAAAAAAATCAGCAATCCGCAGCTTTTCAAATATATCTGGAAACAAAAAGAACAAAATTAAAGGCAGATAAAGAAAACAGAAAATAAGGCTTCGAGAAGGAAAATCACTAATAATGTTAGTATTGAAAACAAAAATGTAACATCATTTAGAGACCCTAATCACGAACCCTAATCATGAGTCCTGGTGTGGCACTGTAGGATAAGCACTGGACTACTAACCTCAAGTGTGTTATGTTGTTGTTTCTAAGTGCCATTGAGTCAGGATGCGACTCATAACAACCCTGTACAGGATCTCCAAGGAGCAGCTGGTGAGTTAGAACTGCTGGCCTTAACGGCCCACACCGATGTTGCAGTTTACCGCATTAACCGGCAATGCCAGTAGCTGCCCTCATAAACCCTATACAGCTGAGATGGGAACATTTTTTCTGCCAAACTTTGTAAGATCATTCACAGACCATACAAAATTATCAACTTAAGAATTTAGCCTGCTATATATGGTCTGCTGTGCATGGAGTCGCTATGAGTCGGTTCCGACTCGATGGCACCTGACAACAACAACATATATGGTCAAACATTTTGTGACGTTGTAGGATAAGCACTCAACTGCAAGTTCAGTTTGAACGGTAAGGTGAGCAGTAAACTCACCAGCCTACTCCTCAGAAACCTTAAACAGGGTCACCATGGGTCGGAGCCAATTCGACGGCACTTAGTAACAACTATGTGATGGCTGGAAGTATGGCTGCTTTGTCAGGACCAGCCGATCTTGCCCCACAGCTGGAAGTTCCCCACCCCTGCTTACAGGGTCACTGTGAATTGGAACTGACTTGACAGAATAAAACACCAATCAAGAACATCTTTGATAAATGCACTTTGAATGTGATATTTTGTCTCAGGCTACTTTTAAGCATATTCCAAGTGCCACATAATTAATAAGATCTCCAGAAATATTTTATATCCATGAAAGCCCAAAGGGGAAAGTAACCTACTGTTTTAAAATGACTTTTGATAGCTCCCCACCAGCTACTGCCAGATACAGGAGTTTATTCTAAGTGAAGCTGAGAATTTAGCCCAGGTTTCTTCAATAGTTAGCATTACCCACGGACTCTTAGAACAAAACTGTGAAGGACTTCAGCAGTTTTCTCTTTAGTATTTTATGTAAAAGCAATACTAAATGTCCCCAAACATTCATAAATTATATAGGGCTCTTCCTTCCTCTACTTTACAGGACACCTTAGGTACTACGCAGACTATGTATTTTTTCAATGTACAAAGTAATTGAATTTTTCAAAGCGATGGGTTTAAACAGCATCACTTAGGAAGAAGTGACAGAGCAGGTGGTGAGAGGCCGGCTAGCTGGTCTCTCTCTGGCAGCTTACTTTTGCCACCTAGTGGGAGAGGCAGTTTGATCATCAGGTTTTGTGTTTTGCTTAAGGATTGTCTCCTTTAAGATCTAAAAATTGTTATTGTTAAGTACTGTCAAGTTGGTTCCGACTCACAGCAACCCTGTATAGAGTTTCCAAGGAGCGGCTGGAATAGTGATCAGCTTATTAGAAAATGCTCAAACATGATTGTCTTTCATATTGTGATTTGCGATAGAATTTTCTTGAGAACCTTATGTCTCCCAGTTGGTCTGTTCCAAGTCTACTGGTTCTTTTCCAAGCAGCTAGTTTTCACTACTGTGATTAATCTAGAAAATTCAAGAGAAATTAAACCTTTTGTATATATTTATGATCTGTAATTCTTTGGGATATAAAAGTGACAATTTCCTAGCTTCTAATCTTTCTCTGGAGTCCTGATGTGGAGAAGCACTGGACTGCGAACCACAAGATTTGCTGTTCAAACCCACCATTCGCTCCTCAGAAACCCTATTGGTGGTGGTGGTAGTGTGCCAGAGTCAGTTCCAACTCACAGCGATCCTGTACAGGGTTTCCAAGGCTATAAATCTTTACGGGAGCAGAAAGAGTCACCTTTCTCCTGCTGAACAGCTGGTAGTTTCGACCTTGAGGTTAACTGCCCAATTCGTAACTACTACACTACCAGAGTTCTTTCGGAAACCCTATACGGGGTTGCAATGAGTTGGAACCAACTCAACTGCACTTAACAACAACAACAACAATCTTTCTCCATCTCCTGCCTTGTAGGAACTCACAAGGGCTGTTTTTGATTTGTTACTGCTGCTTATAGTTAAAAAAAAAAAAAAAATCCCAAACTTACTGCCATCAAGTTAATTCTAATTCATATCAGTCTTGTATAGGGTTTCTGAGGCTGGAAAACCTTCATGGGAGCAAAAAACCTTATCTTTTTGTATTTACCTGGGGACAGAGTCTACACCTTTATACCTACTTTCTCATTGTTACTGTAGTCTCAAACCTTCTGTTTTCTACGGAATAGCATACCTGGACTTGAAATTACCATGTCAAAAATCCAAGTCATCATCCTACGAAACAATCAAATTGATTTTCCTTTTGACCAAGTGTGGTGAGCTTAATCAGCAAATCTGTGTTGGAAGAAGTACAGCCAGAATGCTCCTTAGCTTTGATGATGGCAAGACTTTGTCTCAAGTACACTGGATAGGTCATGAGGAGAGATCAGGCCCTGGAGAAGGACACCATGCTTGGTAAAGTAGGGGATCAGTGGAAAAGAGGAAGACCCTTAAGGAGATGGATTAACACAGTTGCTACAACAATGGCTCAAACGTAGCAAAGATTAAGTGAAGGGTGCATGACCAGAGAGTGTTTTGTTTTGTTGTGCATAGCATTGCTATGATAGGGGTCAACCCGATGGCATCTAATAGCAATAATAAGAGTGTAGTCCAGGGTTTAAAATGGCTGAAGAGAGGTTTGTTTTGTTTTTTTTTTTAATGTAAAACTTAATGAAACAAGTAAAAGATCCATCAGAAGAAGTTAGGGTCAATTAGCCCACTCCTGGATATTACATTTCAGCCAGGCTGATAGTCAGGCCTACAAAGTGTTCCTCAGAACAATCAACCACACAGGACAGATAGGGCAGCATTTGCCCCAAAACAAAGGCAGGAAGTGTGTGGGGGGAAAAAAACGGGAGAACGGAGACAGGGAACCCAGAAAGTGAAAAGAGTGTTGTTTCATTGAGGGAATTGCAACTAATGTCACCAAACAAAATGTGTATAAATTGTTGAATTTGCTCTGTAACTTTTACTCAAACCACAATAAAATGTTTATATATATATATATATACATATATATAAAAAAAGATGTTAGAGTCAAGTTATGTTACTGGGCTGGGTTATAGGAAACATGGTGATTAAGTCAGGGTGGAACAATAATAATGAACAGGAATTGAGGTCAGGAACAAAGGAAATTTGAGACAGGACCCAAAGCCTGAGCCCTTAGTCTTGTGATACATCCAAGTGTCAAGACAGATGATCACTAGTAGAGATGTGGACCGTCTGGACCTAGAGCCACATAGGTAGCGAAACCTGTTTTGTCACTCTATTCTTGTCCAAATTGTAACAACACACCCCCACCATGGAGAGTCTGCTTGAGAGTTCCTTGAAATTCCTGACCCCAATAAATGACTGCTTACCAAAATTTCCATTATCATGATAGGCACTATAACCCTCTAAGTCTCTGAGGTTTCAAAGTTTAGAAAGCTATTTTTTAAGCTTTATTGAGGTATTTTTAAATTTTTAAATTTAAAATTTAAAATGAATTTTAAAAATTCATCCATTGTGAAAAATAATTTTAGTAAATATTAAAAGTTAAGACATTCCCATCACTAAAAAAGTCCCCCTGTCTTTATTTGCAGTTAATCCCTACTCCCACTCTCAGCCCAAGGCAATTGCTGACCTGCTTTGTATTATCTAGGTATTTTCTTTTTTTTTTTTTAATTTCTTATAAATAGAAATATACAATATGTGATCTCATATGTCAGATGTCTTTCATGTAGCGTGTTTTTTGGAGGTCCATTATGTTTAACATGTATCAGTAGTTTGTTCTTTGTTAATGAATTCCATTGCATAGGCATAGCACATTTCCTTTATCTGTTTACCACCTGGTGGACATTTAGACTGTCTTCAGGTTTTAGTTGTTATGCATAATGCTGCTATGAATATTAATATAGAAGTCTTTGTGTAAACATATGTTAATTTATCTTGGATAGATACCTAAGAGAGGAAATGTTGGATCATATGGTAAATTTATATTGAACTTTTTAGCAAACTGCCAAACTGTTTTCCAAAGTGACTGCACAACTTTACATTCCCACCAGCAAATCATGAGGGTCCCAGTTTGCTTTCTTTATGTCCTTATCAACTTTTGCTAGTGTCTTTTTGAGTATAGACGTCTTAGGGGCTGTGAAGTATCATCAATTCATGGTTTCACTTTACATTTTCCTGATGGCTGATGATGGCATCATCTCAGAAAGTTATTCCCACCCTCTGCCATCCATTTTGACTCATAGCTACTCTGTGTAGGGTTTCCAAGGTTGTAAATCTTTCTGGGAACAGAAAGCCTCAGCTTTGCCTGCAGAGCTGCTGGTGGGTTTGAATTGCCAATTTTTGTGGTTAGCAGCTCAGTGCTTATTCTACAGTGCCACCAAAGCTTCTTAGGTACTTACGAAGTAATCAACTATTTTCTTTGGGGAAGTATTTATTCATATAATTTATTCATTTTTAATTGGCTTGTTATCTTCTTATTGAATTATAGGAGTTATTAAATATATCCTAAATACAAGTCAATTAGCAGATATGCAATTTGTAAACATTTTCTTGTTCTTGGTGGCCTGTCTTTTCATTTTCTTACTGGTGTTTTTGGAAGTACAAACATTACACATTTTGATAAAGGCTAATAGGAACTCTGGTAGCGTAGTGGTTACGAATCGGGCTGCGAACCTTAAGGTCAGCGGTTCGAAACTACCAGCCGCTCCGCGGGAGAAAGATGAGGCTTTCTACTCCTGTAAAGATTTACACCCTTGGAAACCCTGTACAGGGTCGCTATGGGTCGGACCCGACTCGATGGCACTTAACAACAACAAATGTACCAATGGAGTCCTGGTGTGGTGCTATGGGTTAATGCGCTGGAGTGCAAAATTGGTTCGAACTGAAAGGTTGGCGGTTCAAGCTCACCAGCCACTCCTCAGAAACCCTATACAGGGTTGCTATGGGTCGGAACTGACTCAATGGCACTTAACAACAATATACCAATTTCCTCCTTTATGGATGACGTTCTAGTGCTATATATATCCAATTATTTGTCTAGCCCAAGGTCATTAAAATTTCTTCGTTTCTTTCACATGGTTTACAGTTTTAGGTTCTACACATAAGTTTACTATCTATGTGGAGCTAATTGTTGCAGATGGTATGAGGTAAAGGTCTGAATTCATGTTTTCAAATGGACACCTAATCTTCCAAGTACTATTTGTTGAAAAAAATTATCCTTTGAAAATTGAATTTCCTTGCCATCTATGTTGAAAATTGATTAAACATAAATGTAAACGTTTATTTCTGGATTCTTAGTTCTGTTCCATTGATCTATCTGCCTCTTCTTATGTTACTAACTTGACTGAGTACAGTAACTTTATTGTAAATTTTGAAATATGGAATCCTGGAATGGCACTGTAGGATATGCAATGGACTGTTAATCACAAGGTCAGCAATTGGAAACAACCAGCCACTCCTTGGAAACACTATACAGGGTCGCGATGAGTTGGAACTGACTTGAGGGCACTTAACAACAAGTCATTAGTTATTCTGAGCTGCTTACATTTCCAAATACATTTTAGGAATGTCAATTTCTACAAAAAAGCCTGCTGGGATTTTGATAGAGATTATTGCACTGAATCTATAGGTTAATTTGGGAGGAAACTTCCAAGTTGACAATAATGTGTCTTCCAATCCATGAATATTGAATGTCTCTCATATTTAGATCTTTAATTTCTCTCCACAGTGCTTTGTAGTTTTCAAGTGTACAAGTGTTGCACTTCTTTGGTTATGTAAGTAATTTATTCTTTCTTGACACTATTTTAAGTAGAAGTATCTTAAATTTCATTTTTTGGATTATTTTTTCTAAGTCTATAGAAATACAATAGATTTTTATATATTTATCCTTTACTATACAACTTTACTAAACTTGTTTATAAGTTGTAATGGGTCTTGTGTGTATTTGTGCTTATTTGTTAGGATTTTCTATATATAGTATATCATGGCATTTATAAATAAGGATAGCTTTGCTTCTTCTTTTTTTAATCTGCATGAGTTTTGTTTCTCTTTCTTTTTGCACTGGTTGCAATCTCAAGTACAATGCTGAATAAAAATGGCAAGAGGAGACATCTTACCTTGTCTCAATTTAGGGGGAAAGCATTCAGTCTTTCACCATTAAGTGTGATATTAGCTGTAGGTTTTTCATCGGTGCCCTTTATCAAATTAAGAAAGTTCCCACTTATTCCTAGATTGTTGAGAGTTTTTATTCAAGTGTAGATGTTAGATGTTGACAAATTTTCTGTGTCTAATGAGATTACCATGTGGCTTTTCTCTTTTGCTAAAAGGGAAATACACTGATTGATTTTCAGATGTTAAGCCATCTTGACCATGGTGTCTAATCCTTGTTATATGTTGGTTGATGCTGTTCCAGTTTTAGAGGTTCTTTTCAATCTTTTTTCCCTCTCTGTTGTTCAGACTTGATAATTTCTTTTGATCTATGCTGAATGAATTTCAGAGGTTCTTTTTTCTGCCATTTCAAATCAAAACTATTGTTGAACCCCTCCAGTGAATTTTCTTTCATTTATTGTACTTTTTAACTCCAGACTTTCTATTTGGTCTTTTAAAATAATTTCTATCCCTTTATCAAAATTTCCTATTTTTGAATCAATGTCACTGTTATATTTTAATTTTTTAAACATAATTTCCTTTACTTCCTTAAATATATTGTAGCTGCTTCAAATTTTTGTCTTCTGAATCCAACATCTGGACCAACTTCATCAGTTTCCACTGATAGCTTTTCTTTCATGAGTATGGGTAATCCTTTTCTTTCTTTGCATGTCTTATAATTTTGGTTGAAAACTGAAAATATTTTGATTGAAAATATTTACTATATTTTAAACCTCTGATGTTTTATAATTTTGTGCCCCAGGGGTTGTTGTTCATGTGGATTTTTTATTTGCTAATTTATTTACCTGGACCAAACTTGTGAAATTGATCTATGCCACATGTGGCTGCTCATGTGTCTGCTCGATTTTTAAATTATTTATTTATTTGTTTTGAAATATGGCTTCCTGAGGGTTATGCCTGCATCTACACTTAGTGGTCAGCCAATAATTGGTCAGTGAGTGGTCAAAAATCCTAAGGCAGTAAAGCTTCTACCTCTGCCAGCTGATCTGCGTTCTGGCTAGGGAGCACATTTAAAGTTCAGGCATCTTTCACATCTTCCCTAGCTTTTCCTTTCTACCAAACCTTCTCACATATCTCTACATCTGTGTAGTATTTCACAATCAATCAGATAGCATGCGTACTCACTGGTCTCTTTTGCATGTGTAGGCAGACTTATTTATAGTTAGATAAAAAAATATGTAGTAAGTTTATTAAGGTTTCTTATTGTTATATTCATCAAGCATCTGTCAGTTTGTCATACTGTGTGGATTGCACATTACTGTGATGCTGGAAGATATGCCACCAGTATATTAAATACCGGCAGGGTCAGATAAGGTGGACAGGTTTCAGCTGAGCTTCCAGACTAAGACAGACAAGGAAGAAGCAGAGGCAGACTACTTCTGAATGTTTAGCCACTGAAAACCTTATAAATAGCAGTGGAACACTATCATACAGTACCAGAATATTAAATATTGAAACATCATGAATAGCACTGGACTGTTGTCAGTTACAATATTGGGAAATGAGCTCCTCAGGTTGGAAGGCACTTAAAATACGACTGGGGTAAATACAACTGGGGTAGAGCTGCCTCCTCAAAGTAGGGTTGACTGTGATGACACGAATGGAGTACAGCTTTCGGGACTTTCATGTGCTGATGGGGCACAACTTAAAATGAGGAGAAGCAGCTGTAAACAATCATTAAAAATTGAAACAAGGAATGTATGATGCATGAATCTAGGAAAATTGGAAGTTGACAAAAATGAAATGGAATGCACAGAGATCAATATTTTAGGCATTAGTGAGCTGAAGTGGGTAGGTATTGGCCATTTCTAATCTGGCAATTACTATGCCAGAAATGACAAATTGAGGAGGAATGGTATTACGTTCATCAAGAAAAAGAACATTTCAAGATCCATCTTGAAGTTAATTCTATCTATGATAGGATAATATCCATATGCCTAAAAGGCAAACCAGTTAATACCACTATTATTCAAATTTATGCACCAACCACTAAAGACAATGATGATGAAATTGAAGAATTCTGCCACTTTCTTCAGTCTGAAATTGATCAAACAGGCAATCAAGATGTATTGATAATTATTGGTGATGGGAATGCAAAAGTTGGAAACAAAGAAGACCCATCAGTACTTGGAAAATATGACCTTGGTGATAGAAATAATGCTGAAGACCGCATGATAGAATTTTGCAAGACCAATGTCTTATGCATTGCAAATACCTTTGTTTAAACAACTTAAGAGACAAGTATACGCATTAGCCTCACCAGATGGAATGCAAAGAAATCAAACAGACTACATCTGTGAGAAGAGATGGTGGAAAAGCTCCACATCATCCGTCAAAACAAGGCCAGGGTCAGACTGTGGAACAGACTATTAATTAATCATACACAAGTTCAAGATAAAGCTGAAGTAAATTAAAACAAATCCACAAGAGTCATAATATGACCATGAATATATCCTGCCTCAATTTATAGATCATCTCAGGAACAGATTTTATGTGTTAGACACTAATGACTGAAGACCAGAAGAGCTGTGGGATGATATCAAGAACATCATACAGGAAGAAAGCAAAAGGTCATTAAGAAGATAAGAATGAAGAAAAATATCAAAATGGGGCTCAAAAGAGACTCTAAAACTTGGTCTCTAGCATAGAGATGCTAAAGTAAATGGCAGAAATGAGGAAGTAAAAGGGCTGAACAGAAAATTTCAAAGGGCAGACAGAGAAGACAAAGTCAAGTATTAAAATGAAATGTGCAAAGGCCTGGAGTTAGAAAACCAATCAGGAAGTACACATTCAGCATTTCTCAACCTAAAAGAACTGAAGAAAAAATTCAAGCCTTGACTTGCAATACTGAAGGATTGTATGGGCAAAATATTGAATGATGCAGAAGACATCAAAAGAATATGGAAGAAATAGGTCTGACTGACTTTCAGTAAGGCCGGTACCATCATGTTCTCTCGGGCAAGCCTCACTGGGGTCTGTGGGTGGGTTCTGCAGCCGCAGTGAACCAAAGTTCAAAATATGGCAACTTTGAAAGATATTAACAGATGACTAAAGTCAATCAGAAACATCTAGAGAATTACCAAGTCTATGAAAATGGTAGCAGCAACAAAATATGCCCAAACTGAGAGGGAGCAGAAACTGGATCAAGTGTATGGTGTAGGATCTCTGGCTCTCTATGAGAAAGCTGGAAGTAAGACACCTAAAGGCAAGAAGAAACACTTCATTATTGGTGTATCCTCAGATTGAAGGCTTTGTAGTGCTATTCATTCCTCATTTGCTAAAAAGAAGAAAAGTGAGAAGGCCATGCTCACAGCAGCTAGAAAAGAAGTTCTGCTTGTTGGAATTGACAATAAACTCAGGAACATACTTTATAGGACTCATGCTGACCAGTTTCTGGTGACATTCAAAGAAGTGGGAAAGAAACCACCTACTTTTGGAGATGCATTTGTTACTGCCCTTAAATTACTAAATTTTGGATATGACTTTGATGAAGGATCTATCATCTTTAATAGATTCAGGTCAGTCATCTCCTATAAGACAGAGGAAAAGCTACTGTTTTCCCTGAATATCACTGCAAGTGCTGAGAACATGAGTGTCTCTGATGATATTGATGCTGATGTGCCACAAAATTACAAAGAATGCAATCTGGCAAACATCATCTTTATAGGAGTCCACCATTAGTGAGCAAAGTGGCAAGGTGACAGCCATGGGCAATGCTAGCAAGAAGGCTTCTGAGATGACTGACAAACAGACAGACATTCAACCGCACCCACCAAGCTGTCATTACAAAAGAATTGATTGAAATCATCTCTGGTGCTGCTGCTCTTGATGAATGAAAATCAAGTGTCATCTTCAAACAAGCGGTGAAGAAGAGAAGTTAAGGCACCTGATTTTGTTGTGCTTAACTGCAGTGCTTGTCAGAAGATTTTGCTGTTCTGTTGTTCAGATTCTTAAAAAGACAGCAAGATATTTGTAAATTATCTTACTATAAACAACTTGAAGTTAAAAACAAAACAAGAATATGGAAGAATTATACAGAGTCACTGTACCAAAAAGGAATGGCTGATGTTCAAACATATCAAGAGGTAGCATATGATCAAGAACCAATGGTATTAGGAAGTTCAAAGAACACTGAGGACACTGGCAAAAAACAAGGGTTCAGGAACTGATGGAACACTAATTAAAATCTTTCAACAAACTGATGCAGCACTGAAGGCACTCATTCATCTATGCCAAGAAATTTGGAAGAGAGCTATCTGGCCAACTGATTGGAAGAGATCCATATCTGTGCGCACTTCAAGGAGAAGTGGCCCAGTGAAATGCAGATATCATTGGACCATATCATTAATACCA
Source organism: Chrysochloris asiatica (assembly GCF_000296735.1). Classification (NCBI taxonomy): domain Eukaryota; kingdom Metazoa; phylum Chordata; class Mammalia; order Afrosoricida; family Chrysochloridae; genus Chrysochloris; species Chrysochloris asiatica. Next base: position 2,574,299 of record NW_006408554.1, on the reverse strand, counting down.
TACACAAGTAAAATTTTGCTAATTCACAGCCAGCTGCAACAGTACACTGACAGGGAGCTGCCAGAGGTTCAAGTCGGATTCAGAGATAGACGTGGAACGAGGGGTATCATTGCTGATGTCAGACAGATCTTAGCTGAAAGCAGACAATATCAGAAAGGTGTATGCCTGTGATTTATTAACTATGCAAAGTTTGAATCATGACAAATTTTGGACAGCATTACAGAGAATGGGTTTTCCATAACACTTAATTGTGCTCATGAGAAACCTGTACATAGACCAAGAGGCAGCTATTAGGACAAAACAAGGGGATACTGAGCGACTAAAAATCAAGAAACATGAATGACAGGGTTGTATTTTTCACCATTCTTATTCAATCTGTATGCTGAGAAAAGAATCCAAGAAGCTGGATTATATGAAGAACATTGCCATCAAGATTAGAAGAATGATTAACAACCTGCAATGTGCAGATATACAATCTTGCTTGCTGAAAGGGAAGAGGACTTAAAATACTTAATGATGAAGATCAAAGACTACAGCCTTCGGTATGGGTTCCATCTCAATGTAAATACACCCATATAAATGGAGAAAATATTGAAGCTGTCAAAGATTTCATTTTGCTTGGATCCACTATCAACACTCGTGAAGCACCAGTCAAGAAATCAAAAAGCTATTCCATTAGGCAAATCTGCTGCACAAGATCTCTTTAAAGTGTTCAAGAGCAAAGATGTCAGTCTGAGGACTAAGGTGTGCTTGACCCAAGATATGGTATTTTCAAGACTCATAATTAGGCGAATGTTGGACAATGAATAGGGAAGAACACAGAAGAATTGGTACATTTAAGTTATGGTGTTGGCGAAGAATGTTAAAAGTACAGACTGACTGAAGAATAAACAAATCTGTGGTGGAAGAAGTTCCTTAGAAGTCAGAATGGCCAGACTTCATCTCTCATACTTTGGACATATTATCAGGAGGGACCAATCCCTGGAGAAGAATATAATGCTTGGTAAAGTGGAGCGGCACTGAAAAAGAGGAAGACCAATGCTCATTGTATACTCCAGCGTCCTTAAATATTCATAAACACATGTATAGGTTTTTAGAAAAACCCAAACATTTCAGACACTAAATCAAGGAGATGGAACGGCACAAAGGTAACAGCAATGGGCTCAAGTATAACAATTGTGAGATGGCGCAGGACTGGGCAGTGCTTGGTTCTGTTGTGCATAATAAGGTCACTATGAGTTGGAACCAACTTGATGGCACCTAACAACAATTTTTAAATCATTTCCCAAACACCCCCCCCCTTGCTAAATTCTGGTTAGTCTGCTGGCCCACTGGTTGGTCCCAATGACAACTGTTGTTGTTGTTAATGTGCTGTGGAGTTGGTTCCAACTCATAGCGACCTTATCTTTCTCCTGCGAAACAGCTGGTAGTTTCAAACTGCTGACCCTGAGGTTCGCAGCCCGCTTTGCAACCACTACACTACCAGATGACTGTCCTCTGATTTACTGAGCCTTTCCTGTTTACTTGCCCCTGAGATGTTCATTATTCAAAATGCCTCTAGCATAGGGCATTTCACAAGCTACTTTAAATCAAGGAAACTGCTGTTTTTTTCATAGTTTTCCTTCTCCTTACATAACTATTGGGACTCCTGGTGTGGTGCTGTTGGATAAGCACCGGACTGCAAACCACAAGGTTGGCAGTTCAAACCAATCAGCTGCTCCCTAGAAACCTTATATAGGGTTGCTACAGGTCAGAACCAACTCAACGGTACCTAACAAAACCACAGAACTACTAAGCTGACAGCCAGAACACTACAGACTATTATTTTTCTTACCTGAAGTTCAGTAGCTTTTCTATAAATAAATACTTTTCAATTCATTGACTACCTTTAGTGACTTTCCAGAGTCCTGAAATTGCTGTTTTTGACAATTTTGTCTAGTTGTACTGTTGTATTTCTTGCCCACCTATCACTCTGCCATACCGATAACTTGCCTTTTATACTATTTTAATTGCTTTTTTTTTTCTTTCTGCTCCACTCAAGTGTTTACTAAGATCTGCAGATTTATTCTCTGAAATGTCTCTGACAGAGAAACTGTTTGCCTTGCCATTCTCAGAGCCATACCAATCAAAGGGACCAGTACCCATTCCTGAATTACTATGACAGAAGGCTTTCTCTCCACCAAAATCAGTTCTACACCCGGTTGCCAAATTGATCTTACAGACACTAGCATAATCATACTTCTTACTACAGTATGAAGGATCACTTTTGCTGCAAAGAGCATAACATTTATATAGCTCGGCCTAGCATTCTCAGATGTATTCAACTGCCCCTTGATCTCATACAACATCATTCATCCCTGGAGCTCTCACCAAGTTGATTTTCTCTTCCTCCATATATTTCTTTGCCAATTTCCATGTTTCCAGCATTTTTCATATTGTTTCTCTTATAAGGCATGTCTGTAAAATTTGTCTTTTAATTTTTGATCTATCAACACCTAAAAAAAGTTTGATCAGGTGAATTCTTCTGCCCTTGCTTGGCTATACTGTGCAGCACTTAACTATGCATAAAAATGTGTACAGATTTTTTTAAAAACACGAATCTTTCAGACATTAAATCATGTTGCCTTGCAATTGGTCCTCAACAACTATTTTCTATATATAGAAATTAGTTTTGTTTTGTTGAAAATAGTATTGTTTCTCCATCTCTTAATTACACTCACTGTGAAAGCTTTTATTTAGTTACTCTTTAGTATTTTGTTCAGAGTGGACATAATTGTTTCTGCTTACTGCATCACTGTTGAATAAATAAACTGAAATACTTCCTATTTTATATGGCAAAAATTAAAAATCTTTAAAGCAATATTACTTTTTTGTTGTCATTTTGGTATTGCTGATTGAGCCAGTCATTAACAGACTACATACTAAGTCTTCTTTGAGAGCTTAACTCTCACATATATTTATGAAAGCAGGGGAGATGCCAAATTATTTAATAACTAGTGTGCTATGGGCACCAACCAATAAGATCAGATAACAAAATAAGATCTGTTGGGTCAGCAATGACCCATAGTTTCCTAGATCATGGGGAAGTTCCCAAGCATGAAGTCATGATGGTTGTTGTTATTTTTAGGTGCCATCGAGTTGGTTCCAACTCATAGAAACCTTCTGCCCAATGGAATACTGCTTGACCCTGTGCCATCCTCACAATTGTTGTTACGTTTGAGCCCACAGCTGCTGTCTCTGGAGGTCGTCCTCTTTTTCACTGATGCTTTACTTTACCAAGCATGATGTCCTTCTCCACGGTCTGGTCATGTCCAAAGTATGAGAGACTAAGTCTCGCCATAAGTCCTTATAAGTTAGTCTCAAGGGCCAGTTAAACACGACAAGATCAGACAGCACAAAAGCAGCACACAGTCAAGAGCAAGCAATAGTGCAAGCTCTAGACAAGTACGCAGGAATCAGAGGTCAAAGTGAAGAAGGTAAGACCAGTCAAGCAGAAGATAAGGAAGTTCTAAGGAAGGAGCCCAGTAAACAGCCTAAGAAGCAGAAATGTATCAGCAACAAGGACATTCTGATAGGCACCTTCCCCTCAAGCCAAAAATTTGCTTGCTACTATAGCAGCAACCTGAAGTCCTAGTGTGTGTGGCACTATTGGATAAGCACTGGACTGCTAACCCCAAGGTCGGCAGTTCAAACCCACCAATCACTCCTCAGAAACCCCACACAAGGAAGCTATAAGTTGGAACTAACTTGACAGCACTTAACAGCAACACAGCAGGAAAAGTACTGGATTGCTAACCACAAGGTCAATAGTTCAAACACAGCAGCTGCTCCTTGGAAACCTTATACAGGATCACTATGAGTTGGAACCAACTCATAGGCACTTAGCAACAACAACACGGCAGGAATCTATGAGATGTCCTGACCACCTTTAGCAGGTGAGGGAAGGCAAACTAGGTAGGAAGCCTACCAAACTCATCATTCCTTCCCAGTGAGAAAATCCTAAGTGTGGGTACTGGTCACATAGTGATACTTCTTACAAAGCAGTAGTGATCCTGACCTAGGTTTGCTGTTAGCACATCACATACCATTAGGAATGGCAACAAAAGACATTTTTATCAGTACCAACCACACCCTTGTTATTTCATTTCACATATGTTAAAAATTTGGGGATTTAAAAAGGCCTTCAGATTCTTCCCATCAGAGCAAGCAAAGGAGAAGTCACATAACTAAAAGCTATTTTTAACATATCTGTTCTGTCAATGCAGTAGTTGCCAATTTAGAAACAAAAAGAGCAGGCCAAATAACTATTAGCAATGAAAGAATAAATTAGAAAAGGCTGAAAAATAACCAGTAATTGATTTCTCTAAAAAGGAATTTTGGAAATGAGGAGAAGCATGACTTAATTGAAGGTATATTGCTAAGAGAGAGAAGGTTACAGTTTTTCAGTTTTAAATAGTGCAATAAATCATACACAACACCATAATTTGAGTTTACAAGGAAGGTAATACTCTGTTGGCTGTAAAAGGGTCCTCCAGTGAGCAATAACGTTCCCAAACCTGTGGCCTAGGGAACTATATTCCATTGATCATCATTTAAAAAAAGTCTATATAGGCAGCAGTTTTCCACTATAACTTTCACATCCATTTAGCCAATTATATACATATGGTATTTATTGTTTTAATAATGTATTTTGTTATGGTTCATTAATATGTACTGTTAACTCACAAAGGTCTTAAAAATATTTCCCCAGTGATCTTCATATCGACATCAAATATATAAACATACAGAATAGTAGGAATAATAAATTCCTACTTCAAGATTTTTAATTTAGAGACATTAAGGATTAGGATACTGAATTAAAACATTTAAGGAATTGCTGTCCTGAAACATGGACTATGCAGGTCCCAAGCTGAACAAAACTTATTAGCGAGAACATCTAGTAAATACTTATGGATTTTATTTATACTTTGTTTCCTACAAGATCATGAACATATAATTATCTTCAAAGAGAGACTGTTTTGAAACACTAAGCTACAGGTAAGCTGAGGAACTGATTACATAACCACTCGAAAAGTCTTTTTTAGCATAATTGGGGAAAAATCAGGTTATTTTTAAGCCTAAAAGTTCACACTTTCTGCTAATTAAAATAGCTGTTATTCATCATTTCAGGAAAAAAAGTGGGGGAAGAAAAGCAATAAGTAAATTTGTGGGGTTTGAATATAGTCCAAAATTATTTTATAGCTCAAGTTAATAAGTCACTTGTGTGAATAATATCACTGAATATATGCAATCTCTTAGAAATGTGGTCATGCCGTGCTACACATAAATGAAATAAGGAGTCATTTATAGAATACATAATTTTCAGTCTTCCCGCTACCTTCCCCTTTAACTCACCGCTGGTTCTGGGAACTGCTTCTACATCTGAAATGAAAGATCACTGTGGAAACAACAGAATATTCCCTACTACTAACAAATAAATAACTAAAATAGTCCAACTATTAAGTGTATCTAAATGAGGTCTCAGAACAAGGAGACAAAAGTAACCTTTGCTACAGACGAATTTTTTTTTTCAATGCTCTGATGAATATTGATAAAGACAGAGTATCCTTTAGGGAATAAAACTGGTTTCCATTATAAATAAATCCAAAATTCAAACTCAAGTTTAACTGTGTTATAATACAGGTAATACTTCTTGGAAACTCAATCTTTTTCTGTAGAGACAAAATTCTAGCCGATGAGAATGACTACGTTTAAGGTAACATTTGATACAAAATTCAAAAGGTGAAAACCTTAAGTGTGTCCTTCTGGTCCAGAGATGGGCAGACAGTGAATATTTTAGGCTTTCTAGGTCAGATGGTCTTTGTCATAATTACTCATCTTTGCTGCAGTAGTGTGAAAGTTGTTGTTGTTAAGCGCTGTTGAGTCCATTCTGATCCTGTGTAGAGTATCTGAGGAGCAGCTGGTGAGTTTGAACTGCCAACTTTACAGTCCAGTGCTTATCCTACAGTGCCACACCAGGTGTAGAAAGTAGCCATAGACAATACGTAAATGGAGGTGTGTGGCTGTGTCCCAATAAAACTTTATATATGGAAGCCCTGATGTGGCACTATAAGATAAGTGCTGGACCACAAGGTGGGTTTGAGCTACAGGGCTGGCAGTTCAAACGCACCAGCTACTCCATGGAAACCCTTTACAGGGTCGCTATGAATTGGTACCACACTGAATCTGCCAAATTGCAGAACTTTGGATTTGCTCCTGTTTCATCAGCCATGACAGAACCAGTTTGAAGTTGGGCAAGTAGAAGTTGTCCCTAATGGTCATAATACGGTGACTTTCTGAATAAAGACAGGGAAGGAAGTTTATGATTAGGGGCTGTAACTAGAAGGTGACCAATGTCCAATAAAAGACATGGAGAGGAAGCAGAACTTAGTTACAGCTAAAAATGATGACAGAAGATGTAGCATGAGTGTCAATGGAAAGCATACAAAATATCTGGTAAGTTATACTAAGTTAGAAAATTCCAAAACAGTTTTGTAGTACTACTACAGATGCCACTTTTATAAAATAGGAATTTAATTTCCAAATAGGCTAATGCTGAAATGTACAAAGCTAGTTCGATCTTAAAAAAAAAAAAAAGTGAGTTTTTACTCAGTAAATAAGGATGACAATTCTTCATTAAAGTCACCATATGACATACAATTTTTAAATTTCACAAGATTATTGGCTCACTGAGTACTGAAATGATTAGTTATCATTCATCTACTGCAGTACCTGCCACATACTTGTTTATAGTCAACATATTTGCTGAAGAAATTAGTTATAAACTCTTGTTTTTATTCTGGACAACAGAATGTTCTAGACTCAAAAGAATTTACATCACAAGCCTTTGTGGTAATGAATAAGGCAAACACATGCAGAATTCTAACTCATCCACCATCAGAACCTCCAGGCAACACCAACCTGACTGACTGTCTACAGTCTAGCTAAGAAATTGTACTTCCTGAATGGGAATCCTTAGTCTAGAGACACTTAGACCACGTTTTGGAGAGTAACATTATTCTAGAAAGTCTGAAACAGACCTTAGCTAACTGTTGGCAGTTACAGGTACTCTAAACCAGCCTATGAGTTAAATTTAGTGCATTCTAAGGTGCTTTCTTCATACAGGAAGAAAGCAAAAAGTCATTTAAAAGACAAGAAAGAAGGAAGAGATCAAAATGGATGCAGAAGAGACTCTGAAACTTATCTCCAACATAGAGATATTAAAGAATACGGAATAAATGAGGAAGTACAAGATCTGAACAGAAAATATCAAAGGTCAGCTTGAGAAGACAAGGTCAAATATTACAATGAAATGCACAAAGATCTGGTGTTAGAAGACCAAAAGGCAAGAACATGCTCAGCATTACTCAAGCTGAGGGAACTGAAGGAAAAATTCAAGTCTCAACTTTCGTTATTGTAGGATTCTCTGGGCAAATTATTGAATGATGCACAAAGCATAAAAAGTAGATGGAAGGCAATGGAGAAGAACAGAGATTGGGAACCTACCCAGAGAAGCAGTGACACCAGAGACGGAGGCAGAGATGATGACATGGAAAGATGGAGTAGCTGGAGACTTTAGATCCAGAGAGGGAAAGGAGTTGTGTGCTGATGACCAGGGTGCAGGCTTGTACTGTATACCCTTTGGTTGGTTGATGATGTATGGAGGGGATTGTAACCATGGCAATGAAACAATATATGATAGGATGAATGTAAAACTAATGTTCTCCTATGTAAACTATCTCATTATTCACAAAACATTAAAAAAAAAAAAAGTAGATGGAAGGAATACATAGTCACTGTATCAAAAGGAAATGGTCAATGTTCAACCATTGCAAGAGGTAGCATATGATCAAGAGCCAATAATCCTGAAGGAAGTAGTCCAAGATGCATTGAAGGAATTGGCAAAGAACAAGGCACCAGGAATTGATGGGATACAAATTGAAATCTTTCAACAAAATGAGGTGGCACTGGAGGCACTCACTCATCTATGCCAAGAAATTTGGAGGACAACTATCTGGCTAACTGATTGGAAAAGATCTGTATTTGTACCTATTCCTAAGAGAGGTGACCCAACAGAATGTGGAAATCATCAGACAATCTCTTTGATATTCCATGCGAGTAAAGTTTTACTACAGGTAATACAGAAAAGGCTGCAAGCATACATTGACAGAGAACTTCCAGAGGCTCAAGCCGGATTCAGTAGAGGACGTGGAATGAGGGATATCATTGCTGATGTCCAATAGAGCTTGGCTGAAAGCACAGAATACCAGAGAGATGTTTACCTGTGATTTATTGACTACACAAAGGCCTTCGATTATGTGGATCATGACAACTATGGACAACATTGTGAAGTGAGTATTCCAGAACACTTAATTGTGCTCATGAGGAACCTGCACATAGACCAAGAGGCAGTTGTTTGAACAGAACATGAACACTGAATGGTTTAAAATTAGGAAAGGTGTGCAACAGGGTTGTATTCTTTCACCATACTTATTCAACCTGTATGCTGAGAAAATCACCCGAGAAGCTGGGTTCTATGAAGAAAAATGTGGCATCAGGATTGCTATATGCAGATGATACAACCTTACTTGCTGAAAGTGAAGAGAACTTAAAATACTTACTGATGAAGATCAAAGACCACAGCCTTTGGTATGGATTGCATCTCAATGTAAAGAAAACAGAAATCCTCACCACTGGACCAATAAGCAACATTGAAAAGATTGAAGTTGTCAAGGAGTTCATTCTTCTTGGATCAACCATCAACATTCATGGAAGCAGCAGCCAGACATCAAATGACGTACTGCACTAGGCAAATATTCTGCACAAGACCTTTTTAAAGTGTTGAATAGCAAAGATGTCAATTTGAGGACTAAGGTATGCCTGACCCAGGCCATGGTATTTTTAATAATGCATGTGAAAGTTGGACAGTGAATACGGAATACCATAGAAGAACTGATGCATTTGAGTTATGGGGTTGGAGGGGAATATTGAAAGTGCCATGGGCTGCCGAAAGAATAAATAAATCTGTGTTGAAAGAAGTACAGCCAGAGTGCTCCTTGAAGGCCAGGATGGCCAGACTTTGTCTCTCATACTTTGGACTACTGTCAGGAGGGACCAGTTGCTGGAGAAGGCTTTCATGTTTGGTAAGGTGGAAGATCAGAGAAAAAGAGGAAGACCTCCAGTGGGATGGACTGGCAAAATGGCAGCATCAATGGACTCAAGTGTGGCAACAATTGTGAGGTTTGCTCAGGACCGGGCAGTGTTTTGTTTCATTGTGCATAGGATCGCTATGAGTTGGTACCAATTCAATGGCACCTAACAACAAGGTGCTTCCAATATAGAGTACAAAGCGGATTCATCTTCCCTTTTTCCTTGGGGGTTGTCTTTAGTTACTTGGTGCTCTTGTAAAAGAAATACCACTAGTAGATGCCTTAACAAACAAATTTATTCCCTCACAGTTTTGGAGGCTAGAAGTCCAAAATCCAAGTGCTAGCTGTAGAGGAAACCTTTCCCTCTTTGTTGGCTCTGAAGAAAGGTCCTTGTTTCCTTTCAGCACCTGTAGGTCCAACATTCCTTAGAGATATCCATGAATCTTGGCATCAGTCTTCCACTGGATCTAGGAGCTTCACAATGCAGGGACCCCAGGTAAAAATAACAAAACAACATGCTCCACTCCCTGCTCTTCTTTCTTAGTTGTAGTAGTTCCCTTTGAGCTTTGGTTGCCTGTTGAATCTCTTTTATATCTCAAAAGAAATTGAGTCAGGATACAACCTAATTCTGCAGATTGTTCTGGTCTCATTAACATTCTAGAAATAAGAACCTTCAACATATAGCATAATTATGTCAGGTCAGGGCTGATTGCATCAGATCACATCATGGGGAAGATGGTTACATTATCTTAGACCTCATCATGGGGAATTATTACATCTTAACTGCCAAGCCACTGAGAATCCACGTCCAGTCAAGTTGACACAAAACCTTAACTATCACAGGCCATCTCTTGTCAATTTGGCACCAGCACATATCTCCTTAAACCATACATCATTTCTGAATCAAGACAATGACAAATTCATACTTGCACCTAATATGATCCAGTTAACATGTGTACAACCAAATACATACTAACTCTATTATATTATCTCCAAATTTTGTTCCAACTTGGAACAAAATTTCTCTTCATTTGTGAATCTAGAATACAAATTATCTGCTTCCAAATACAATGGTGGGACAGGCAAAAGGTGGATATTTCCATTACAAATGGGACCAATTGGAGGGAAAGTAGGGATAATGGGGACTAAGCAAGTTAAAACTCCAGTAGAACAATTTACATTAGCTCTCAATTCTCAAAAAGAATCCTCTGATCTCTGAGACCATCTAGGCAATGGCCCTGCCTTCTAGACTCTGGGTGTTGGCCATGCACTCTGGATTCTGGGTAGAGCCCCCTCAATCCTGGGCTTCAGCTCTGCCTTCCAAGGCACACAGGAAAGGTAACTCTGCGCCCTCAGCTTTGGCAAGCCCCATTCTCCTAGTCCATGTGAGTGGTAACTCCACCCCTTCAACCCACTGTGGCATGGCAGCCCCATGCCCTCCGTTTGGGGCAGAGAATCAATCTTAATGGTATCCCCACACTCTGGAAATGAAGTGTTGAATATCTGACTTCTTGAAACTTAGTACATTGTGGCCCCACCCTTAGCAACCCCAGAGATCACGGTTCCACCTTTTGAGAGCCCAGAGATCATGGCCCTACCTTTCGAGAATGAAGCAGCTCTTCTTCCCATTCTCCTTGTCTCTTAAGCTTCTGTTTCCTATCCTCAATATCTAGAAGAGATCAAGCCTAGTCTCTGCTCTGCTCAAGGAAGTGTTACAAAGCTCTTTAGCTCTACTGATAAATGTTCCGAGGCATCAAACTCCACCTTAGCCTTGGCCTGAAGATGTTCAGCTCTCTAGCTCTGTGGATAAGAGAGCCTAACTCTACCAGCAAATTCCCAGAGGCACCTCACTCTGCCACAAAGTTTCCTGCACAAGGCAGCTCAGCTCTCTCACTGTGGGTTGACTCCTTTATCATCTGATGTCGTTCTCCTGGTTCTGCTGCTATAGCTTCCCAGGAACTCTGCCATCTCTGGTTTACAGCTCTCCATGGAGAGCTCCTTCTGAGCCCTCATCAGAATTGCCGTTGACATCCATAATTCCACTAAAAGTCTCTAATGGGCAATCTGGATTTCTACTATTAGGCTTCTTAGTACTCTTCCAGCCTCAGCTCAGTATCCGATTCTAAAACTGTTTTCACATTTTTGGTATCTGCTAGAGCAGCACCCCACTCCTGGTACCAAATTCTGTCTTAGTTATTCTAGTGCTGCTATAATAGAAGTACAAGTGAATGGCTTTAAGAAACAGTAATTTATTCTCTCACAGTTTAGGAGATTGGTGGTTGGTGATGTGCAATGGAGTCAGTTCTGACTGACTCATAAGTGACCCTGTATAGGGCTTTTGAGGCTGTAAATCTTTATGGAAGCAGAAAGCCTCTTCTTTCTCCCATGGAACAGCTGGTAGTTTTGAACTGTTGACCCGAGTTTAGTAGGAGATTAGAAGTTCAAATTCAGAATGCCTGCTCTAGGGGAAGGCTTTCTTTTTTTGTTGGTTCTGATGAAGGGCCCTGTCTTCTTTCAGCATCTGTAGGAATGGGCGTTTCTAGCCTACAGAACCTTAGACCATTTTTGGGAAGTAATAATTACTCTAGGAAGTCTGAAACAGGCCTTATCTAACTGTTGGCACTCACGGGTACTCTAAACCAGGCTGTAAGCAAAATGTAGTGCATTCCACGGTGGTTCCAGTAGACAGTACAGAGGAAAGAGATGGCATCTTTTACTTTTCCTTGGGGCTCAATGTTGCATCTGAGTAACCAATAAACAAATGAATCTGACTTTTGATTTTTAAGTTTATTGAGCTATAATCCACATTCAGTAAAAACTTACCCTTTTTAGTGTACAGCTCTGAGTTTAATAAATGCATACACCATGTCACCAGGATCACAATCAGGATCTTTTTCCATCTCTCCCCTCTAAAATTTCCACATTCCTGTTGTAGTGAATGCCTTCCTCCAAACACAAGCCTTGATCTATTATTAATCCTTAAGCCTTTTTGCTTTTCCAAATGTTATAAATGGGATCAGTGTGTAGCCTATTTAGTCTCATTTTTCTCACCAACCATAATGCAACTGGCACAGGGCACACAGTGAACAGAATAGTGGTAGGAATTGAAATGGGAGAGGCAGCCAGGAGCCAAATCACAGACAATATTGCATGCTGTAACAAAAATGTTCGCTATTATAATCTAAAGTCATTGGAAGGTTTTGAGCAGTCGTACAATGTGTTCTGATGAATGTTATCATTTCTGCTACTGTGTGGAAGATACTCTATAGTAGAAATAAAATAGAAAAAGAACCAGTTTATAAGGTAACTGGAATGATCTGGGTTTTAAAAGTTGGCAATTTAGACTAGTGTGGCAATGTTGGAGGTGTTGTACTTAGAGGAAGAAAATTCGGGGACTGGATGGAGCATGGGAAGAGAGCTAAGTCAAGGATGGTTCCAAGGTGCTCGGCCTGAGCAACAGGAAGGATGGTGGTGCCAACACTAGTTTAAACGTTTCCATTACCAGGAGGAAAGGAAAAGACAGGGGAGGAGAAAGGTAAATTTGGTAGGGGAAGCGGAAAATCACGAGTTCCATACATTTGGGTGCCATCAGCATAGAGATGATATTTAATTTAACCTTTCCTCTAACCATTATGCATATCAGCATTAATCTTTGAGAGAGCAATTACACTTAACAATCCCTGTCCTACTAATCTTTATTACAATTAACGAATACATGGGATAATACAATCCATATCACCAGGTTCCTAGGGCTAAATTTACACAAATAAGAAGATAAACTAAAAAGGACTAAGAGAGTCCTTCCTTTCTCACCTTTGTTTTTGACAGCTAAGAATCACTTCAGTTTCACAAATTCTTCTTCTACATTTCATATTTTCCCCTTAGAATACTTACTCTGCTTATTCCAGCTCTACAGGTTTAAATGAATTAAGAATGGAAGGCTTTATTTTTTAAGACTACCATAATTTTTCTTGACTTTTTTTTTTCCCTATTTACTAATATTTATAAATTAATGCATGAAAAAGCATTTAGTGGTCTATTTTTCCACCTTATGAGGTCAATTTTATGCTGTAGGCACAGTGAAGTTTTGTTTAGATAACCCTCAGGATGACGAGAGGGCAATGGTAACGCACTGTGGAAGAGCGAGAGGGTGTAGAGGAGAGGTTCACTTTGTTTATTTTCCTTGGGGAGCCCAGTTATCCAAGTACAAGGGAGGAGCGCTGATCACACCCCACCCATCTCTACTTTGTACCTCAGAGGCCACCAAAGTGCAGGTACACAATGATTGTTCTTGTCATGGCTCTCATCGTTCATTCACTCATCCATTCAACTACTGTTGTTGTTGTTGTTAAGTACCATTGAGTCGTTTCCAACTCACAGAGAACCTGCATAGGGTTTCCAAGGGAGTGGTTGGTGGGTTTGAATCGCCAACTTTGCAGTTAATAGTCCAGTGTTTATACTACAGTGCCATACAAGGGCACCATTCATCTGTTGGTGTTGATGTTGTTAAGTGCTGCTTTGTTGGTTCAGATTCATAGCAACCCTGTGTAGGGTTTCCGAGGCACAGCTGGTGTATTTGAACCACCAATCCTTCAGTTCAAACTGACCTTGTTGTCCAGTGCATTATCCTTCAGCGCCACACAAGGACTCTATTAGCAGTATATTTTCTGAAAGTCTCTTTTATCACGTTTTTAAAAGCTTAATGCGGCTACACAGGCACGAAGTGACTGACTTAAAAGTTTTCAAGAGGGAATTTAGTTTCAGAGTGTGCGGAGGCAGAGATGAGGACATGGAGCGATACAGCAGCTGAGGACTCTAGACTAATGGAAAGATAAAGGCTGGTGGCCAGGAGATGTGTGCTGGTGACCAGGAGGCAGGCTTGCAGAATGTGCCCTTTGGTTGTTTAAATGATTATATATATATTCCTGAGTGTTTTTGTATACACCCCCACCACCACCACCAAAAAACCCCAGGGGGAAATGAAGAAAATACATTTGAATAATGATGCACAAAGGAGATTGTAATCATTGCAATGAAATGATGAGTGTAAAACCGATGTTCTCCCATGTAAATGATCACTCACTTCACAATAAAAACTTAAAAAACAAAAAATCTTCATGCAAATGTATGGCCTATTAATAGGTGGTTTTGCATTAATATAATGTTTCTATTTACCTACCATTGGGTAAAATTTACATTTTCTTACCGATATAGTAGGAGAATTCTATGTACTGGTGTGCAGGTGGTGCACTGCACACCTCTCCGGAGCACCATTAATAGTTACTGTGAATTTTTCTATAGAAGAACTTTCTATTGGATAGCAGAAAGTTGCCTTGAAAGAGCAATGAAACGTCTTCCGACTTTGTAAAGGTACCAGATGGCTAACAGTAGCTCTGGATGTTGAATACTTTAGGACACAGGCTTGGTATAAGCCTGAGTCAACCTCTTTACTTTCCACACCAAGAAGCCAAGTCCCAAATAGCTGAAGAGACAAGGTCCTATAGCTAGCTCATGGAAAAGATAGCTGGGTTTGATCCCGGTCTCTAGTCCCAATCCAGAGCTCTTTTATAGTCACATGTCCCTCTGCTAGTGGTGGGCTGCTTTTTGTCAGGTGTATAATTTACTGTGACATTCTTTCATGGTTTTGCTCAGCCTAAGGAGAGACCTTGGTCAGGTACATAACTCATGTTGCTTTTGCTGTTTCTCTCTGACATGAGAAGACACAGAATTACAGAGATGGTTATTTGACAAATGATCAAAAGGGTGAAAATGCTGCAATTTAAACTCCGTGAGGGCAGAAACCATGTCTAATAATCTTACCAATTATTCTTAGCTCCCAGCATATAGCTTAACTATATGGTTTTATATAGGGAAATATAATGTTCTCTGTCAGCTATTTGGGACCATGCACCTAAGATCCCTTCTCCGTACACTGTTTTTTGAAGATGGAACATGCTTCATTGTAAAAACTTGAGAAGCACCGGAGAGATCTCTAAACTACTTTCTACATCAACATGCTATGACTTCATTTTTGCTTGGGATTGTTCAATCAGGAACAGGGAGCACTGTATTAGGTATGACAGAACAAGCTGCTATAGAATCCTAAAAAGTTAGCATTGGAATCTATTTTGAATGTCACTTATTCCTACTCCGTCATTTAACTATTCTAGGAAACAGACTCCCAAGGAGGTGATATGATCTACTCAAGTAGTCCTGGTATGGCACTATAGCATAAGTACCTTTCTGCTAACCACAAGGTCAGCAGTTCAAACCCACCATCTGTTCCTAGAAAACCCTACAGAGGGTAGCTATGAGTTGGAACTGACTAGTTGGCACTTAACAATAGCCTTAGCTGACTTATGCCATGGCTAATTCCACAAACTCAGATTTTGACCATCAGTTAGGTACTCTTTCCTGAACACTCCAATAACAGCAATCAACATACTATTACTGGAAACCCACAATGTTTTGAAACATTGTGAACTAGGAAGTTGCACTCTTACAAATGCTTTCCTAGGTTTGCTGGAGTTGGACAGTGATAAATCATGTGCTCGAGAAAATACACTATTGTGCTCTTCTGTCCTCTCCATGAAACAAGCAGTACTCAGATAGAAGGAAAGAAGATTAGGCAGACAAGACTATTAGAACTCCTCAGATTTATCAGGAAATGGACATGAACATGGGTTATGACTGTTCTGTGTGTGAGTGGTTAATTTAGAAAGCATAGCTGGTTAGTCATACAGTAAATTATGCACTCACTCTGACTCTACATTGGAAATTCTCTGATCTAGGCAGAATGTGCCCTTTGGTTGATCTAGGCCATTAGTAATGATTATTTGACTGAAAACATGTATTATAAACAGGATGTATTCTCAAGCTACTATCTAAACTATCAAAGGCATTTATTTATTAAGAAACAATATGCTTTTCAGATTTTCAGCTTTATTTCTGAAATAAAAACTTTAAAAGTAAAAACAACAACACTGGAACTTCAGTTGAATATCCCAACCTATGAGACTAAGTCAATAGTTCCTTAAAGTTCATATCCTACTTCATATATACTCTATGATGTTAAAGATTTTCCAACAGACCCATGTTAGTATATTAAGTATATTGTAGTGATACTGCAGTGGATCTACATTGTTTCACTGAATCTTCCTCCCATATTTAACTGTTAAAAATAAAAAGTAACCAGTAGGGCAATTCTTTCTTCCTTAGTAAAGGATTCAATACTTGAACTGATCATGAACCACTAATGTCAGAAGGTCACACACCGTTTGCCACTTTGTCTATCACAGCAGTAGACATATAACTGAATACACACAATCTTCTGAACACCACTTTTAAGAGGGAGACAGGTAAATTAGGCCCTTTCCTAATTGGTCTACATTTTAAGAAATATTTGAATAATTTCTGCAAAACACACTTCAAATATTTAAAACTATACTGAAGCCTCCAATATCTATGGAAATCTATTCTACTGTAAATCTGTTTGAGGTTATAAGGGAGTTTGGAAACTGCCAAGCAAAGGAACTCTGGTAGCATAGTGGTTACAAGCTGGGCTGTTAACCTCAAGGTTGGCAGTTCAAAACTACCAGCTGTTCTGTGGGACAAAGATGAGGCTTTCTGCTCCTGTAAAGATTTACAGCCTCGGAAACACTGTGCAGGGCTCACTATGAGTCGGAACCGACTCCACGATACATAACAACAAATACCAAGGGCTTTATATTATTATAGCTAGTAGAAAAGTTCACTATTAAAACTGTCTCAATCTTTACAGTCCAGCATTTTGTAGTGAATAATGCATAAAAGACAAGGGTTAGCATATGTCAAAGTTAATTTGATTCTGATAGAATTTTGTCAACTTGAATTTTCTCTCATCTTTGACTCTGTGTGTGTATGACTGCCACTTAGCTGGCAGTGACATTTCTCTATTCATACATTACATTATGGAGTTCTAGAGTGGCACTGTAGGATAAGCAGTGGACTGTTAACCACAAGGTTGGTGGTTCAAACGCACCAGCTGCTCCTTGGCCCTGACTTGACAGCACTTAACACCACCACCAACACATTACATTATAGACCCTATAAAACCTCTGTTACATATATATTATTATATCATGCTCCTTTTAAATTTGTGACATTAAAATTAAACTGATTTGTACTTTAGGGAGGAAATAACATTACTACAACTTTATTTTTATTTTAGCTAAACACAATCAATCTTTATTAAAACCACATGGATAGTAGGACATTAAATAGAAGAGACTGCGTATATTGGCAAGGGGGAAGGAGGAAGGAGCGCTAGGAAATTTTCCATCCTCTTATTTATCTATTTCCAAAAAAGTTCTTTAAAGCAGATTTCTTTTAATTCTATGCTAATAAAGAATAGTGTTGCTTTTGTGATAAACTAATAAAAAATTTCTTGTAGGATGAAATGAGACTCACATTGATTAGAGACACATTTGCTTTATGAGCTACAACTTGCTCAATTTGTTAACTGTGTATAGATTTAAACTATTAAGATAGGGTGAAAATCTTGAATTTGTGAGGAAAACAATGAAAATGTAGCATTAGTTACTTGTTTGAGGTTTTAGTCTAATTGTTGTACATGTCTACATACATGATTACAGATTATGTATATGGACTATAATTACAGACTTTAGCCTATATATGTTTTGTCATGAACAATATGTATTGGACTGAAAAATACAACAATAGATAGTTTAATAATCAACTTTTTTTTTAAACCTTTAGGGTTTAAAAATGGTCACCAGTTTCCCTGGAGGTAGTAAACGTCTTCCTATGAATCCATAAAGGTAGGTTAAAACTTAAATCAAGTCGATGTACAAAGTCCTGTTTTCCAAGAACTTTAGAGATTTTGTTATAAAAATATTTTTTCCAAGTTAACTTGGGTAAAAAGATTTGATAACAGCTCTGTTTTACTGTGCCATATTTCCTGAGCAAATTAAAAGCTCCCTCAGTGTCTATCAGTTCAGGAATGTGGAACTGTTATTTATTATGCTTCATCTAGATATGATGGGGGGGGGATGAAACTTACAACAGGTTTATGCAAAAGCCAATAAATGGTGACATTATAACAGCTATAGTTCATAATCTTTTATGGTACAGTAAAGTATTATATCTGATATAGTGCTATTGTAAAAATGCTCATTTTTAATTTAGTAAAATAAAACCACCCTTTTCACATCAATTTAAAGTCTATATAAAAGACAAGGCACTCTCCTAAATATACAAAGTGAAAGTGTGCAAGCTTACCTGTCAGCCAGTTTATTACACTTCTATACTTTCTTCTAGAGTAATGAAAACTAGAAGGGACAAAAATGCCATAAAGCAGTTTCAGATGAACAGATAAGCTTCAGACTTCAGTTTCATCAATGAGTGGGATATTATTACTAAAATGTTTTAACATCTTTTTTTTTAACTGTATCCATGACACATCTGTATGAACCTAAAAAAATACATATATCCAATATTGTACATATACAGTTATACCTCAGAGAGATTCTGTGTTCAGCTATAGACCACTGCAACAGAGACTATCACAATAAAGCAAATCACATAAATGTGTTTTGTTCCCCAGTGTGCATAAAAGTTATGTTTATACTACACAATACTCTATTAAGTGTATAAAAGAGCATTATGAAAAAGTTATAAATATTGTGAGATTTATCAAAATGTGACATAGAGGCAAAGTAAGCATATGCTATTGGAAAAATGACACAGATGGACTTGATCAATACAGCATTGCTATAAACTTTCAATTCATAAAACACACACAAGTATGTGGGAAGTGGAATAAAGCAAAGCTAAATAAAATGAAGCAATCCTGCATAACTCCTATATAAAAGATAAATATGAGGGTGCTTCACAGTTTGTGGGAAAATGGAATGAAAAGCCAATGGACTCTTCTGCTGCCATTTTAAACCCAGTTCCATACAATGCTTTGCGCGTCAGTGCCCCCTGCCGACCGCTCCTCCACAGTGGAGGATATGAACCAGTGCACCAAAATAGAGGAATTCACAGAGGGATCCAAGAAAAAAGCGAGCAAGCATCAGCAGGATGATGAAAAGATGTTTATTGGAGGCTGAGCTGGGATTCAAGCAAGAACGACCTATTTGTCTCAATTTGGAGAGGTTGTAGAATGCACAATTTTAAAACAGAGCCAGTCACTGGACAGTCAAGAACATTTGGATTTGTGCTTTTCAAACATGCTGCTAGTTTTGACAAGGTTTTGGAAGTGAAAGAACACAAAATGGATGTCAAATTAATAAACCTCATAAGGGCCAAAACTTTAAAAGGGAAGGACCCTCCCCCCAAAGGTTTTTGTGGATTGAGTCCAGATACTTTTGAAGAACAACTTTAAGAATATTTTGGTGCATTCAGACAGACTGAAAATATTGAACTTCCTATGGATAAAAAAAAAATGAGAGAGGATTTTGTTTTATCACATATACAGATGAAGAGCCAGTAAGAAAACTGTTAGAAATCAGGGGTCATCAAATGGGTTCTAGGAAGTGTGAAATCTAAGTCGCACAGCCTAAAGAGTTACATGGACAGCAACAGCAACAACAGAAAGGAGGAAGAGGTGCTGCAGCTGCTGGGCCAAGTCAGAGCCCAAACTGGAACCAAGGATTTAATAACTATTATGGTCAAGGATACGGAAATTACAATAGTGTGTATGGTGGTGACCCAAACTACCATGGCCATGGCGGGTGTGGTTATACTGGGTAGAACTATGGGAACTATGGATATGGACAGGGATAGGCAGACTACAGTGGCCAAGGAATCTCGAGGAGGTGACAATCACCAAAACAATGATCAGCCATACGAAAGGAGGACATTGGAGAAAACAGGAGGAGATGCTAAAGTAACCTATCTTGGCAGGATGACATTGAAGACTGGTCTTCTGTTGATCTTAAGAGCACTTTTTGTAAAAGACTTTTAGAGTACAAGACATAATTGTGTCCAATTGTATATAGCAGCCACTTAGTTTTCTTTGTTTTTACTTTGACCTTTGTTATGTTTTGATTCAATGTGGATTTGTGTTTACACAAATTTTATTTCTATGATTTCATGTTAAACCTCAAATAAATGCTTCCTTATGTGAAGAAAACAAAAGGTACAGAGAGAATTGCTACTATACACTTAATATACTCACACAGGTCTGTTGAAGAGATGTTAGCATCATAAATATATAGGAAATATAATATGAACTTTAATAACTATTAACTTAGTCCCACAGGTTGGGATATTAGTGAAATTAAATTCTAGTGTTGTTGTTTTCACTTTGAAGCTTTATTAGTGAAATAAAATAGAAAATATGAAAAATATATTATTTTCCCCCTCTTGTGTCTTTGTCTTTGAAAAATATTATTACTTTATTTTGTTGTTTGTTCTTGCCTTTTTTTGGTCCTACCTGGCGGGAGATAAAAACTGCCCATGCTTCCCACCCACACCTCATGCAGTCCCATCCAATAGGTGAGGGCCACCATCCATGAGCTCCTGCACCATCTGATCAACACCAGCCCAAATGAATTTACATGACCAGAGAACTGTGCACATACTTTCATCCTCTGTCATACCCACCAGGAGACAGTCCTGCCAACCTAGCAAGCAGAGTAGCACACCCAACCCATTTGCTCAGATATACAAAAACAAAACAAAATCTGAGAAAAATATAATAACATACAATCACCAATTAAATATAACAACTATGTGTCAAAGATAACACATAATCTCAGTTCACATGAAGAGGCAAAATAGAGTGACTCAAACAAGTAACCATAACAGAGATCCAAAAAATCTTCCTGAGGAAGAAATGTCATCAGAACTACCCAATAACAAATTCAAAAGAATGAAATTTATGTATCTTCATCGGACTGAGAGGAAATTTCAGACAAAGTAAAGGAAAACACAGATAAAACACTAGGAGAATTCAAGAAGAAACAAGAACAAATTGAAAAAACAAATTAAAAAAATTAGAAACCATACAAAAATAGAAACTCAGAAGATTAGTACTAGGAATTCAGAAATATATAATATATTCAAAGGGCAAACTAGAAGAACGAAACCCATGTTAAGACAGAATTAGATACACTGAAAACCAATCCCTCAATATTCATTGCATAGCAAGACCTTGTCTCAGCTACTTTGCATGTTATCAGGAGAGATCAGTCCCTGGAAAAAGACAAGCTATCTGGTAAAGCAGATGATCAGCAAAGAAAGGAAACCCCTCATCAAGATGGAATGACACAGTGACTGTAACAATGGATTAAAGATGGAACTGATCATGAGGATGCTGCAAGACTGCACGTATTCTGTTCTGCTGGACAATTGGTTGCCAACAGTTAGAACTGACTCTATGGCACCTAACAACAACAATAACAACAACAACAGAAAAACAACTAGAAAAAATGAATGAGAAAAAAAAATGAATAATGCCTAAGAACCGTATGGGACACATGTGACAGGAATTACAGAACAGAAAGAAACCCCCTACCCCCATCCCCCTCCAAAAAAAAAAGCACAGAGAAAACTGGCGAAGAATTTTTGGAAGAAAACTTCCCTAATATTGTGAATGAAGGAAAGACATGCATTTAAGAGGCTGAAAAAGGCCAAACAATATAGACCCCAGAAGAAAATCATCAAGACATATCATAATCAAACTTTCTAAGTCAAAGACAAAGAAAGAAGGCTGAAAGCAGCTAGGAAAAATCAAAACGTTAGCTACAAAGGAGAAACATTAAACTGAGCTTGGATTTCTTGATAAAAATCACAAAGGCAAGAAGGCAATATATAAAATGCTGAAAAAAGAAAAGAAAAATGTCAACCAAGAATTACATATCCAGTAAAACTGTCCTTCAATGTGACTGTGAAATTAGGATGTTCACAGATAAACAGAAATTAAGGAAATTTGTAAAGACCATATCAACATTACAAAAATACTACAGTGTTTGTAAGAAAGCAAACCAACAGTGGCAGACAACAACCTAAGATTAACCCACATGACAGCATTACCCAGAATGTACCTCAGACAGAAGTATTAAAAGCAAAATAAATCTACAGGTCTGACAATATGTAATCAGAGATACCTATTTGTATATGAGGGCAACTACAAATAAAAAAAGAGAATAAATAGTGTAGAAACAGGACCTCCACAAAGAGAGGAAGTCAAAATGATTTCAAAATAGAAGAGACTGCATTAAACTTCGGAAGAAAATAATAAATTACAGGGTAGCCTGAAAGAAAATCAATAAACCTCATTAAAATGAAAACAAAGACAATCAAATCATAAAGATTTAGTAAAGACTAAAACAGCAGCAATGAAGGAAATGATAAGAAAGCCCACAAACAAAATGAACTCAGCACAGAAAATCATGTGGAACAAAGAAACCAACAGCAACACACACAAAAAAACAAAATGATAGCAATAAATTCAGTGTCTATGGATATTTACACTGAATGCAAGTAGACTAAATGTACCTGTCAAGAGACAGTGAGTAGCAGAATAGACAAGAACACTGGACCATCAATATGCTGTCTTCCAAGAGACATATATTACACATAAAGACCAAAAAACCTAAAAGTCAAAGGATGTAAAAAACATATCAAGTAAATGGCAATTAAAAAAGAGCAGGAGTGGCAATTCAACTTTTTGATAAAATAGAATTCAGGGTAAAAACTAGCATAAGAGACAACATAAAGATAATTGTTTTTGTTGTTAAGTACCGTGGAGTCGGTTCCAAATCATAGTGACCCCGCACAGGGTTTCTGAGGCTGTAAACCTTTACGGGAGCAGAACACCTCATCTTTCCCCGGCAGAACCACTGGTAGTTTTGAACCACCGACCTCAGGTTAGCAGCCCGATTCATAACCACTACGCTACCAAAGCTCCATTACACAAAGATAAAAGGGTCACTGAACAAGAGGACATGACCATAAGAAATATCTATGCACCCAGTGAAAAAAACTCAAAATACATGAATCAAACTTTAACAGAATTGAAGAGAGAACTAGACAACACAATAATAGAAGACTTTAATATGCCACTTTCGTTAAAGAACAGAACTATTAGAAAGAAACTCAACAAAGAAAAAGAATTAAACAACATAGGCAACCAACTTGACCGCAGAGACTTATACAGAATACTCCACCCAACAACAGCACAATATACACTTTTTTGCACTGCACATTGAACATTCTTCAGAATAGACCATATACTAAGCCACAAAGCAAGCCTCAATACATTTTAAACATCGAAATACTACAAAGCGTCATCTCAGATCACAATGCGATCAAATTAGAAATCAACCCCTGATCAAAGGGGGAAAAAAATACATGGAAACTAAAGAACACCCTGATTAAACATTACTGGGTCATAGAAGAAAAATTTTAAATGAAACAAAATATTCCTTGAATCAAATGAGAACGTAAATACAACATACCAAAACCTTTGGGACATCACAAAAGCAGTGCTCAAAGGGCAGGAAAAGTACAGTTAAAAATAAAACAAAAAACCCCAACATCTTAATCAGACATCTCCAACAATTAAAAAAAGAGCAGCAAAATAAAACTACAATTACAAGAAGCAAAGAACTAATAAGTATTAGAGCAGAAAAATGGAAAAGAATCAACACAACTAGAAATTGTTTCTTTGAAAGGATTAACAAAATTAACAAATCACTGACAAATTTGACCAACCGAAGATGCTGCAAACAACTTAAATAAGAAGTGAAATGGGTGACATCACAACAGAACAAACTAAAATTAAAAGGATAATAACAAAATACTATAAAATTTGCAAAAGTAGAAGAAATAGACACTCCCTAGCTAAAACAGCATAGACTGAGGTAGGAAATGTGAACAGAACTATAACAAAAGAAGAAAAAAAAATTTTTTTTTTATCAAAAACTTCCCAACAAAAAAGTCCAAGCCTAGACAGTCTCACTGGCAGATCTACCATACATTATGTCAAGAGGAGCTGAC
The DNA here is from genome assembly GCF_000296735.1 of Chrysochloris asiatica. Taxonomy (NCBI): domain Eukaryota; kingdom Metazoa; phylum Chordata; class Mammalia; order Afrosoricida; family Chrysochloridae; genus Chrysochloris; species Chrysochloris asiatica. The sequence continues at coordinate 2,550,102 of NW_006408554.1, read as the reverse complement.
ACCAATGCTCCTAGTCAAGACTATGAAAAAGCATGTAATACATACTGGCATGGCTTGAACTGCGTCTCCCCCAAAGTATCTGTCAGATTGGTTGGACTATGATTCCAGTGGTTTGGCAGTTACATGATAATTCTCCCTGATGTGATCTGATATGATAAATGAGTAAGAGATGAACGGTGAGATATTTTGTTGTTAAGTGCCACTGAGTTGGTTCTGATCCACAGTGACCATGTATAGCGTTTCCGAGGAGCAATTGATGAGCTTAAACTGTCAACCTTGTGGATCAAACCGACTTTGCAGTCCAGCTCATTAACCTACAGCGCTACATCAGGACCTCATACACCTCCCTTAATCCTACCATGGCTCTGATCTGATGTACGGGAGATTCCCAAGGTTGTGGCATGCAATGCCGTTTATCTTACAACAGATAAAAGACGAGAGATACGAACAGAAAAAGAGGGACCCAATACCACCAAGAAGTGAAAAGAGCCAGGAATGGAGTGTGTCCTTTGCATCTGGGGTTCCTGAACTGTGACACTCCTAAATCCAGGGACAAATGATGTCAAGACACATTGAGATCTCCAAGATATGATGGGCGTATAGATGCTTAAAGGAGACAAGGACCTTTCCCCAGAGTCTATACTCTGAATTCAGACTTCCAGCCTTCTAAACTATCAAAGAATAAATTTCTGTTTGTTAAAGTCATCCACTTGTAGCATTTCTGTTATAGCAGCAGGAGATAACTAAGATAGAATTTGGTACCATGAGAGTGGGGTGTTGCTGTAACAGATATATAAAACGTGGAAGTGGTTTTTTTTTTTTAATTGTATAAAGAGCAGATTGGAAGAGAACTACCTAATAGCAAAAACCTAGATTACCAGAAGAGACTGTTGAAACTACGGATGCCAATGGGAATTCTGATGAGGACTCAGAAGGAAGTGAGAATTGTTAACACTGGAGACACAGTAACAAACAGGGGCAGAGAAAGTGCTGCAGCAGCACAAAAGCCAGCCCACTGAGTTAGAGAGCGGAGTGCCTTCTTGTAGGAAACTTCCTGGCAGAGCAGGGTGACTGTGGGCACTTGTTGGAAAGTAAGGCTCTCTGACCCACAAAGCAAGAAAGCTGTCTTCTGGTCAAGACTTACTAGAGGAGTAGGGTGCCTCTGGTCACTAGTCAGTAGAGCTAAAGAGCTTTGTACCACTTTCTAGAGAAGAGCAGAGACCAAGCTGACCTCTTCTAGAGGTCAAGGAGCATGGGAAGTAAAGCTGCCTCTGGGCTCTCAAAAATAACCTTTAGGAATCCTAAGGGTAGGGCCACAGTTTCTTAAGTTTCAAGGAGTCAGTTTCTTCACCAGTTGGGTTCTGGAGTATTGGACTGCCATCATTATGCGGCCTCTGCTCAAAGATGAGGGGAATGGGGCTGCCATGTGTGAGCAGGCAGAACAGTAGGGCCTGGCAGAGTCAAGAGGGTAGAGTCACTACTCATATGGACTAAGAGAATGGGGCCGCCCAAAGCCAAAGGAGGGGAGTTGCCACTCCAGTGAGTCTGCAAGGCAGAGCTGAAACCCAAGAATTCAGAGTGCACAGCCAAAATCCCAAACTGTAAGGAAGGGTCATTTGCTGAGACAGTCTCAGAGAACAGGGTTGTTTGTTGGTTTTCCTAGCTTTGAGAGCTAATGTAAATTTTTCTGCTGGGTTTTTAACTTGGTTATTGGTTGTTATGTGCCATCAAGTCAATTCCAACATATAGTAACCCTATATACAACTCTATATATACAAGAGAAGCAAATACCACCTGGTCCTGGCCATCCTCATAATTACTGCTATGCTTGAGCCCAATGTTGCTGCCACTGTGTCAATCCATCACATTGGGGATCTCCCTCTTTTTCTCTGCCCCTCCAATTTATGAAACATGATGTCCTTCTCCAGGGACTGGTCCCTCCTGATAACATGTCCAAAGTATGAGAGACGAAGTCTAGTCACCCTGGCTTCGAAGGAACATTTTGGCTGTACAGTTTGCTACAGCCATCTACTTGTGGTATATCAGTTATAATAGCACTAGATAACAAAGACACTTGTAAATTCATTGTATGAAATGAGCATAAACCTGATGTACTTTGTTGTACATGAGCATAAACCAAAACCAGGCAAAGATATCATTAAAGAAGAAAATTACAGACCATGAACATACACAAAAATTCTCAATAAAATCCTAGCCCTTAAAATCCAATAACATATCAAAAAAATAATACAACATGACCAAGTATGATTCATTCCAGACATGCAAGGATGGTTCAGTATTAGAAAAACAATCAACAAAATCTATCACACACACACACATACACACACAAAAACCCCACATGATTATATTAACATAGAAAAAGCATGTGACAAGACCCATATTCCGGACAAATATGCTCAATAAAATAGGAATGGAAGGGAAATTCCTTAGCATAATTAAGGACACACACATATAAATTTATATACAAACATTCTTTGGAGTCCTGGGGTGGCCCATAGGATAAGCAATCGACCTCAAGGTCAGTTTGAACTGCAAGGTTGGTGGTTCAAACTCAGCAGCCGCTCCTCGCTCACTATGAGTAGGAATCGACTCAATGACACCTAACAACAAACAACAACATGTATTCAAAACTAACAGCATCATTAGTCTCAAGGGAGGGACTGTGAAAGCATGCCTCTTGTGAATAGGAAGCAATGAAGGATGTTGTGTGTCACCATTCCTATTCAATATTGTGCTGTAAATCTCAGCCAGTGCTATAAGGCAAGTAAGTGAAATAAAAGGCATCCAATTTGGCAAAGAGGAAATAAAATTACTTGTATTTACAGATGATATGATTCTATATGTAGAAAATCCCAATGATCCAGTAAGAAAGTAACTGGAACTAATGGAAAAATTCAGCAAAATAGCAGTGTATACGGTCAACATACAAAAATCATTCAGATTTCTTTACACTAACAAAAAGAACTCTGAAAAGGAAATAAGGAAAACAATCCCATTTACAATGTTGTTGTTAGGTGTGATCGAGTCCGTACCGACCCATAGCGACTTATGCACAACAGAATGAAACACTGCTCGATCCTGGGCCAATAGTTACTCAAAAAATGAAATACTTAGTAATAAATCTAACCAGAGAAACAATCTGTATTAAAAAAAAAAAAAACCTATAAAACACTACTATAAGAAACCAAGAGACCTATATAAATGGAAGAATATACTATACTCCTAGGTAGGAAGCAATCTATAGATATACTGCAATCTCAATCCAGGTTTTAGCATCATTCTTTAAAGAGACATAAAAACTAATCACCAACTTCATATGGAAAGGAAAAAGACCCTGTATAAGCAAAGAACTGCTATAAAACTTCACTCAATCCACAATAAAAAGTTAAAAAACAAAAACAAAACTACTACAGAAGAACAACAAAGTACAAAGCCTCACACTTCCTGATCTCAAAATCCACTACCACACAGACACAGAAGTCAAAATAGCCTGCTGCTGGTACAATGACAGACACATAGACCAATGGCATGAAAAGAATTGGGAAATCAAAAGTAAATCCATCCACCTACAAACAGCTGAGCTTTGATAAATAACTGAAACACATTAAATGGGGAAGAGAGTCTCTTAAGCAAATGGTGCTGGCAAAACTGGAAATCCATTTGCAAAAAAAAATGAAAAAGGGCCCATATCTCACACCATATACAAAAATTAACTTAAGATGGATCAAATACCTATAGATTTTAGATAAAAAATCTAAAACTATAAAGACGACCTAAGAAAAAATGCAGATAAACTTAGGGGCTCTAATACATAGTATAAATACACTATTAAACATAACTGAAGGAGCTCTGGGAGAGTAATGGTAACCAGTTGGGCTGCTAACCTCAAAGTCTCCAGCTGGAAACTGCCAGCTGTTTTGCGAGAGAAAGATGAAGCTTTCTGTTCCCAACATTTACAGCCTTGGAAATCCTCTGTAGGGTTGCTCTGAGTGGGAACCAACTCCATGGCACACCACTACCATCACCATCACCACCACCACCACCATCACCAAACATAACTGAAAACACACAAGTAGTAGAATACAAACTTGATGGCTAGGACCTCTTAAAAATTAGATACATGCATCAAAAGTTTTCTCTAAAAGAGTAAAAAACAGAACCCAAAGACCGGGAAAAAATTTTTTGGCAATGACACACTGGACAAGGCACTAATCTCCAAAATTTATAGAAAACATGAATACCTTAACAACAAAAAGACAAAAGACCAATTTAAAAATGGTCAAAGGACATGAACAGACACTTGAAAGAAGACATTTTTATAGTCAAAAAACACATAAAGAAATGCTTGCAATCATTAGCCATTAAAGAGATGCATATCAAAACAACAATGAAGTATCATCTCACCCCAGATTTAAGAGTAAAGTTAAACAACAACAATTGCTTGTGAGGCTGTGCAGAGACTAGAATCCTTATGCACAGCTAGTGGGCCGTAAAAGAGTACAACCACTGTGGAACATACTTCCTTCGACAGGTATGCCATATTATACAGCAATCTTACTAGTAGGTATATCCTAGAAAAGCACGAGCTGTGGCACTATTTACAACAGTAAAAAGATGGAAACAACTTAAATGTCCATTACATTAGAATAGATAAGTCAGCTTTGGGGCATACACACAATGGAATACTATACAACACTAGAGAATAAAAATGGTTCTGAGAAACACCTCATATCACAGATGAACTTGGAGATTAGTCACAAAAGGACAAATATTATATGAGACCAGTATTATGAAAAGTCAAGAAAATGTTTTCACATAAAAAACAATTGTTCTTTGATGTTTACCAGGGGTGAGAGTAGAAGGGAAGGTAAATCACTAACTAGAGGGTTGTTACTGTTGAGTGCCATTGAGTCTGTTCTGATTCATAGCAACCCTGTTTACATGGAGTAGACATATATTAATTTGGGTGAAAGGAAAGGCAATATATAATAAGAGGGAACTCAGCAAGAAATGTTGAAGACAAAATAAGACACTGGGAGAAGAACAAGAGTTAGACACACAGAGGTAAATACTCTTACACAATCCTGCAATGATAAAAATGTAGGATGGATGCATAGACAGACACACAAGCTTAACAGGTGTGGGAAATGTATGAATGAATGAATGAATATATAAATATATATATATAGGTTTAACAGAATTTATTTCTACATATATATTTATCTATGCTGCAAATATATCCATGAATACAGTAAAGTATACAGGGGACAAAGTTATGAAAAATTTTTTTTTTTTTTGGAAAACATTGAGAGAATGAGTTAACTAATCTTGGGGGCTCTGGACCATAGTCTAAAGGGACATCAAGGTCAACTGGTATAGGATAGTTCAAAAATCAATGTTCTACATCCTACTTTGGAGTCCTGGTGTGGCACTGTGGGTTAATACGCCAGACTACAAAGCCGTTTGAACTGCAAGGTCGGCAGTTCAAGCTTACCAGCCACTCCTTGGAACTCAGGGTTGCTACAGGTTGGAACCGACTCAATGGCACTTAACAACAACAACACAACATCCTACTTTGTTGTTGTTTCTAAGTACTGTTGAGTAAATTCTGACTGATATTGACCCTGTACAGAGTTTCTGAGGAGCAGTTGGTGGGTTTGAACCTCCAATCTTTTGGTTCGCAGTCCAGTGATTATCCTACAGCACCACACCAGGATTCCATCCTACTTTGGTGAGTAGCAACTTGCATCTGAAAAGCTTGTGAGCGGCCATGTACAGTACAACTATTAGTCTCTTCCCACCTGGAGCAAAGAAAACTGAAGAAAACCAAGGATACATGGAAACAGTTAGTCATAGGGCTAATGGAGCACATGAACCTTAACCTCAACTTCCAAGACTCTGAGACCAGAACTAGATGGTGACTGTCTAGTTCTGCTGACTTCTCTGAAAAAGATCGTAATACAGGGTCCTTGATCGAGTAGAAGAAAAATGTGGAACAAAACTCAAAATCATAAAGGAAGAGAATTTTTGGTTGATGGGGTGAGACCCCTGAGACTATGGCCCTTAGTCACACTTCAGGTCTGGAACTGAACCATTATGGATTGGTATTCAGACAATCCTATAAAGTTAACAATAACACTAGAAGTCAGGCACTCTTTAGAATAATAAACTATTTGAGATAAAGAGAGCAACATTTGTCCAAGGATGAAGTTAAGAAAAGTTAGGAAACAAAGAAGACTAGAAATGACAAACACCAAGAGGAAGTGGGATACGTGATGGTACACTTGTGGGGGCTGCAATCAGTGACATGAAACAAAATGTGTATGAACTGTTGAATGGAAAACTGATATACTCTGTAAACCTTCACCTAACAGACGATTGTTGCTGCTGTTAGTGCCGTTGAGTCGGTTCCGAATCATGGCGATCATGTATAAAGGGGCAGTTGGTGGGTTTGAACTGGTGACCTTGTGGTTCACAGTGTAGTATTAATCTTACAGCACCACGTTAGGAGTCCAAATATAGTTACTGGTGTGGTAATGTAGGATCAGCACTAGACTACAAACCACAACGCTAGCAACTGAAACTCACCAGTTGTTCCTCAGAAACCCTATGCAGGGTTGCTGAGTTGGAACCCACTTGACAGCACTTACAAAAACAACATGTAAACATTGTGAATGCCCTGTAAATCAGATAAATATATGTGAATATATCTATGAAATTATTTGAAAAGGACTCCATTTTGGATTAAACAAACATAAAATTATACACACACACACACATATACAAGTCCTAAGAAAGATGCATACTTAAAGCATATGACAATTTCCTTTAATAAAAACTTGATATGGCTCTCTTCACTTACATATTTTCTTCTCAGAAATAAAAATATTGGAGTTCATAAAACTGAATTTCAAAAAAATAACATTTTGAAATTCATCCTTCTAAATCTAAAAATGCTTCCTATGACTCAAAGCATCAGCAGGAGTTAGGAATCTTAGAACATCAAGTTGAAATAAGTAGGGTAATAAAGTCCCATTAAGCTCTTAAAGCACAAATCTTCAGAATTGACAGGGCAAAAATCTTTCTGCTAGAACAAAGCAGTGTGTTTTTACAAATGTGACCCTAAAAATTTCAATATACTAACGTCATACAACCTTGATTTTGATGAAATAAAAATGACTAAAGATAATTTTTAAAGATTACAAAAGCCATTTCCTATGTTCACTTTAGTATATAATTGTTTATAAATCCTATCACTATTGTTTCACTTCAGTACTCTAAGATATAAGCAGCCAATCTTGATTTTTATCCTACCTTAGTCAATCTTCTGGAGTCCTGGTGAGGCACTGTAAGGAAATCACTGGACTGCTAGCCGCAAGATTGGCGGTTCAACCCCACCAGCCGCTCCTCAGAAACTATACCAGCTCACTACATGTCAGAAGTGATTCAGTGACACGTAACAACAATGGTGCATCTTCTGGACTTACAGTACATCAACTGTTCTCAACTGACATGCTATTTCTTATCTCATGGATCTACAAATATTCCACCAAATGGTGGGTCAGAAATTTAGACATACATCAATTCAATACTGTGGTTTCCTTGAAGCTTGCAAATATATAATAATTTTTATTTAAAACTGCTTACTATTTTGATTTGTAACCCTATAAACCCAGACAGTATACTACACTACTGCATTCTGACAATGAACTGCTCATATAACTTAAGGAAAAACAAACAAAACTTTTTAAGCCTTGTTGTTAAGTGGCTTCTCATAGCAACCCTGTTATTAGGTTACCAAGGAGCAGCTGGTGGCTTGAACCAATTTTGCGGTTAGCAGCTCAGTGCTTATCCTATAGCTCCACACCTAAGGGCAATATAT
>NW_006408554.1:2498710-2542099 GCF_000296735.1 Chrysochloris asiatica | reverse complement strand
ATATATACATAAACATATGTAAAATTTCACGTATCTAGCTTTATATCCCACCAGCATCTCCTCAGAAACCCTGCACAGGGTCACTATTAAGTAGAAACTGATTCAACATAACGCATTCAACTATACATATATAAAGCTAGATAGTGAAGTTTTCACACCCATTTGAAAATGAGGTGCCATTCATAGGAAAATTTAAATTCCCTATCCACTACCTCAGCCTTGGAAACCCTATGGTGGTTTCCATATGTGCAGTGAAGTTGGTTCCAACTCATAGTAACCCTGTACAGGGTTTACAAGGCTATAAATCTTTACGGGAGCAGAAAGCCTCATCTTTCTCCCACAGAACAGCTGGTAGTTTCAAACTGCTGACCCTAAGGTTAGCAGCCCGATTTGTAACCACTACGCTACCAGAGCTATACAGGGTCACTATGAGTCAGAACTGACTTGGAGGCACAAAACCACCAGCACTTCCAAACAAAGTCAAATACTACTGCTTTCTGCAGAACTGGAGTTCCTTGATATCTGAGAACTAAATACTTGACTGATCTCAGCAGGGAATTGGTTAACTGCTTGCCTCAGATATTTTTAATGCTCATCCTCGTGGAACAAAAATGAGAAGGGTGTGAAAAGGACCTGTGGGTAAAGAAAGCTGCTTGTTTAGGGAAAGAAAGAGGCCTGTACCTATATTCATCTGTGATACAGAACACAATTAGCATCTATATCACATGGCTATGCCCCAAGTTCATTATGCACTGAGTCTACGTCACAGCAGTAGTCACACGTTTCCACTGTTGCTATTGTACAAAAACTCTGACCCAAAAGAGAAAAGACAGCAAGACGCTAAAGAAGGACATCAGTAATGATAACCCTTGTTTCATGTCCTCTTCTGAATCCAACTTGAATTTTTGGCAGTTCTCTGTTGATGTAATGGTACAACCATTTTTGAACAATTTTCAGCAAAATTTTACTTGCATGGGATATTAAAGATATTGTTAGATAATTGCTGCATTCTGTTGGATCATCTTTCTTTGGAATGGACACAAGTAACCGATCTCTTTCGTTTGGCTGGCTGAGAGCTGTCTTCCAAATTCCTTGGCATAGGTGACAAAGTGCATTCATAATGTTATCAGTTTGTTGAAACATTTCAATTGGTATTCCATCAATGCCTTCAGTGCAGCTGGGCCTTCTTTCTTCATTACTATCAGTTCTTAATCATAGGCTACTTCCTGAAATGGAGCCCTGGTGTTGCATTATAGGATAAGCACTGGCTTGCTAACAACAGGTTGGTAGTTCAAACCCACCAGTCACTCCTTAGAAACCCTACATAGGGTCAAAACTGATTCGATGGCACTTAACAACAACAGCTTCCTGAAACGGATGAATTATTTTTGTTAGTGGCTGTACTTTCCATATCTTTTGTACTTCATGCATCCTTTAATATTTTGCCATTGTTGTTGTTGTTGTGAATTGCCATCGAGTCAGTTCCAACCCATAGCGATCCTGTATAGGGTTTCTGAGGAGAAGCTGGTAAGCTTGAACCACCGACTTGGCAGTTCAAATGGCTTTGCAATCTGGCACATTAACCCATAGCACCACACCAGGACTCCATTTTGCCATTAGAATCCTTTAATTTTGCAACTTGAAACAAATTTTTTCTTCAGTTCTTTTATTTTGAGAAATGCTGAGTTGCTTTTCTAACTTCAGGTTAGTGAACACTTCATTATAATACTTTACTTTGTCTTCTCAAGCAGTTTTTTGAAATCTTCTGTTTAGCTCTTTTACTTCATCATTTCTTCAGCTACTCTACATTCAAGAGCAAGTTTCAGAGTTTCTTCTGACATCCACTGTGGTTTTTTCTTCCTTTCTTGTCTTTTTAATGATCTTTTGTTTCCTTTATGTACAATGTTCTTACACAGATCATCTAATCATTAATGTCTCGTGTATTCAATTTATTCTTGAGATGGCCACTAATTCAAGTGGTCTATGAGAAGATTTCAGAAAGTTTGTAGAAAATTGGAATTACAAGATAATGGAATTTTTCTACAAACACTTTGCAGCCCCCTCATATAACTCAAGGTCGAACTTTGGCACTTGACTTATTTTCTTTCACTTTGCTTTGAATCTCCATATGAGCAACTGATGGTCTGTTCTGTAGTTGGTCCTGGCCTTGTTCTGACTGATATATTGCACTTCCCTATCACCTCTTTTTACAACGGCAGTCAATTTGATTTCTGTTTATTGCATCTGATGAGGTCTACGTAGTTGTTTACGCTGTTGAAAAAAAGTGATTTCTAATGAATAGGCCTTTAGTTTTGTAAAATTCTATCCAGCGATCTCTAGTGTAAGACAAGGTCATGTTTTACAACTACCAACTCTTTTTCCAACGTGTGCATTCCATTCACATTATCAATGTATTCTGAAAGCATATTTGGTTAATCGTAGACTGTAGAAGTTGGCAAACATCTTCAGTTTTTAAATTTTTGATATTAGTGGTTGGTACATAAATTAGAATCAGAGTCATATTAACTAATCTTCTCTGTAGGTTTATGGGTATTATCCAATTACAGAGAGCACTGTACTTCAGCATAGATAATGGTATGTTCTTTGTGACAATAAATGCAATGTCATTTCTCTTCAACTTGTCATTTCCAGCAAATAATAAGTCATTTTCTTGTTGTTGTTACAAGGTGGTGTCAACATGGATCTAGCTCATGAGTCCATTGCTGCTGCTACTGTGCCAATCCTTTTCATTAGAGATCTTCTTCTTTTTTGCTGATCTTCATTGTTACCAGAAATGATGCCCTTTTCCAGGGACTGGTTCCTCCTGATAATATGTCTGAAACGTGGGATACAAAGTCTCACCATCCTGGGTTCTAAGGGGGATTCTGGCTCTACTTCTTCCAACACAGATTTGCTTGTTCTTCTGGCAGTCCAATTCAAAACGGCCAATATCAGTCCATTTAAGCTCCTGACTACCTAGGATATCTATCTTCAAGCACTTCATTTTTTACAACTTCCAACTTTCTTAGAGTCATACTGTGTATATTCCACGTCTGGTTTATTAATGCATGTTTGCAGCTGTTTCCTCCCAAGTCATGCCATATTAACAAATGAAAGACTGAAAAGTTTTACTCCATCCACATCAATAAGGCTGCTCTACTTTAAGGAGGCAGCTCTTCCTCAGCTTTGAGTGCCTTCAAACGTAAGAAGCTCATTTTCTAGCACTGTATCAGACAATGTTCCACTGCCATTCCTAAGATTTTCACTGGTCAATTTTTTTTTAGAAGTACATCACCAGTCCTCCTTCCTAACCAGCTGTAGTCTGGAAGCTCCATTGAAACCTGTCCACCACAGATGGCCCTGCCTGTGTTTGAAATACTGGTGGCATAACATCTAGCATCATAGCCACTGTTGCTGGCTTCGTTGTGTGGCATTCAACTGGATTCAATGGCATAGAGAACCTGTGTGTGGTTTCTGTGACTATACATCTCTACAGAAGCAGAAAACCTCATCTTTCTCCCATGGAGTAGCTGGTGGATTCAAAATGCCAACCCTACAGTTAACAGTGCAATACATAACCCACTATACCATCAGGCTCCTGCATGTGACTACAGATGATGGATCAAATAAACAGATAAACTGACACTAGATATATCTTGGCTGAAAGCAGAGAATACCCAGAAAGATGTTTACATGTGTTTTATTGACTATGCAAAGACATTCAACTATGTGATCATAACAAATAACAGATAGCATTACAAAGAATAGAAATTCCAGAACATTTAATTTTGCTCATGCAAAATCTATACATACACTAAAAGGCAGTGGTTGAATAGAACAAGGGAATACCACGTGGTTTAGAATCAAGGAAGGTGTGCATCCTTTCACCATAATTATTCACTCTTTTTATTGAACAAATAATCTAAGAAGATGGAGTACATGAAGAAGCACATGGCATCATTATAGGAAAACTCATTAACAATCTGGAATATGCATGATACAACCTTACTTGCTAGACATGAATAAGATTTGAAGAACTTACTGTTGGAGATCGAAGACTAGTCTTCAATATGGATTACACATCACCACAAAGAACACAGAAGTTCTCACAAATGGAGTAATAAGCAACTTCATAATAAATGGAGAAAAGATTCATATTGCCAAAGATTTCATTTTACTTCAATTCACACTCAATGCCCATGGATGTAGCAGTAAGGAATTCAAGTGATATACTGCATTGTATATGTCAGCTGCAAAGATATTATTAAAGTATTAAAGGGCAAAGATGTCACTTTGAGAACTAAGGTGCACCTAACCTAAGTCATGGTATTTTCCATTGCCTTATATGCATGTGAAGCTCGGTAATAAATAAAGAAAAGTCCAAAGAAGAATTGATGCATCTGAATTGTGGTGCTGGCAAAGAATACCAAATATACAATGAAATGCCAGAAGAACAAACAAATCTGTCTTGGAATAATTATAGACCGATGCTCCTTAGAAGTTAGAATGGCGACACTTTATCTCACATTCTTCAAATACATTATCAGAAGGGATATCAACTCACAGAGAAGGACATTATGCTTGGTAAAGTAGACAGGTCATAAGATGGACTGGTTTACGGTGTGTGCAAAATGCTCTCAAACACTGCAATGACTGCAAGATGGCACAGGACCATGAGGTGGTAGACAAAGAGGCAGTGTTTCAATCTGCTATACACAGGGTTGCTATGAATCAGAACCAATTCAACAGGATCTGTCAAAAACATGGTCAACAGTCAAAACCTACATTATGTTAGGTTAGCATTTAAAAATACATTAAATATTCTTATTACCATCATAATACATTTCATAATGATGTAATAAAATATATGACAATGTATACAAATACTGATAATACTATTATTACCTTGGGATAATATCACTGACTTTTTTTTTTATCCCCCAATCCCTTTCATTTAGTAAAATCAATTCCTTTGCAACTAAAATGTCAGCATATATTCAAAAGACTTATTTATGTACCAGTGTTCTAGCTATATGAGTTGATGCATATTCTTGTCACAGTAATGCCTCTAAAAAGTTAAGTGACAGTACTGAAACATATTACAAAGACTGAAACTTAACTTGTATTATCTTTTCTTTTATAAAATTTGTGCTTGGCATAGGCTTTGAAAATTGCATGCCTATATTTGGTGTGGCACTGTAGGATCAGCACTGGACTACGAACCACAAGGTTGGCATTTCAAATCTACCAAATGCTCCTCAGAAATTCTACACAGGGTTGCTATGAGTCAGAACTGACTCCACAGCACTTAACACCAACAACATTTGGCAAACAAAATCTGACAGCAATTTAAAAAGACTGATGTCTAGAAAAAGCCATAGACAAGAAGTGTCTAACAAAGGCAGCAACAGAAGTGCTGTCAGCATTCTAAGGATGATCATTTCATTCTTTATGTTTTTCAACACTTCTTCGCTTTTCAATTTCCATTGGCTCTGCCACTGAAGGTCTAGGTAAGTGGCTAATCAGGATGTACATTACACACATACACATATAGTTATTCTAGCTTATATTTCCATCAAAGGAAGGCACGATGTTTTTTATAACAATCAATTTCATACAATCACCATGAAGGGAATTTCCCCCTCTTGCTGATGGTGTTTTGATATAACCACCCACATGCACTGACATATGTAAAAGAAACCACATTAAAATCTAGAGGAATGTGCAAAGAATTGACTATTAAACAAAGAAAACTTTTTCTAAGGAAAATTGTAGTTATAATGGCTTTCTGTATGCTGACAATGTTAAACTAATGCAAAATCTTCCCTTAATGGGCAAACTCTACTACTTCTCTTCTATTAAAAATTTACTTCCACTACTTCTCTTGTATTAAAAATCTACTTTACTGAATATCACTTCAAAAAGTAGACAGCCCCCTCTAAGACTGAAACTCAAAGGGAACACATAAGCAGGCATGTAAGCTTGCTGATGACCACATTGGGTGAAAGAGGGGAAAGGCAGCAATGAAGAAGCTGAGTTCAACCACATTCCACAGACTCCCATTGACCTGGAGATGAGAGAGAGAAGAGGAAGGGCTGGTTGGTCCAAGTGTGGTGAGACCCGGGGACACCTAAATCCATGGACAAAGATGTAGCCACAGAGGGCTAGAGCTGAGAGTGAAGCATCCAGCTGATATAGAGTGAGAGAGGCACATAAGAACATCCAAAGTTACAGATAGTACCCACTTGACCTAGCCACGATGGTTTGATAATCAGAACTCAACTAGAGGAAGATTAAAAAACAAAGAACAAAACAATTTTTGATAAAGGAAACAAGGGTAAAGTGCTACAATTTGATTGTACAAATTGAACTATACTCTGGAGGTAGTAACTCTAAATACCAATAGAGAAGGAAGGAGTCTTCATATCAAGTATCAATGCTATCCCCTCTGTACACAGGGCAGATAGGGACGGGCAACTTAGATACTGGCTGCCTAAAATGAGGGCAGTAAAGGCATGAAGTGACTGGCTTACAAAATTTCAAAAGGGAGTTTAGTTGAATAGTGTGTGGGGGAAGAAAGAGTCACCACTGAATAATTTTCATCTTGTCAAGATGGGTCTGGTTAAAAGAGATGGGGATAAGATTCTTATCATTCAATAGAAATTGCTATCATAACTAATTGTGACCATCAAAAACAGGGAAATAGTTAATCTTACAGTCCAGAAACACAGGATCCTAGGATCATCAAGAAAGAAGAGCACAAGCTTCTCTGAGACCTTATCCAGAGAAGCAGGGATACCAGATATGGAGGCAGAGATGGGGACATGGAGAGAGGGAGAAGCTGAGGACTCTAGATTCATGGGAAGTGAGGGACTGAGAGCTGGCAGCCAAGAGGCAGACTTGCAGAATGTACCCTTTGGTGGTGTAAATTATTATATATGCCTGAGTGTTTAAAAAAAAAAGAACTAAAGTGAATAGAGAGAAATACTGTTACCTGATGGTACATGGATGAGATTATAATCATTGTAATGAAACAAGGTATGATTTGTTGAATATAAAACTGATGATCTGCCCTGTAAACTTCCACTTAAAACCACAATAAAAACCTTGAAAAAAAAAAAAAAAAAATGTGACCAGCACAGCTTTGACAGGTCTTCTCATTATATAATTGCTTCCTGACTTTTCCTTGCAGACAAGCTCAACAAGACATATGTTTCCTTTATTAGTCCTGCTAACAAGAAGTCTTGGACATTATGTATAAAACAAACAGCAGAACACTCTGAAAGGTGGAGAAAAGGCAGACTGGCTAGAGACACTGGGGCCTGAGGAACATGGTGGTGAATTTCTGGGCTTTCTTTTGCCTCACATATTCCAGAACGGGTGCTAGAGAAGTAAAAAACCTGAAAACGTTAATGCGTACACGGCGGGAACCCCAAGAAAGGCCTGGTTTCTCAAGATAACGTATGAGGAAAGGGGCAATCTTGTTAAGTGCCATCGGGTTGGTTCTGACTCATAGTGACCCTGTATAGCGTTTTCAAGAAACAGCTAGTGAGTTTGAAGCTCTGACCTTGTGGTTTAAACCTTGCACCACACCAGGACTCCAGGGAAAGCCTAGCTAGAAGAAAATGTTTAGACAATAAATGCCCTGCTAGAGCCAAACACCCTGGAAGAAAAATGGCAGTTCCAGCCCACCCCAGTGGAGTCCTGGTGTAGTGCTGTAGGATATAACACTGCACTGCAAGGTCAGGTTGAACCACAGGTTTGATAGTTCAAACTCACCAAACACTCCTTGGAAACCCCATATAGGGTCACTATAAGTCAGAACCAACTCAACAGCATTCAACAACAACAACAACCCCATCCAAGCAGCAAAGGTCCACTGGGGAGTCTAGACTTCCATCCTTATCAGTCTTTAATGAGGTATACCAACCCCTTGACTAGGGTGGTGACAGAAGTCCAGGTAGGAACCTGAACTTTCATTCCTTTTAGACAGAAGACATCGTGATCCCCATGTCAATGGGCTCAAGAGAGATAGCTAGGTGGATAGCTGGGACTTCTGTCCCCAGGTGCAGTAATGAAGTGCCCCAGCCCTCCCTGCTGCTGGAGTCATGAGAACTATAATGTAGGGTCAGTACTTTTCACACTGCCCAGTGGTAACTGTGCCCTCTCTCTACCAAGATGTCAACAGAAGTGGTGGCCTCATTCTTAACCCGTGCAATGTCTGATGAGGCCTAAGGAAACAGAAGACTTAAATAAAATAAAAAATCTCATCATCTAGCACCTACCAAATCCAAGATTCATTTGAAAGTCAATCACCATATCAAATATTAGGAAAATCTCAAACTAGAAAGAGAAGAACAGTCACTAGATGTCAACACAGATATGACACACATTTTTAAGCAGTCATCATAAAAATGCTTCAATAAACAATTATACACACTGGAAACAGGTAAAAAAATCAGCAAAAGAAGAGAAGCTATGAAGAAAACTCAAATTGAAACTGCAGTGCTGGAAAAAATTCAATAACCCAAACTAAAAAATCAACAAATAAGCTTAAGAACAGAAAGAACAATCAGTGATCTTAAAGACAGAAAAATAAAAACTGGCCACTCTGAACAACAAATAGAAAAGCGAGAAAAAATGAGCAGAGCTTTTAGAACCTGTGGGGTCATAACAGCAGAACTAACTGGCAACATCAGACTCTCAGAGACAGAGAAGATCGTGGGTAAATAAAAAATATATATATTGCTAAAGGAACTCTGGTAGAGTAGTGGTTACGAATCGGGCTGCGAACCTTAAGGCCAGCAGTTCGAAACTACCAGCCACTCCGTGGGAGAAAGATGAGGTGTTCTGCTCCCGTAAAGATTTACAGCCTCGGAAACCCTGTACAGGGTCGCTATGGATCGGAACCGACTCGACAGCACTTAACAACAACAACAACATATCGCTAAAAACTTACCAAATTTGACTAACTATATAAATCTAGACACTTAAGAGGCAATACAAACTCCAAATAGGATAAATCTAAAGAAATCTACACCAGCAAACATGATAGTCAAACTCCTAAAACTAAAGAGAAATAAGTATTTTGCAGGCAGTGAGAGAAACAACTCCTGACCTATAAAGATTAATTAGAATTACAGATGATATATCAACAGAAATCATGGAGGCCAAAAAATAATTGGCAAATTTCATAAATGCTGAAAGAAAAAAACTGTCAACTCAGCATTTTATATCCAGCAATAACATCTTTAATGAAAAATGAAGAAACTAAGACATTCTGAGATGAAATACTAAGGGAATTTTTTTTTAAGTTTTTGTTGTTGTTGTTGTTGTTTTGCTAGCAGACCTACCTTAAAAGAATGGCTAACGTAAGTTTTTGAATCAAAAAGAAAATGATAAAAGAAAGAAGTTTGGGAAGAAGAAAGCTTGCAAACTACATCAGGAAGAAAAACACAAAAAACCACAGGAAAGAGTAAGAATACTGGTTAAGTACAATAGACTTTCCTTTTTCTCTTAAACTTATGTTTGACCTTTGAAACAAAAATGATGAAAGTGATGTGGTTCTTAATGCAAATAAAGGCAACAATTTTACTAAAAATAGTGTAAAGGCACCACAAAGGAAATGACAGTACTTCTAGAAGTGGTATTTCTACCAAAAATTAATAATCTCAGTCTAATCAGGAGTACTGGTATGGTGCTGTGGGCTAATACACTGGACTGTAAGGTTGATTTGCAACCACATGGTTGGCAGTTCAAGCTCATCAACCACTACTTGGAAACCCTATGCAGGGTCACTATGAGTCGAACCAACTCGATGGCACTCAACAATGAGAAGAAAACCCAAGTCATTATGAGTCAGAATTGACTCAGTGATACTTAACAACAGCAATACTTAACAACAAAAAAAAAAAACAATCACAAGAAGACATCAGGCAAACCCCAACTGAAAAAGATTCAAAATAACTGACGTATACTCTTAAAAAATATTAAGATCATAAGAGACAGAAGAACCGTTACTGATTAGAAGAGATATTAAAGCTAAATGCAATGTGAGATCCAGAAGAAAATGGGCCTTAAAAAATGGACAAATTTTGATAAGACCTTCAGATTAGTTAACAGTATTTTACCATCATTAATTTCTTGGTTCTGATAATTATACTATGATTATATAAATTAATATTAATCTCTGCACTGTTTTCCTAATTTCTTTGTCTTAAATATTTTTAAGGCCATTAATAACAAATATGGTTAATAAGGACATGAAAAACAAATATCACTGTTATAAAATATTAATGGGATGCAATTGCACCTTCACTCGGAAGAAAGATGAGGCTTTCTTCTCCCTTGAAGATTTAAAGCCTCAGAAGCCCTACAGAGGGTTGCTATGAGTCAGAACCAACTCCACAGCACTTAACAACAACAACAACTGCACCTTCACTAGAAGAATGAACATTGAAGGGAGTGATCAAGTCAGTGAATGGAATCCTTATACTTTGTTGATTGGAACATAATATGATACAACATACTGGAAAGAGTATAATAGGCTCTTATAAAATTATATGTACACTTACCATATGATTCAGCAATTTCACTCCAAGGTGTTTTTCTAAGAGAATTGGTAACATATGTCCACACAAAATCTTGTACATTAAACTTCATAAGCAGCTTTATTCATAACTGCCTCACATTGAAAACCCAAAATTTCATCAACATTTAAACCAATAAACACGTCATGGTATGTATCAGTACAATGGACTAATATTTAGCAATGAAAAAAAATTCATTACCATTGATACATAACACTTAAGAGAATCTAGAAAAAACTACACTAAGGAAAAGAGGCCAGACACAAAACTGCTCATATTATATTATTCCATTTATATCTTATTCTTTAATTCTTAAAAAGATAAAACTAATCTTTAGTGACAAAAAAGATATTAGCATTTGCTTGAGGCCAAACAAGGTGAGAAATATTGGCTGCAAAGAGGCACAAGGAAACTTTTTGCAGTAACGGAAAGACTCTAATCTTGATTGTGGTGGTACTTAAGTGGTTGTATGTATTTTTCAAAATCAACAAAAATGTACAATGAAAATAGATGCATTTTATCTTATGTAAACTATCTTAAGAAGGTTGATAAAAACATTTAAAATATGTTGGTTATCTTTGACACAAGAGTTGGAGACACTAAGTCACTGCTCATGCTCCTTATAAATTAAGCATACCTGGTGAGGTGCTGTAGGATCAGTTCAGCACTGAACTGCTAACCAACCACAAGGTTGGCAATTCAAATCCACCAGGTGCTCCTTGAAACCTTATACAGGGTCACTATGAGTTGGAACCAACTCCACAGCACTAACTGGCAATCAACTCTTACCTTAGGGGCTTTGTACTTCAGAACATTTAATATTTGAATTTATCTTATTTGCTTAGATGTGATTGTCTGCTTATCCCCCTCCCCCTAACACAGACACAGACACACACAGACACACACACACACAATCCCGCTCCAATGAAACTTGTGACAATCCAATTCAGGCTATCACCCAGTCCCAAAAATTGTAACTGACCTATGATAAATGCTTAAAAAAACACAAAACCTTGAATGAACAAATGAGTCCTTTATATGTTAGTAATCATAAGGAATCTCTCCTAAGACTTTGCCCACTTTCCCTAGTCAATTTCATCTACTTCTATGGCTTCAATTACATCTGTATCTTAACCTCTCTCTTTTTTCCCCCTATGACCCAAGTGGCTTATTTATTTACCTTATCCTCTTGCTAATTTCCAGACCCATTTACAATTGCATTGTGGACAACTCTATGTGAATGTTCTACAGGCAACTCACATTCAACATGTTTAAATGGAGCTTATTCATGTCAAATTTATTCATCTCATGCATACTTAAAATATGGGGTAAATTACTGGACCGCAAGGTCAGTTTGAACCACAAGGTCAGTGGTTCAAACTCACCAGCAGCTCCTTGGAAAACCTGCACAGGGTCACTATGAGTTGGAAGCGACTCGATAGCACTTAACAACAAATTATGCCTCACATTCATATTAACTGCCTCCCTTACTTCACCCTCAAAGTTCTTGAAAGACTATTTATCCTTCAAATAGTCTCTATTTCCCAACATCATGAATCTAACTTCCACTCTAGTCAAACTAGCAAAAGTGTTCTCATGCAAGTTGGCACAAGAAATTACTTAATCTTTTCCATTGTACCTTAAGCAATTATTCCTGAATGCCACTGCTGCCCGACTCCTTTATGCCATTAACAGTGCCATATTTCAATTTTTTCTCTCCTGGATTCTTGTAGAATCATTGTAAATGAGCTTTCTGCTAATGGTCTGTCCACGTCTCTTTTGCTTTGTTTTGTTTTTCCAACTAAGTCAATCACTGACTTCAGAGTTATCTTTCTAAAATACAAAACAAGTCATATTAGTAGCTCACCTTTGCCTAATGGCTAAAATTCAAATGGCCAACAAACCACACACACACATCTTTTCAACCTCCCTTTCCGACTTTCCATTCTGCACTCTAGTTGTTTTCTAAATGCCAGGATCTTGTATGTCTTCAGTACTTTGCTTCTGCCAGCAATTCCTTTTCTTCTTACCTACCTTAAAATTCTAAGACCCATTTCATATGTGTTCTTGGCTGTACATTCTTCATTCATAATTATTCATTCCCATTCATGATTCTTGACATTACTAACTTCAAGTACATCATTTATCAAGTTACACTTACTAGGACACTTACTATGAGGGTAGGCATTGCATACAGTATTTGATATTGTTAAGTTGCATTGGTTCCAACTGCATAGGATTTATTTTAAATCTTCACTGGAGCACAAAGCCTCAGCTTTCTCCGATGAGTGACTGGTGGACTCGAACTGAAGACCTTCTGATTCGTAGTCCAGTACTTATCTCATATGTTGTTGTTGTTAAGCGCCGTCGAATCGATTGTGACCCACAGTGACCCTGTATAGGGTTTTCCAAGGAGCAGCTGCTGAGCTTGAACCACAGACCTTGCAGTTCAAATGGATTTGCAGTCTGGTGCATTCATCTACAGCACCACACCAGGACTCCACTTATGACATATAGCATGCTATAAATCTTTAATATAATTTTTATCAAACTGTGGTATAGTATTTGAAGACTGACCTCTGGAAATAGGACAAGTCAACAATAATGGTTAATGTTATTTACCTGTCTGTTAAAACTCCATCCTAACTCCTTCTGTGCCTAGTACTAAGCACTTGCAGGTATCAAACAAATATTTGACCAAAGTAAGCAAATGCCCCATTTTCTGTTCTTCAATTAAATTCCAGTGTTCAATGATATGACAATGTACAGCCAGATAAACTTCAGATCCATCTAATTCTTCACATACATGATGAAATCACTAAAGACTTCATAACGGTCTAACTCCCAAATCCCAAACTCATTACCATCAAGTTAATTTTTACCATAGTGACCCTATATAGCAGAGTAGAACTGCACCACGGGGTTTCCAACTGTACATCTTTCTCCCACAGAGCAGCTGGTGGGTTTGCACTGCTAGCCTTTTGGCGTTTAATCCCTGCACCACGAGGGCTCCTATGTACTGACTACTTTTCCTTTGATAAGGGTTTTTAAGCTGTGAACTTTGTTTCCTCAAATGTCCCATTTTAGGGCTTGATTCAGAAATTTGCTTATACTTAAAACAAAAAAAAAAAAGAAAACACTTCAGACACAAACATTATTTAAGTTTTTAAAAATATCCATTTTCTCTGACACTTAAATAGGCTTTTTACTGTGCCCATGTTGTTGTTGTTGCTGTTAGGTGCCGCTGAGTCAGTTCTGACTCACAGTGACCCTGTATAGGGTTTCTGAGGAGCAGCTGGAGAGTATGGACCACTGACCTGGGGGCTCAAACCAACCTTGAGGTCCAGCACATTATCCTGCAGTGTACACCAGGACACGTAGAACATAAAATAAACCAGGATTTAAGATCAACTAATAATTTCTCATATGGGTAAATGATGAAAACATCATACTAATATGTTTTACTTGTTTAGACCTTCAAATGTGTATTTATATAGTAACATTTTATCTTAGGATAAAATCCAAAGTCCCTTCCACATCAAGAGACTTATTTTTTACATGACTCAGACTCAATTGTGTATATTGTTGAGACCAAAATTAAAAGCAAATACAGGAGTCCTGGTGTGGTGCTGTAGGATAAGCACTGGCCTGCTAACTGAAAGGACAGTGGTTCAAGCTCACCAGCCACTCCTTGGAAACTCTATGCAGGGTTGCTATGAATTGAAAGTGATTCAATGGCACTTAACAACATAGGAAATAAAATATAAAAATATAACCTTCACTAGAATTGTTACTAAGCCAAGCCAATATTTAGAAGACCCCCCACCACAAGCTAGTCCTACAAACAGGGACTAGTGTTCAAGTTTGATTTAAATCACAAACATTTATAAGCAAAAATGTTCTCGGTACTTTTGCTTGCTTCAGGACAACAAAGCATGTAATGGCTACTTCAATCACTGCCCTCTAATGCTCCCTCCAGTCAATAAACGTCAGTCCCTGTCCCTTGCTTGCCACAGACCACCTAGGTGAAACATGGCCCTGGTATGCTAAGAGTGTTGTCTTCCCTTGAGTCTAGCATACAGAAATCCTTTCCAGGCAGCATTTCACATACTGTTCTCTTTCACAAGTGCGTCTTGACTGAGAAGAGAACAATGCTTATGAACTTTTAGCCGCTGTCATTTGTGAAAAAAGTCTCTCTAGATAGATTTGTCTTTAGCTGCCAGCATGATTTGAGGGCACCTGATGAGTACTACAATTAACCTGAAGTCTTCAAGCAAAAAAAATCACATCACTGCCAAGATTTTTTTTTTTTTTTTAGCATGATTTGAGGGCACCTGATGAGTACTACAATTAACCTGAAGTCTTCAAGCAAAAAAAATCACATCACTGCCAAGATTTTTTTTTTTTTTTTAGCAAAAGGAAACATAATCCCCCTCTGGATGAAAAATAATTCTTCATTTCTTCAAAAACATGATTTAAAAATAATCCCAAATATTAGAATTCTCAAGTTAACTTGAAATCTCCTCTGATACAAACAAACAAAAGCTACAGATATTTCTGCTTTGGAAGGACAGACCTATATAAGCGATATAGTGATAGGGACTTCTCTGTATGTACAAATTACTATTTTTACATGTTACTATGTATGCCCTGGCATATCAACACTTGCGGAGAGTGTCTTTATCTTTTGAGTCCCTGCCGTGATATAGGGTGCAGTTAGTCCTAAATAGTTCATACAGTAATAATGGGCTATTTCACTCAAGGCCTGCTCGATTCTTATCTGGACTAGTTTTATTTATCACGTTTTATATTCAATGTTACCAGGATTTCTTTCTTCAAACATGTAACATTTTTCTCTATAGTGTTTAGAATTTTAAAGAGCTCAAATCCTAAGCCACTAGTTTTCGTGGAAATACAGTCATGTGATATGTTGTATTTCTAAATGTATAAAAGTCAACAGATCAGTATTCATAAACTTGGGCTACCTATAAGAAGAAATCTAAATTTTATGGCCACTATAAAATACTGGTTACAAATTGGGCTACTAATCTCACGGTCAGCAACAGTTGGAAACTACCAGCTGTTCTGCAGGAGAAAGATGAGGCTTCCAGCTCCGGTAAAGATTTACAGCTTCGGAAACCGTGTACAGGGTCGTTATGAGTCGGAACTGACTCCACGGCACATAACAACAACATCAACGTAAAAAATTGGTGTGGTACTGTAGAATAAAGTACTCGATCATAAGGTTAGTATGAATTGCAAAGTTGGCAGTTCAAGCCTATCAGCTGCCCCTTGGGAAACCTATAAAAGGTCCCCTATGAGTGGGAACCCACTGAGGACACTTAAAAACAACAACAACAATAAAAGGCTTAGCCTTTAGAAGAGATCAAATACTAGCCCAATCTCTCCAGGTCTCTGGAAAGTTGCTAAGTGCCATTGAGTTAGTTCCGGCTCACAGTGACCCTGTATAGGGTTTCCGAGAAGCAGCTGGTAGATTTAAAAGGCTAATCTTACAGTTCAAACTGACCAGTTTATTATCCTGAAGCACCCAGAAGGAATTTTTAAGGAGTGCTGGTGTGGTACTGTAGGGTCAAGCACTACACTGTGAACCACAGGGTTGGCAGTTCAAACCCACCAGCTGCTCCTTGGAAACCCTATTCAGGGTCAGTACGAATCGGAACCAACTTGATAGCACTTAACAACAACTGTTTAAGGACTTCTGGTGTGGCAACATAAGATAGGCAAGGGACTGCAAACCACAAGGTTGGGGTTCAAACCCACTAGTTGTTCCTTGGAAACTGTTACAATGGTCACTATGAGTCAGAACTGACTTCATGGCACTTAGCCACAACAACTTTTTCAAAGGAATCCTGGTGTAGCACTGTAGGATAAGTACTGGGCCTTAAGGTTAGTCTGACTAGCAAGGTCGGCAGTTCAAACTCACCAGCCGCTCCTCGGAACCCTATGCAGGGTCACGATGAATTGGAACCAACTTACTGGCCCTTAATAACAACTCTTCAAAAGTTTACTTTATTGATTGGAACACCTAAAATGGGGCTACAACGTGCCCAGTGAAGGAGGCTTCCTGTGGAGCCTCTGCAATACTTAAGACTATAGGTAGAAGCCTGAACCATAGCCAGATCTCCAGAGATGGGAAATTTCCACTTGAAAGGATAAGCAGACAGCCTGGAATGGCTAGAAGAATAGAAGAAACTTCTTGAAAGACCTACAAGAAAAATACAAAACAATAGAGGCAGATGGACTGTTACTACAATAACCAACAAGTTGCTTGCCCAGGAAACATCAAGGCAAGTGATCGGGTCCCCTCAGTGCAAACCCACTTCCAAGACTAAGACTCAATGGGAATACACGCTCTGATTGGTGACCACGCTCATCACCCATAAGGGGAAGTGAGGGAAAAACAACAATGAAGTGGCAAGCTAAGCCCTACAATATGGAGAGTGAAGCGTTCAGCTGATAAAGAGAGAGGGCAGATGCACAAGAACACCTGGCTTCAATGACTGGATGATCAGAGCTCAACCAGAAGAAGAAAGAAGAGGAAAAAAAGAGTAATCTGATGCAAGTTGATGAACTTGACCTACACCTATGGAAGCAGTAGGTCAAAAGAGGGAACAAATTCTTATAACAAGAATCATTCCCACACCCTCCACACACAGAGTAGACAGGGATGGGCAACTTGGATACTGGCTACCCAAAATGGGGGAGGGGGAGTAGGGCTACAAAGGCAAGAAGTGACTGGCTTACAAGCTTTCAAGAGGGAACCTAGAGACAGGGGGCCTGGAGGAAGGCAGAATCTCCAGTGAGTAGCATCCAATCTGCCTAGGCAGAGTTGATGAAATGAAATGCAAATGGGTCTCTTGTGATACAACAGTGAATAATTGTTATCAGGACTGACTGTGAAGGTTGGAAATGTAAAGGTAGACATTTTATAGCAAGGAAGAAAGTGATTAACTTTTCAGTCTAGGAGCAGAGGTCCCTAGGACCATCAACGAACGGAGAAGAGCTGAGAGCGAGACTCTACCCAGAGAAACAGTGATGCCTGAGATGGAGGCAGAGACAATGACGTGGAGCGATGGAGCAGCTGGGGAGCTTTAGATCCAGAGAGGGAGAGCATCTGTGTGCTGAAGACTGGTGGTGGTGGTGGGGGGAGACAGTGTAGGGGACAGGCTTGCCGGGTATACTCTTTGGTTGGTAGATGCATGGAGGGGGCTGTAACCATGGCAATGACACGATGTACGATAGAATGAATGTAAAACTAATGTTCTCCCATGTAAACTATCATATAATTCACAATAAAACACTAAAAAAAAAAAAAAAATTTACTTTATGCTACTTGGCTTTTACAGAAAACCTATACTGAAATCTGTTTTTGCTAAGTGAAAGAAATCCAAAGGGGATTTTTGCTTTTACAGAAAAAAAGTGAAAAGACAAAGCAGCATTCAGTGTTTGTTTAAGAGACAGTACGCACTCTGATCAAAGATAGTGGCGCCCCCAAGATCCTCCCCAGGAAACTGCAGTCGGCATCAATCCGCCATAGCTTGAACTGTCTGTAAATGCTATATGTTATTATGTTGGTTTATGTGTTATTTGATAGGTTATGTTTTGGGTCTTGGAACACACAAAAATTTTTCCCATATAAATCAATGGTAACTGATTCCTCACTTTCTGCCATTCTGAAAGGTTTCATAAGCACACTCTACCTTCAGATAGCAGGGGAAACCTGTAACTGCAAATAGGAGAAGAATCTGCTGACCCCATGCCAAACCCACAAGCGTGTTTTGTTCAATTTAGTCTAATGTTTCGTCACTTTTTACTACCTTTTACAACAGCATAGATGAAAATCTGGGCCTAGATGACATAGTTTTGCTTCAAGGTCAAATAAAAAACAAAATAAAACAACAATAACAAAAATATACACATTTTTCTAAGTGGGTGCGTATAAATATCCAATTTCTTTCTCCATATTAACTTATAGTTAAGTGCTGC
The DNA here is from genome assembly GCF_000296735.1 of Chrysochloris asiatica. Classification (NCBI taxonomy): domain Eukaryota; kingdom Metazoa; phylum Chordata; class Mammalia; order Afrosoricida; family Chrysochloridae; genus Chrysochloris; species Chrysochloris asiatica. The sequence goes on along the minus strand of NW_006408554.1, from coordinate 2,523,503 downwards.
CGAGTCAGTTCCTACTCATGGTGTCCTTGTATAGGATTTCCAAGGCTGTAAATCTTTGAAGGAAAAGAGAGCCTCATCTTTCTCCCGCATTCTCTTTTTAGAAATTTATAAATCTTCACTTACATTGACCTTTTAAAAAAGGAATAAAATGAATACCTCGTTCTTCAAATTAAAATTGCTGCAAATGGACACTTTGGTGATAATATATAGATTACAAAATAGGTTTGGGCAACCTACGAAAGAGAAGAGAAAGGATAAAGACTGATTCACAGATTCTCAGGGAAGCCAGTTCACTCAAAGGAAAATCTCACTGTAATCTATACTAAGGTCAAAACGTTAAAAATAAATACTTAACAGAAACCTGTAATTATAAAAGAAGCCTGATATAATCATATTCAACTTCACAAAATGAGACATATCAGTTGAAATGTATTAAGTCTGAATTGTATTTGGGGGAAAAAAAGATTTTAATTTAATTAGAGATTTCAAAGGCTTCTACTGACATTTTCATCTTTCTGCAAATGACAGCAACATTTAAACCTCACACTAATGAACACCCCTCTATAAAACACTCTTTGATTTTATAAAATAAACTAAATTACACTCTTCTTTAAGTGCTTCTTTATATCTTGATGTGAGAAGAAAAAAAACTAGTTTATCTTACTTTGAAGATTTTACAATGGATGATGAGGAGCACATTAAAATTAAATCTATCTAGAAAGAATACGAAAATTATAAATTTCCAATTCCAATGTAATCATTTTTATGTGACCCATTTAAACAAAGGAATTGCTTATATTTAATTACACAAAATGATTTCTAATATAATTAGAATGGAAATGCATACTAAAGATGTAGAAACTTAATCAATTACAACATAACAAAACGAAGTCTACTTCTGCTTGAAATGCATAGCATTTCAAGGCTGACTTTTTGATAATAATAGTTTCCCCCAAACGCAGAATAATTTTGAAATATTTTGATATTATAATTAAAGAATATCAAGTTAAGTGACACTCTATGGTACAGCTAAAATTTCAAATGAGTTTTTCTGCAATGCATATAGTATAGAAATACACTGGCTGTGTGGGTCTGAGGTTCACAGACCTTTAGACATAAAATTTCTTCTCCTAAGAAATAGTAAGACAATCAATAAGCATGTTCAAGTGTTCAGAAAAGATCATTAAAATACACTTAATAAAACTTCAAAGAATCTAATGCTCATTTAAGATAGTCATGCTTCTAAAATATGATAAATCATTTAGGTGAGTCCAAGCAAGAATCAAAGAGTTACTGAGAATATGCAAGCGTTCAGCCATATCCTGCTCTGTGAAGGTAGCTTTATTAATAACAATTTTAATTATTTTATAGATTTAAACAAAAGGATGAGAGCTTAATACCTATACCCTGGTGAAAAAAATAGGCTTTTAGTAATTTATAAATTTCAATGAAAATATTGGATGATAAAAATTTTCTTAAGTTAAAACAACTTAGTTTTCAATGCACTCATGTTTTTACTTTGTAATACAATATAGCTGTCACATACAATGGCTCTGGTAGACTTTAATCAAATTTCAATTGCCATGGAAGTCCAATGAAAGATTTACACAACATTCAATAAGCAATAGTAGCTATTCAGAGTACAATAACAAAACAAAAAAGTACTAACCTAGAAACACAGAAAAAGAATTTATTGTTTTTAAATTCCAGAAATAAAAATAACAGAATATATCATGTAATCCATAACAAACTAGTCCTGTAATTTCTAAACTGCAGTCCAATTAAAACATTTAAGCAATGGCAACAGTCTATACGTTCTATCAGGTAAATGTACCTGAGAAAGTGACCGATAAAGAAACAGGCTTTGACACTCTGAGCTACACAGGACCTTCTACTGTGTCACTGTGCTGACACTGAGCTCTGTGTCAGACATAACACCAGCCATTTCCTACAGATTCTCCTCAGTGCTCAGCGGCAGATTACGCTCCATAAGCAATACAATAGTTCACATCAGTACTAAGCTCATTTGACCAAAGAAGCACAGTAATGTTTTTAAATCACCTGTTTATATCCATCAGCATGTAAAATCACAGGACACAAATATGGAAAGGTTTAATATGTTCATAAATAAGAGTATATTATCTCAGCGTAAGCTTTAAAAAAAAGGTCTATGCAGTCAGTCAGATAGTGGGGGAAGCTGACTCTACATTTTGACTGAAGCTAAGATATTACAAAATTATGACTGTTGTCATCACCAAGAAATAATAAATAAAGCAACATAAGTAGCTTTTCTGGAAGCAAAATTACATCTACCATAATAACAACTCCAAGCAAGAATTAATTTGGAGAATGAATGCAATTTGTGCTTTGTTTCTATAAAAATGCAGTGTTACTTTCAGACATTTCTAAATGACTAGATGTATAAATAAGCAGTTAATTTATTTTCATCAGTTTATTTCTAGTTCATCTTATGCAGACTAGAGATAGCACTAAATATTACCTAGATTTTCCCCCAGTACTTCAACTGTATGAATCAGTAATCTTTTTAAAACAATGATTTATTATAATTCTTAAGGTAAACAACAAAAACAAATTCTCAAATTGTAACTTTATATTAAGTGTTAAAAATTTCATGTCACAGAGCCAATACTTGTTAACAGCATCTTTAATTTCATATTAATAGTCCAATCAAGAACACTAATGACTACCTGGCAATAGAGTAGAAAGAACTAGAATATTTTTGTAAAGGGAACAGAAAAAACATGCAAAACACCCACCCCCACCAGAACACATGATCTTCCTTTTCATTTTGTAATCTAAACTTGTAACATTTTGATAAATACATGATCATTCAACACAATACAGATCTTTTATAGCATTTCTCAAGGAAATTACAGTTTTTGGTCTTAAGGAATACGACTGAGATGGAAAAGAGGATGAAAACAGTGAAATGAGGGGGCAGTGTTCTCTACACTCCAGCACGGAGCTGCTCATCCTGTCAGGTTAGCGCAATCACAGCTCAGTACAGGATTTTCAAGGCAACTAAGAAGGATGGACACAGGTTATTGCCCCTTCCTAGAGTTAACAATGCTTTGAAAAGGTCTGATCTGTTCATAAAGGATTGTTTTTCTTTTTCTGAAAAGGGAACAAAGAATATATATATATATTCCCAAATTTATACACAAGTTAAATGGTAGTTTTAGACTACACAATAAAACAGTCACCATCTGAGGCTGGTGATACCTTAGATGGTCCAAAACATGATCCAGTGAAACAAGTCCATGTTTTTGTGCCACAAACAACTAGAAAGCTTTCCATTACTGTTCTTATGCCATGTTCAGGTAACTCCTTAGGTAACAGACCTCCAAGATAGTGTACCTTCGTACTGAACCTGAATCTTTACTGACAATGGAATGCCAAATTCAAAACAGCTAGGGAAGTAGACTCTTCACTAGAAAATCTCAACCTTGATGTAAAACAAGGAAGAATTGAGTGCTAAATACTAATACCAAATATCTGAAGGCAGGATCTTTGTTTGTGGAAGACAGGGATGTACCTGAATGAAAATCAACCAGCTCAGAACAGAGAATGAAGCATGTTTTTGAGAAAGTGACAGGGAGAAAGAAAGAAGGAAAATAGTAGAGAGTCAGAGCTAGACAGCAAAGAATTATTAGACAGACTGGAAATAAGAGAAAACGTGGTGTGGCATGTGCATGGCTCCCTCTTTCTGTATCTCTGTGTTCCTAATAACTTACAATGTAGGCCAAAACAGAAGGCAAGAATGAGCCTTCTGATGGACAGAGATAAAGATTTGGGGCTAATAGGCTGTTCTGCTTTGTTGGGTTTTTTTTTTGTTGTTTGTTTGTTTGCTTGATTCATACCTGAAAGCCTTGAATCCTTGCTAAATATCCCAGCTGTTTTGAAGGTTGTACTGGAGAACAAGGGGGAGTAGGAGAACTTCCTTTTAAACCTATGGCTTCAGCTGTAGGAGATGTTCCATTCATAAGGAGTTCCCTTGCAATTGAAGCGGAACTATTCGATGTGGGAGATATACTGAAGAAAGAACTTGAAGGTTGGTTCATATCTTTGGGTGACAAATAGCCTAGACTAGTGCCAGAGATTACTTTGTGGCGGCTGGCTTCCATCTCTTGATAAACATCAGGAGACAAATGAAGAATCCCTTTTGGAGCTATAAATAAAATGAGAAAACATGGTTAGCATACTTAAAATAATGAAAACAGAAACAAGCTACAGCATCATTAACTCAATGATTTCACTTGGTGTAGTAACAAAGCAATGCAAAACAGTGCCAATTAGATGTGTTCCCCACACCTACAGAGGCAATTGCAACCTCTATTTAGAGAAGACTCATGCATGTTTTCAATGTTCCTAAAATCTGAAGTTTAAATAATACACAAAGAGATTTCAGTGCACTGTGCGTGTATGTGTGGCTCAGAAGCTATGGAGACAGAAAAGAAATTGATCTGTAGAAGTACAATGGGGGGAGAGAGTAGAGAATATGCAGTGTGTTTGCTTTGAAACGTCATATTTTATGTCCTCATAAGGAGATATGAAACTCTCAACTGCAGTAACTAGGGCACAATAGGTAAAATGAAAGCTGAGTCAATCCAAGTGTCTTCTGCAGTGTAAACCCATATATCCAATGGCCTACTGGTCCTCGCCTCTCCACAAGGACAGCTATCACTACCTCATGTACATGTCAAAAAGTGACAGCATCCTCTTTCCAAAACCAGCACCATCTCCTACTGTGTGCAACTCATTACGGGATCATCATCTATCTGTTCAGTCGCCTAACCTAGAACACTGGCAACCATCTTTGATTTACCCACAACTAAGTAGTTACCATGTCCCATCAAACGTATTTAGAATTTGTTCCTTTATCATCAAATGTATTTGTTCAAGCCAGACCAAGAACAGATTCTAATATCAAGAGAAATGAGCCAAGGCTGTGCCATCAGTTGGTGGACTTTTAAAAAAGATGGAAGAGGCAATTCCCTTTGATGGTAATCTGTCTCAGAGATATTTCACACCACACTTCACACTGTCTCCTCTAATGGTTTTTGATCCTGTATTAACAATTCTCATATCATAATTATGTCCTTTGAAATGACTGAAAATCATACTTTTGGAGAATGTGCTCTGAGAGATACTTCAGCACTCACTCCCTCCTCCGGCACTGGCCTGATTCAAGCCCTCAGAGTTTCTCACCTGGGTTCCTGAAACAGTCTCCCGAGTATCTATGTCCCAAACTGTGTTCTATAACACATTTTCCAGATAAAAGGGTTTCATGATTGTTTTGGAAACAGAAAGTATTGATGGCTGCACAACATGGTGAATATAATTAATGACAACAACAACAAAAAAATTGTTATACATATATTTTTATTACAATATATTTTTAAAGTATTTTAGAATAGGATACCATGATAAATAAATCTGAGTGAAAAAGACAAATTATATCATATCACACATTGCTTCTTGTTGTTGAGTGCCACTGAGTTGGTTCCGACTCATAGGAACCCTGCACAGGGTTTCTGAGGAGCAGCCGGTGGGTTTGAACTACTGATATCTTATAGCACCTCACCATTAGCATAACAAACACTTATTCACCTTGGCTTAACCTCGGGTTTACTAAATTTATTTTATATCCAAGCATTTTTTACAGAGTATTAATAGCATCGAATACTTTGAGAAATGCTAGAGGCTACACAAGTTTGTTATTTAAAGTCATTCATTGGTTCCCCAGCACTTTCACGCCAAGAATCCAAATTCCTTAACATGAACTGTTTTTGTTGTTAAGTGCCCTTGAGTCGGCTCCGACTCATAGCGATCCTGTATAGGGTTTCCGAGGCTATAAATCTTTACAGGAGCAGAAAGCCTTATTTTTGTCCCATAAAGCAGATGGTAGATTCTAACTACTAACCTTAAGGTTAGCAGCCCAGTTCATAATCCACTACACAATGAAGGGTCCTTCACATGACCTACAAACCCCTTAATGATGTGGAAACCACGAACCTCTCTATCCTCAATTATGATTTCCTTTACAAAATCATGCTCCAGTCAGACACTGCATTTGCAGTTCTTCTAATACTTAAGGCTGCTTGATCCCCATCACACCGTGTTACTAAGTCACACAAGTACACACACACATTTGAACTCTTACTCCTATGTTTCAGACACTATGTTAATCAATATTGTCCTGCCCCTAAAGTCAAGCTCAGTCTATTGCTAGAGGGAAGTAAAAAGGGAACTAAATGCAAAAGGCAAAGCTAGAGGAGGGGATGGGCCAGGTTCCAAGGGGACTTTATCCTGGTGGCATTCAAGCACTAAAGAGTTTTTTTAAATCAGTGAAGGTATATAACCAAAGATATACCATTCAACAATTTATACATGTGCAACTAATGCCACTGATTACATTCTTAAAATGGTACTACATTCTTGGTATCTTTTTTCTGAATTCTATTAAAATTCTTGTAAACTCATTACCCTTCAAACTTCTCATCCAAACTTTCCAGTTGCCATTGTTAATTTGATCTCACATAATTCCTTAATTTTTATTTCTTATTTTTGTAATTTAAATAGGTTTAAATAGCTTATGATAATTTTTGGATTTTCTTTATGGCTTTGTGTAATTTTCAAACTCACTACATTAAGATGAGTTAGTTTTATGGTCAGAAAAGAATTTCAATAACTTCTTAATTTAAAAGATTGGAAAAAAATACTGATAATCTCACCAACCAGAAGAAATTACTTTTAGCATTGTGCTTTTAAATGTAGGCTTTTAATTTTTCTCACTCCTGTGTGTTTTTTTGTTGCTGTTACTATAATTTGAAAAAAAAAAAAAATTAAATCACAGGAAAAACATATGACCTTGTCGTTTAGAAAACAATATATACTTTAACTACAAGTTTTAAAATGCATAACATCATTGCTTCTTTAAATATTTCATATTGTCATACATCTAATTTCTTTTTAATTCATTGCAATTATAAACCACAGGAGCATTCTAATAACTAAGTTCTTGTTCACATGAAACACTATTTCCTTCAATGAGAAGCAGAATTGCTAGCTCAAAGGCTATGCATTCTAGGTATTTTGACACTTACTAACACCACCCTCCAACAAGGTGCACTGGTTTCACTCCCACAGAAATATATGAAACGGTGTAATTTTTTTCCCTATTTCAAGACTGGACATTATAATTTGTAGATCTGTGTAACTATCTACAGCAACAGTGACAGAAAGCAGGTCAGTAATTGCCTAGGGATGAAGGCGGAAGGAATGATAGTTACAAATGGTATTGGGATGTTCAGTTCACAGGTCTATAAACATGCCAAAGCTCATCAAATTGTACCATTATGTGCATTTTATTATACTTCAATTATTACTCAATAAAACTGTGAGAAACACTTGCCAATTTGATATGTGAAGATTTATTACCAATTTTTTTTTTTTTTTTTTTACTAGCAGACTAAATACTATTGTTAAGTGTCATAGAGTTATTTCTGACTCATAGGGACCCTGTATAGGGTTTCCAAGATTGTAAATATGGCAGGCTGTGGTTCAAAGTCCAGTTTTTATCTTACAGAGCCACCATGCTCCCATAAATATTATATGTATTTCTAGTTTAAATATAATAACTTAAATGTTATGACTTGAATTTCTATACTCAATTTATGAAACAAACTAACAACACAACTTCAATATTGCTATTATACAGCAGTAATGGGTTTGCCAATACTAGTATTATAAAGCACTCAACACCCTCAACACTCAAGAGTGGAATTACATCACAGTAAGAACTCACTCAGAGTTTAGAATCTCTTATTCTCTGTCAAGCCTGAGTTGGCTTTTCTTTACAACTAAAGAAGTTTCCTTTCTACAAAGATATACTAACATAACTATAGTCACTGAAAGAGTATAAAGACATATGTGGATTTATGCGGCCACCTACTGGATGATCAGTAACAGAGTGAAGTTAAGTTTTTCCTGATGTGAATGGAAGTGTTTTTTAATAGGGTAAAGATCTAAAAATACAATCAAGGTATAGTTTAGTAAGGTATACAGAGTTATGGCCAACTAAGTCTCCTGAAAATCTACACCATTATATAGTTTATTAGCAATGTGTCTATCTGAAACAGTTTCCTACACATCTCGCAAACAGGCTTTAGTTATGCTCAACAATCCTTGCCACTCTGTGATAATTCACTATTATCTCCATTCACTTTTTGTTTTCTTCTTTTACTTCCCCATTTTCATTTACTTTTATCTGAGAATAAAATTTTTTCCCTCCATGTAACCATTTTACATGTGTCTTTATGGATGCATCTTTCTTCCTGTTGGTTTAATATTTTATTCATGGGCTTAAACCAATGCATTTACCTCACTCAAGTTTCTGGAAGTACATTAAAGAATGCATAGCTAATTTCTTTAAACAGGAAGCTTGTTGTTACCTTTGATACCAGAGCTTGGGGGGGGGGGGAATGTGTGAATCTTACCGTATGTTTCCACAAATCAATTTGAATTCTTGCAATAACTATGTTGGACTAAATATTTTGCTTATAAATATTAAAATATCCAATAATACTTAGGTCCACTTCTATCACACAGTTTTTCATAACAAAAACATGATGTTATTTCCCTAAAAACAAATACATTCTTTTAAAATTCCTAATTATAAAGAATTTTTTATTGAAAACAAGAACTGTTGGTCCAAAACTGGAAATATGAAAAAGTATGAACAGCAACTGCAGAGTAATGGCTCCAGAAATGTTGCCCCAGGGTAGAAGCAGTACAAGAGAACTTCCAAAGCTCTGCCAAAGAGAGTGTTGGTAAATTCAAGTCGAAAAGTGCTTTCAAAAGACAATGGGAGACTTTAGTAGTAAGAAATTAACAGGAGCTTGGTCGCTTCATGAAAGTGAGAAGGTACACAATAAACTAGCAAGTTTGCCCTAGAAAAGCAGGGGAGAGAAAGTGAAAACTTGCACGATCAGAATAAATCTCATAGACTGGCCTCAAAAATTATCCTGACAGACAGACTCCTGTGAACCCGGGTAGAGACCTGGTTGGCCAGCAGTGTGGCAAGACCTGAGGACTCCTGGGCCCAGAGTCAGTGACATAGCCACAGAGTACTAGAGTAGAGAGTTAAGCATCCAGCTGATAAGAAGAGAGGGCATATGCATAAGAACACCCACACTTGCAGATAATACCCACTCAACCTGGCTTCAATGACTGGATGATCAGAGCTCAACTAGAAGAAGAAAGAAGAGGAAAAAAAAGAGTAATCTGATACAATTTAATGAAATAGACCTATACCTATGCATGCAGTATCTCAAAAGAGGGAATAAATCTTTACAGCAAGGATCATTTCCACCCCCTCCATACACAGAGTAGACAGGGATGGGCAACTTGGACATTGGCTACCCAAAGTGTGGATGCTACAAGGCAAGAAGTGACTGGCTTACAAGCTTTCAAGAGGGCACAGAGGAAGGTAGAATCTCCACTGAGTAGTATCCAATCTGTCTGGGTGGGGCTGGTGAAAGGAAATGCGGATAGGTCTCTTGTGATACAATAGTGAATAATTGTTATCAGGACTGATTGTGAGGGTTGGAAATATAAAAGTAGATGTTTTGAAGCAAAAGGAGAGGAGTGATTGACTTTGCAGTCTAGGAGCGGAGGTCCCTGGGACCCATCAAGGGAGAAGAACGGATAGCAGGACCCTACCCAAAGAAACAGTGACGCCAGAGATGGAGGCAAAGACGATGATTGGAGAGATGGAGCGGCTGAGGACTCTAGACCCAGAGAGGGAGAGAGTCTGTGTGCTGATGACCGGGGGCAGGCTTGCAGGGTATACCCTTTGGTTGGTTGATGATGCATGGAGGGATTGTAATCATGGCAATGAAACGATACACAATAGGATGAATGTAAAGCTAATGTCCTCCCATGTAAACTATCACACAATTCACAATAAAACATTAAAAAAAAAATTATCCTGACAAAGGGCTCCAAGTCTAACTATATTAGACTGTGATGTAGTTTATGTCCCAAGGCATTGCTGACAACTGGGCAATCATCTAGTAATTACTGCAGCCCAATAACTGAGTGTGATAGAAAGATCAGGGAGAGAGAGTGTTAAAGACAGCCTGCTAAATGAATGTGGCTGTTCACATGCCCGAGGTTGTACTCTCCAAGAATAACATCAGAGATGTCGAACGGCTCCAGAAATGTTGCTGTTAGATGCTGTCTAGTCAATTTTGACACAACAGAAAGAAACACTGTCTAGGTCCTGTGCCATCCTCACAATTATTATGTTTCAGCCCAATGCTGTTGCCACTGTGCTCATCCATCTCCTTGGAGGTCTTCCTTTTTTTCACTGACCCTCCACTTGACCAAGCATCATGTCCTTCTCCAGGGACTGGTCCCTCCTGACAATGTGTGTGAAACACAAAACACAAAGCTCAAGAAGCAGATTTCACAAAAATAGTCCTGTCAAGTCACTATACAATAAGACAGCAAAAAATTAAAAACAAAAAAAAAGCCCAGAACAAGTAAGGAATCAACAGCCTCCAAACTGGACCAATAAATAACATCATGATGTTGCTGCTGTTAAGTGTCGTCAAGTAGATTCTGATTCACAGCAAGTCTGTATACAGTTTCTAAGGCTTTAAATCTTGGAGGGAACAGAAAGCCTCATCTTTCTCCAGGGGAACAGCTGGTGGGCTTGAACCATGGACCTTGTGCTTATTGTATGGCACCACCATGCTCCCAACACATCATGATAAATGGAGAAAATCTTGAGAATTTGTCAAAGTTTGATTTTACTTGGCTCCACAGTCAACACTTATGGAAGGAAGTAGAATCAAGAAATCAAACAACATATTGCATTAAGCAAATCTGTTGCAAAAGATCTCTTTAAAATGCTAAAGAACAACGATGACATTTTGAGGACTAAGATGCACGTGACTCAAGACATGGTATTTTCAGTTGTTTCATATGCACGTAAAGCATGACAATGCATACAGAAGACCATAGAAGAATCAATGAATTTGAATTATGGTGTTGGCAAAGAATGCTCAAAGCACCATGGTCTGCCAGAAGAATAAACAAGTCTGTCTTACAATAAGTGCATCCTGAATGCTCCTTGAAAGTGAGGAAGGTGAGACTTTGTCTCACATACTTTTGAACCTGTTATGAGGGACCAGTCCCTGGAAAATATCATGCTTGGCAAAGTAGAGTGTCAGCAAAAACAGGAAATCCCACAACAAGATGGATTGGCACAGGGCTGCAATAATGGACTAAAAAATGACAATTGTGAGGATGGCACAGGACCAGGCTGTGTTTCATTCTGTGGTGCATAGGGTCACTCAGTGGCACCCAACAAAAACAACATGTCCAGTTCTCAGATAAAATGGTGAGACATGTAAAAATACAAAAACATCCATCCACACATACAGAAAAATATTAGGCAAGCAATAAAAATCAATGCAAATTCCTCCCCAATTTGGTATGCAGATTTAAGGTAATTCATATAAAAAAATTCCAACAAGATTTTTTGTAAAGAGAGACAAGATTTTTCTGAAATTTCTAAGTAAAGGTAGAAGAAATAAAATAGATTATACAATTTTGAAAAAAGGAGAATAAAGTGGGAGCCATCATTCAATCCACTTTGAGGATTTATTTAAACTAGAAATAAAATAGATTATACAATTTTGAAAAAAGGAGAATAAAGTGGGAGCCATCATTCAATCCACTTTGAGGATTTATTCTACAGTAACCGTAATCAAAACTGTGTGATAAGAAAACAACTTCTGCCAAGGGTTATGGAAAAAATAGGAAACAGATAATGAACATGATGATATAATTAATGGCACTAAACTACAAGCATCCTAGTGTGGCACTGTGGGTTAATTCACTGGACTGCAAAGTCAGTCTGAGCTGCTATTCCTAAGGAACCCTATCTAGGGTTGCTATGGGTCGGAACCAACTTCAAAGCACTTAGTAACAACAAACTGTACATATGAAGATTATGGTGGTGGTGGTGTGCCATGGAGTGGGTTCCAACTTACAGCGACCCTGTACAGGGTTTCTGAGGCTGTATATCTTTATGGAAGGAGAAAGCCTCATTTTCTGCGGAACTGCTGATAGTTCAAACTGCTGACCATGAGGTTAACAGCCCAACTTGTAACCACTACACTACTGGAGATCCTTTGTGAAGATTATAGAAATGGCAAATGTTTTGATACCTATACATTTACATTTTTTCAAAAATCAATAAAAATAATAACTTTGGCATGGTGAAGACACAAACACATAGAATAATGAAAAAGGGCAGAGAACCCAAAAATAAACTATCATAAATATACCCAAGTGATGTCTGACAAAAAGTACAAGAGCAATTCAGTGGAGGAAGATGCCCTTTTTCAACACACGGTTCTGGAGCAATTGGACAACAATAGACAAAAAATTACATTTCACACAAAATCTGACACCTGATATAAAAATTAACTCAAAATGGATGGTGAATTTAAATGTAGAATTTTAAACTAAAACTTCTATTTAAAAAAAAAAAAAAAAAAAAAAAAGCTTAGGTAAAATCATTGGCGTTGAGGACTAGGCAGAGTTCTCAGGGTTGACACTAAAAGTAAAACCATAAAAAAGGAAAAGTGAAAAATTGGACCTCACCCATATTATAAAGCTTATAAGCTTTCTCTTTGGAAAAGACTCTCTTGTGTTAAGAGGATGAAAACACAAGATACAGACCGGGCAACAATATAGGCAAACTACATATCCAATATAGAACTAATACCAAGAATATATTTTTTAAAAAACTCTAAAAAACCACAACAGTAAGAATAAATTAAATAATCACATTAGAAAATGAGCAAAATAAGACAGTTTACCAATGAGTATATACAAATATCAAATAAGCATATAAATGGTATTCAATATCATTAACCCTAGAGAAATGCAAGTTAAAACTACAATGAGATATCACTATGTGCCTGTCAGAATAGCTAAAGTAAATAGTGGTAACATTAAATGGTGGTGAGAATACAGAGAAACTGGATTGCTCACATACCACTGCTGATGGGAATGTAAAATGGTACAGTCACTCTGGAAAAGTTTGACAGTTTCTATAAAAACTAAACATGTAGGACTTCTGTCAAGATGGCAGACTAGGCAAATAAACTACACAAACCATCTACAACAAAGATAAGAGAAACCAAATGAAACAGATAGAAATGATATAATCTTGGAACCTAACCTTCAGAGAAAGGGATAGATAACTAGATTTAATACCAACTAGGAGAAGCTGAATGAAAGTGGTGAGTGAGGAGGCAGATGCAGTACAGTCACCTTGAACTTTTGCAAGCAGCATTTGGAACAAGACAAGAGGCCTAAGAACACAAATGCACACCAGTGTTAATGATGACGTAGGTGAGTCCTCCCCCTTGTTTTCCACATCTGCCTGGTGACAAGAGGTGTGGCTAGCCCCCACACACTCACCCCCTGACACAGCCTCTGCTCTGCCTGAGGTCAGAGCCTTACCCTCTTGGATCTGGAGGTGCCTGAACTCCATCTCATCAGACCAGCAAAATGTACAGTGCCAGCTACCTGACCAGCCTGGGTTGAGCAAGAACTCCTTCCATAACCAGTTACTCTCTGGGCCCCCAAAAGTGCCTTCCTGGAACAAGGACCCTAACCTCCGCCACCTTCTGAGCCAGAATGAATTACTTCTGGATTAGGCATTCTGATCCCAGACAAAATCTCGATCAGCAGAAACTGCATCTAGGACCAGGTCTGTACCCCTCTTTACCTGCCCCAGCCTCCCCATGAGTTCCTTGGATGGCAGAGATTGTTGATCCATATTAGGTGTTCCGCCCCAACAATTTTCTGCTCTCTGGGTCTTACCCCACTTTTCTCTTTTTTGCTTTGCTTTTTTCTTTATCTGTTTTCTTTTCTTTCCCTTCCTACTGATTTTCTTTTTTCTTTCTTTTCTTCTGTTTCTTTTCTTTTACCTTCCCTCTTCTTTATTTTTTCTATTAGTTTTGTTTCTTTACTATTCTACTTCTCTTTTCTTTCCCCCATCTCTCGTTTTGTTTATTGAGTTTCTTCTTTCCCCTTGATTTTCTTTTCTTTTTAGTTATAAAATTATTTTTTTCTTGCTGCTGTTTACCTGTTTTCCAACTTTTTCCCCACCCTTTATTACTTTATTTTTTGTTGTTTGTTTCTATGTTTTTGTATTTTTAAATTTTCCTACCCCACCTGAAGGGACAGCAACCATACCCAGTTGGCTCAGCCACCCTCAGACCTCCTCTAGCTTCACCTACTAGGCAAGAGTTACTACCCACTCAATACCACCTGATCTTTGATGGACAGCAGCCAACACCAGCTCAAACCACCTTTGACTATGCTACATGAACAATAAACAGAGAACTGTGCAGACATACACACCCACCAAGAGAAAATGCTGAGTGATTAAGAACACACCAACACATACAAATATCAATTAAATATATATATAACACAACTATAATATCTCAGAGGAAACAATCAGAGAAAACAGACAATTACAGTTCACCTGAAAAAAATAAGCTAGAGTGGCTCAAACAAGTGACCAAAATGCAGAGTAGAAAACCTTTCTGAGGAAGAAACGGCATTGGAACTAAGTGATAAGGAATTAAAAATAAAGAAATTTAGGTACCTTCAACAGATTGAGAGAAAGATTAAGGAAGCTACAGACAAAATCAAGCAAAACACAGTAAATTTCATGAAGACACTACAAGAACTTATGAAAAAAATTAATGAAAAATTAGAAACCATACAAAAACAGCAAACAGAAATCCAGAAGATTAATACTAATATTTCAAAAGACACAATACACTGAAAAGGAATCGGAATAGAACTGAATCAATAGAAGGCTGAATAAGTGAACTTGAAGTGGCAATGTAGGTTAATGCGCCAGATTGCAAAGCCATTTGAACTGCAAGGTTGGTGGTTCAAGCTCACCAGCTGCTTCTCAGAAATTCTAAACAGGGTCGCTATGGGTTGGAACTTACTTGATGGCATGTCAAAACAACAACATACTAACAATCAGAAAAAAAGAACAAAACAATCTAAACAAAGCCTAAGAACTATGTGGCACACCATCAAAAGCAATAACTGACATATGATCAGAATCCCAGAAGAGGAAGAAACAACAAAAAAAAAAGCACAAAGAAAATCATGTTGGAATAAAACTTCCCTAGCATCATGAAAAACAAGAAGATAAGCATTTAAGAAGCTGGAAAAAACAAACAAACAAACATGATGTACCTCAAAAGAAAATCAGCAATACATATATTCAAATTTTCCAAAACCAAAGACAAAGAAATAGTTCTGAGAGCAGTTCATGAAAAATGAAAAGTTATCTACAAAGGAGAGCCAGTAAGACTAAGTTCTGATTTCTAAGCAGAAACCATGCAAGCAAAAAGGCAATGGATGACATATAAAGAACTCTGAAAGAAAAAAAATGTCAACCAAAAATCACATACCTAGAAAAATTGTCCCTCAAATATGACAGTGAAATTAGGGCATTTCCAGGTAAACAGAAATTAAAGAAAGTTGTAAAAACCAGACCAATCTCACAAGAAATACTAAAGGAATTATTCTCTGGGCAGAAAACCAATTAACAGTAGACAATAACTTGAGCTTAATATACATCACCACACTACCCGAAAGTCAACCCATATGAAGAAGTATTCAAAACAAAACAAACCTACAAGATAGAAAATAGGAAACCAAAGGTACAAATGTGTAACAAAGACAATTACAAAGTAAAAGGAGGGAATAATGTAGCTACAGAACTTCTAAGTGAAGAGGAGTTAAATGGATTTCAAGTTAGAACAAAATTGTTTTAAACTTGGGGTGAAATTAGGACAGGTTACTTGGTGAAGGGGAAGGCAACGTGCAGTAAGAGGGAGACTGGCAAAAATGATAGAGGCAGGGAAGACACTGGGAGGCATACAAGAGTTAAAGGCAACAGAGGTAAATACTGTTATATACACAATCCTGCAGTAACAGTGATCTCATAGCATTGTGGTTACAAGTCAGGCTGCTAATGTCAGGGTCAGCAGTTTGAAACTACCAGTCGTTCTATGAGAGAAAGATCAGGCTTTCTGCTCCTGTAAAGATTTACAACCTCGGAAACCCTGTACAGGGTCACTATAAGTCAAAACCGACTCCACAGCACACCATCACCACCACTACCATGAGCAGATGCATGGATAGACGTGCTGAAGAGGTTATAGGAAGAAAAATGGTTAAGATAGCCACTGATATATATATATATAGGTTTGACAGAGGATATTTGTGCATGGGCATTTACCTTTGCTGCAAATATATCCATGAATGTAGTGGAGCATAAAGGGGACTAATATATGAAAACTTCATAGAAATAACCAAACACTTTAAGGAGATGAGTCAGTGGCCCTGGGGACTCAGGACCATAGTCTTAGGGTACACCATGGTCAATTCACATAACATACTCTTTGATGCTCTTTGTAGTTTTAGATTTTATATTTATGTTTTTGATCCATCTTGAGTTAGTTTTTTGTATATGGTGTGAAGTACAGTTCCTGATTCACTATAGCACAAATAGATGTACAGTTTTGTTAGCACCATTTGTTACCGAGACTATAATAAGTCTGTCCCTTTGTCACAGATCAGCTGCCCATAGGTTGTGTGGCTTTATTTCCAAGTTCTCAATTCTGTCCCATTGGCTAATGTGTCTATTGCTGTACCAGAATGATTTGACTACCATAGCTGTGTAACAAGTTTTGAAATCAGGAAGTATGAGGCCTCCTATTTGCCCATTTTCAATGCACTGAAGGCATTGGTGAAAAACAAGGCTTTAAAAATTGATAAAATATCAATAGAAACATTTAAAAAAACTGATGTAGCACTGGAAGCACTCACTACTCTTGGTAGCCAACCAACTAGAAGAGATCTACTTTTGTGCCCATTCCAAAGAAAGGTAATCCAACAGAACATGGAAATTATCAAACAATATTATTAATATTACATGCAAGTAAAATTTTGATAAAGATAATTTAAGAACAGTTGAAACAGGACATCAACAAGAAGCTATAAGAAGGCAAGATGGATTCAGAAGAGGACATGGAACCATGGATATCATTACTTACACCAGATGGATCTTGGCTAAAAGCAGATATTATCAGAAAGATGTTTACTTGTGTTTTATTGACTATGTTAAGGGATCCAACTGTGTGGATCAAAACAAACTAAGGACAACAATGAGAAATATGGGAATTCCATAACACTCAATTGTGCTCATGAGGAACCTGTACAGAGACCAAGAGGTAGTCATTAGAATAGAACATGGGGATACTGAGTGGATTCAAATCAGGAAAGATATGTGCCAGGGTTATATCCTTTTACTCAATTTTAAAATCTGTATGCTGAGCAAATAATCCTACAAATTGTACTATATGAATCAGAACACAGCATGAGAATTGAATTGTTATCCATAGTTTGTTATTGTCTATTTATGTTGATATTCTTAGGCCCACTTTCTCTTCATTTTTAAGTTCTGAAACTACACCATTTATTCCCTCTTTTTGCTCTGCAGTCATCATAATTTACAAATTGACATCTCTAAGTCCTTATTTTCGGCCTTGTTGCTTTATTTTATTTTGACAATTCTTTATCTAGGTTGGTTTCAGGGCGATGCTGTCATGTGTCTTAATCTCAGGTTGTTATCTGACACTGTTGGTTCTCTGTCCAAAGGACTCCCTTTAGCATTTCATGTAAGGTTCGTTAGTTTTACTTATTTCTATAATCTCTATTTTTCTTTAAATGATGTAGTTTCACAATCATATGCCGTTTGCCACTTCTTTCTGTTAGCACAACAGAATGAAACACTACCCAGTCCTGTGCCATCCTCACAATTGCTGTTATTTCTGAGTCCATTGTCATTGCCACTGTGTCAATCCATCTTGTTTGGAAGGTGTTCCTCTTTTTCATTGACCCTCCACTTTAACAAACATGATGTTCTTCTTCAGAATTAATCCCCCCTGAAAACCTGTCTAAAGAGCAAGAGATGAAGTCTTAACATTCTCACTTTGAAGGAGCATTCTGGCTGTATCTCTTCCAACAGAGTTGCTTGTTCTTCTGGCAGTTTATGATACTTTCAATATTCTTCTCCAACATCTTAATTCAAATACGTAGGTCCTTCTACAATCTTCCTTATTCACTGTCCAACTTTCACATGCGTATGACGGAAGTGAAAAGACCATCACTTGGGTCAGGCATACTTCAGTTCACAAACTGACATCTTTGCTTTTTTACACTTTAAAAGGTCTTCTCCAGCAGATTTGTCTAATGCAGTGCGCATCATTTGATTTCTCGATTGCTGCTTCCTTGGATGGTGATTGTGAATCTAGGAAAAATGAAGTCTTAGACAAACTTTAATCTTTTCTCCATTTATTGGTCCAGTTGTGAGGATTTTTGTTTTCTTTACATTGAAGTGTAATCCATACCGAAGGCTGTGGTCTTTGATCTTCATCAGTAAGTATTTTAAAAGTTCTCTCTGCTTCCTGAAAGCAACATTGTGTCATCTGCATATTCACAAGTTATTAATAACTCTTTGCCTAGTCTTGATGCCATGTTCTCTTCATGTAATCCATACTCTCAGATAACTTGCTTAGCATACAAATTTAATAAATATGGTGAAAGGATACAATCCTGGTGCACACCTATCCTGAATTTAAACCATTCAGTATTCTCTTGTTCTGTTCTAGGTCTGACTGCCTCTTAGTCTAAGTACAGGTTCCTCATGAGCACAAAGAAGTGTTCTGGAATATGCATTCTTCACAATGTTACTCATAATTTGTTATGATGAAATGTCTTTGTATAGTCAATAAAGCACAAGTAAACATCTTTCTGGTATTCTCTGTTTTTAGCCAAGATCTCTCTGAAATCAGCAATGATATCCTTTGTTCTACATCCTCTTCTGAATTCAGCTTGAATTTCTGACCACTCCCTGTGTACTGCTGCATCCATTTTTTAGTCTTCTTCAGCAAAATTTAATTTGCATGTATTTGTATTTGTTGGTGATATTTTCCAATTTCTACATTCTGTTGGGTTATCTTTTTTTAAAATGGGTACAAATATGGATCTCTTTCAATCGGTTGGATAGTAAGTGCCTACACGACTGAATCAGTTTGTTGAAACATTTGAATTTAGACTCTGTCAATTTCTGGAGACTTGTTTTTTGCTTCAGTGCAACTTGAGTATCTTTGTTCTTGATAATATGGCACACCTCTTGAAGTGGTTGAACATCAACCAATTCTTTTTGGTACAGTGACTCTTGTGTATTCATTCCACCTTCTTTTGATGCTTCCTGCATCATTCATTTTGCCCAAAGAATCCTCAATATTACAGCTCCAGTCTTGGATTTTTTTCTTCAGTTCTTTTAGCTTGAGAAATGCTGAGCGTGTTCTTCCCTTTGGGTTTCCCAACTCCAGTTCTTTGCACATTAAATTATAATGCTTTGTCCTCTCAAGGTGCCCTTTACATTTTTCTGTTCAGCTCTTTCACTTCTTCATTTTGTCCAGTTGCTTTAGCTTCTCTGTGCTCAAGATAAAGTTTCAGTGTCTCTGATAACATCCATTTTGGTATTTTTTCCCTTTGTATCTTTATCATGATCTAAAGCTGTCTTCATATATGATTTTCTTGATGTTATTTCACAATTCTTCTGATCTTTGGTCACTGGTGTCTAATGCATCAAATCTGTTCTTGAGATGGTCTCTAAATTTAGATGGGACGTATTCAAGGTCATAGTTTGGCTCTCATGGACTTGTTTTAATTTTCTTCCGTTTCAAACTGAACTCTTCCATATCAGCAATTCGTGGTCTGTTCCACAGCTGATTATACTCAACTTCACCACACTCTCTTCCCAAAGATGTAGTCAACTTGATACCTGTGTATTTCGTCTGGTGAAGTCTATGTATACAGTTGCCATTTATGTTGTATGACCCTTTCTCTATGTTTCCAACTTTCACATTATTACAACCACGCACCTTGATTGTATGTTTGGTCAATTTAAGAGTGAAGAAGTTGGTACAATTCTTCAATTTCATCATCATTGGCTTTAGAGGTTGGAGCAAAACTTTGAATGATAGTGGTATTAATTGGTGCTCCTTATAGGCTCATGGATACTATCCTAAGACAGACAGCATTGTACTTCATGATAGACTTAGAAGTACTCTTTATGATGATGAATATGATACCATTTCTCTTCAATTTGTCCTTTCCAGTATAGTAAACCATGATTGTCTGATTCAAAATATCCAGTACCAGTTTATTTCTGCTTATATGTTCCATTTCATTTTTGATGACTTCCAATTTTCCTAGATTCATACTTCATACATTCCATATTCCATTGATCAATGGATATTTGCAGTTGTTTCTTCCCATTTTGAGCTTTTCCATATTAGCAAATAAAGGTCCCAAAAGTTTACTCCATGCATGTCATTAAGGTCATCTCTACTTTGAGGAGGTAGCTCTTTCCCAGTAATATTCTGAGTGCCTTCTAATCTGAGTAGGTAATCTTCCAGCACTAGATCTGAGTATGTTCTGTGGCTATACAAAAGGTTTTCAATGGCTAACCATTCAGAAATGGTCTGAAGCTACTTCTTCCTAGTCTGTATTAGTTTCAAAACTCTGCTGACAGTCCACCGTTGTTGACCTCGTTGGTATTGACAATACAGGTGGTATAGCTTCCTGTTTCACAGCAACACACCACAGCCACCACATTACAGCAAACTGACAGGTGAGTAATGGCACCACATATAGTTTATGTTTACTTAGAAATTACTTTGTTTCACCATCATATAATTTCTGTTTATTCAGACATGACCTAGCTTCACCACCTTATTTGAGGAACAACTTGCTGGATATGTCATTTCTGCTTGTCAACAGTTTTTCTTTCTTGTCATCCCTTTGCTTTCTTGCCTGCATGGTTTCTGCTGAGAAATCAGAGCTTAGTCTTATTGGTTCTCCTTTGTAGTTAACATTTTCCCACACTGCTCTCAGAATTTTATTTTGTCTTTAGTTTTAAAAGTTTGGTTATGATATGTATTGGTGATTTTCTTTTTGGGTCTACTTATTTGAAGTCTGCTGAGCCTCTAGAGTGTACATCTTACTTTTTCATGGTATCAGAAGTTTTCTACCCACAAATCTTAATAATTTTCTCTGTGTTTATTTTTGTTTTTGTTTTTTTTTCCATATCTTCCTGCATTAGAATACTGATCTTACAAAAGTTAGTCTCTTGCCAGTGTCCCACATAAATCTTACACTCTCCTTATTCTTTTTACTCAAACACATTAGTATTAAGGAATTTGTCTTCAGATTCACTGATTCATTGATTCAGTTCAACACATTATCTATTTCTGAAATCTTAATATCAATGTTCTAAATTTCTGTTTTGTATATTTGTTCTTACATTGTTTCCCCAAATTCTTCCACAGTTTTGTTGGTGTTTTCCTTGATTTCTTTCTAAATCTGGTGTTGGAAATTAAATGTTGTTGTTTATTAAATGCCATCAAGTTGTTTCCAACTCATAGTATAGGGCTTCTAAGGAGTGGCTGGTAGGCTTGAACCACTGACCTTGAAGTTCAAACTGACCATAATTCTCTTGAATTCCTTATCAGGTAGTTTCATTATTATTTATTGCTATGAAAGGTTTTCTGGCACTGTATTTTGGTGACTTGTGTGAGCAACTTTGTCCTGCTTCCTTGTGTGAATGGAAAATGCCTACTGTCTCTGAGACACTGTACTAATGCATTTATTTGATTATTGTGGAAAAAGGAGCTTAAAAAAAGAAAGTCAGTGTGGCAGTGGACAGTGCACGTAGATGACCGTAAAGGCAGTGGATGTAAGGCATCTAATCCACAAGAGCATGCATTGCCAAGCACAAAGGTTGTAAGTGCACACACAGGGCTCAAGGAATCATTTCTCACCAACTGCAGAGGCAACAAGCATGCATTGCTCAATCCTAGGAGGAAATCGGAGAGCTACCCTGGTAACAGAGGGGGAGAGGTTTCCATAGGGCAAAAGGCAGGCGAGTTGGAGCACTAGGTGGAAAGGGGCAACAGGGAGTGTTACTGGCCACAGAAAGCCATACCTTTAGTCACCAGGATAGTGTGGAAGTATGGAGGGAGACTGCACTCCTCCAGTTGCTGCTCACTGGCATCAGTGTATTGGATGTTTGCAGCCAGTTATCTGGTTCCTGCTCCAACTCAATGAAAGGGGGAAGGACCATCTTGAGTCCACTATCTCCACTGCCACCTCAGAGGCCTTCCCTACGACATGGGCACACAAACCCAAATGGACAGGGACCACTGTTGTGAGTGATTCTATCCCTAGTTAGTGTCTCCCCACTGCTTCGTGGTCACCTGAGACTCTGAAGTTCTCACCTGTTTTCCTGCACTTCCCTTCCTTAGACCTAGCTTGTGTTTTCCTCACCTTGTTTCACTCTGGATTTATCTACATGGTGTCTCTGTTTTACTGGGAAGTCTGTGAAGTTGCCTTCCTATATTCCTCACCAGGAATGCTGCTTGCAGTGAGTCAAACTAGCTACAGTGTGCCACGCTGGCTAGCAAAGCACTGCTCTGTATCTCTCCTAGTCTGCTGTTTTTATTCAGGTTCTTTTAGATGGTATATGATTTAATTCTCTATCCTTTCATTTGAAGCTAAGTGTTGCAGGATTAGCATCTGTATCTGTTTCACCTGGTCTCATGGATCTCTAACGACCTCACCACATGAGCTCCTATATTTTTTAATTTTCCTACCTTTTAATTAAATTTTAGAAAGAAATGGACCCGAGCTTTAAGCTTTGCCTATTTATTGCTACCTCCCTTCAAAAGGATAGTGCTAATTCACAATCCTACCCAATGCGTGAAAGCCTGCCTCTGAAACAGTTTCCAAAAAGAGAATGTCAGTGTTAGGTCCCTGACAATTCTGATGGATCAAAAATTAGATACTCACTTTGATTCTACTCTTTTTAAATTGCTGAGCACATTTTCATTATTTATTGTCTGTTCTTTTTAAAGGTTTCCTTAAGTGCTTTGGTCTTTCTGCTATTGGTGTAGTCACCTTTTTCTTATTGACCCATAAGTGTTCTCTGTGTTTAATTAACTTGTTGCATTGTAGGATACAATTTATGCTTTTCACTTGTCATCTGCCTTTTTAATTTTCTCATGCTGTTACTTGAATTTAGTTTTTATCTATCTATACTTATCTCTTGTTCGAAACTACCAGCCGCTCCGCGGGAGAAAGATGAGGCTTTCTACTCCCGTAAAGATTTACACCCTCGGAAACCCTGTACAGGGTCGCTATGGGTCGGAACCGACTCGACGGCACTTCACAACAACAACAATACTTACCTCTTACAGTTTCATTGTTTGCTCTTAAGCTTTAAAATATCCTCTTCCTAAAATTTGTAAATGTACCTTAAATTGCTTATATAGTTTCTTTTTAAAAAGTCATTATCTGTAATCTGTTTTGTGTAAAAAACATGAGTAAAGCAAGTTTTCAAAATCAGGAAAATTTAAATTTATTAAATCTTTCCTGAGAATATTCAGAAAAATACTGTTTGCTAATTAAAGACTTATTTTCTCCCTTCAGATTATTTTTCCTTTAAACAAATGGGCTTTGAAACACAGACTCGATGGGTATAAGTAAAGCAAGTTAACACTATCTCTCACCTTTCTAGACTCAGTGGGAGAGAAAAGAGCATCCCTGTCAAAGCAGCAGAAAGGGCTAGCTTCTCACCAGTTGGGCAGATCCAACACAGCCACCAGTGGGAAACTGAAAGGGTTATTTTTCTTGTAACACTTCCTTAGCTCAGGGGAGGAACAGCATTTCCATCTGCAGTCTGAGCAACAATGTAAGGAGAGCATGTATGTTCTGTTGTTCCCAAATGTTCCAGATAAACAGTCCTCTGTTTATGAGGTCTGACTTTGTTCAAATACAGCCAAGCATTAAGGAACTGGGCCATCTGGGCACAAGTAACCTACCAATTATTTAAAAATATACTGCTACAAGGAACAAACAAGATGGGGGATCGGGTGGACGTATAGCAGAGAGCTCCGCCAACAACACAGAATACCCGACCAAGCAGGATCAGGGGATGGTCCCAGAACTCTGAACCACATATAAAGGAATACTTAGAAGATTGGAAGGCTCACAGCTGGGGGAATTTGTGGCAGAAGCAAGAAGTCTGTTGCTTTCTAGTCCGGGATGCTCAGCTGCTCCAGGAGCCGCCATCTTGGGTGAGACCACGTGGGGGAAGGATCGGAGCAGCCACAGACACCTGACAGAACCACTGAGATAAAGGTGTGGACATTCTTCTCTTTTGGTATCTGTTCATTGGTCCCTTGCTGTCTGCGCACCTCCATTCGGGTGACTATAGGGGTGCCTGAACTAGTGGGCGCCCTAGCCCCACCCTCGGAGGGATCTACTACGCATGCGCACAGATCTCCTCGAAATTTAAAGAGACAATTTCCAATTAAAACCAAATGGCCACAGCCGGCCCTGAACTGTTTCAACTAGAACAGGGATTGTGGAGCGGGACAAGCAGATAAAAAGGAAATAGGCCAAAAATTAAATCCTAAGTTATGTCAAAACGACCAACAGTGGTATCTTGAAACTTCTCAGTAAGAAAAGTGAAAAGGGAAGCCCAAATCCTGATCACATCTACCTGGAGGCA